>NW_012102388.1:447275-471300 GCF_000951045.1 Mandrillus leucophaeus
TTTCTTTCGTAGGATTATCCTTTCCTGCCTCATGGAAATCATTCAGGCTTGGATATGTGCTTTGCTTTAACCCATGACAGGTGAGCAAAAGTGACGTATGGCACCTAGGGCAGATGCTTGAAGGATTATGGCATGGTTCCAAGGTCTCTGTTTTCCGTGTTCCCCAAGACAAACATGTCCCCATCGGGAGGAGCTACTTTGCTCTCATCCCAGAATGAAAAAGAGGTGTCATTTGGCGAAGCCTGACCACGTACGGACGTGCAATGAGAGGACAATGCCAACCTCTGTTGTCATGAGCCTCTGTGATTCTGGCACACTTCTTACCTAAACTCACTTTTACCAAAGCTAGTCCAAGAGGAAAGAAAAGGCACCTGTGTGCAGAGGAAGTAAAAGATTTTGGAGTCTCCATGATAGCATGAGCGTGGGACTTCCTGTTCTCAGGATGGGAAAACACTTCCGCAAAAGGGGCAAGGTGGATGTTTGAGAGGAAAACAAGGGGAGAATAGAGATGGTGAGTGTCTAAACCAAAAGGACAGTTCTGTTTCCCTGTGTCCCAGAGAGAGGATGCTACAAACTCTGAAGAGATCTGGAGAGTGAAAAGACGGCCATTCTGGGACTCACTTTTTACTTAGAAGTCAGAACTCCGACAGGAAATGACTGCATGGCACGTGGAGGCAAATAAGATCTTAAACAACAGTGTGGAGTTTCTCTAGGCTTGGTGACCTAAGAGCAGAGTACGCTTCTCATATATCCCATAATAGCATGGGCATATCTAAGAGGTTGTTGGAGTTGGAGGTGACTTGTGGATGGGAAAGATCCATAATGTAGATAAACCTGTACCAACCCACAACTGAAGCCCAGGCAGACACAAGATGCCTGCTGATGTCCGCTGACTACATGACAGATGCAGATACCCCTTTACCTCCCTCTCGAACGCCTGTGATGGCAAAAGCCATGCGGGATGTAGAGAGAATTCTGCACACAGGCTGGAAGCCTGGATGGGCAGGGGGAGTGCATGGAAGAACCTCAGAGAATGGAGACTGATGTGCATCTGGGCAACAGAATGGATGTTTGCAACAGAAGTTAAAAATAACCATGGAAACATTATGTGAAGTCTTATTCATGTGAGTTTTTGGATTGGATTTGCATCCATTATGACATTTACCAATCATCATTGAGGTCTGCACTTGTCCAGCTTTGATGAGTACTTTGATGTATTCAATGACATGTAAGTCAGGGTTCCGTCGAGCTACCATCAGAGTTCAATAGAGTGAATTTAATCCGGGGTACTGGTTTAGAAGATGCTGGATTTTCACTAAGATGTGCAAAATTGCATGCACATACCTGTATATGTGCAGCATTTCTGTAAAAACTTCTAAACAACCTCTTACCTGAGGTTTCAGCATCAGGAAAGGGTAGAGTCTTGTGACTCTTAAGTCCAGGATCATTTCTCCATTAACACATATGCATGGAGCCTTCTCCCAAGAGTGAATGCACTAGTTAACTGGGTAGATGTAGAACCAGGTGTTTCCCACACGGTATTAGAAGAACTAGAAACCACAAAAGGAACTGTCCAGGCAACTTGTGAATGCTGCATCTCTAGTGATGAAGGCAACAGGCAGGACGTGATCTTACCCAAACCAGAAACTAGAGACGCCTGAAATCAAACCAGTGGCTGTTTGTGGGAGCTGGAGGTACTGAGGAGAAACAGCCACTGTGTGAGACGCTGTCCAAAGGAGAGAGAAAGAGAAGTAGCCTGACTTCTGCTTTCTCCTCACCCTTAAAACTCTCACCTTTTGATCCAGCAATCCCACTACTGGGTATATACTCAAAGGAAAATAAATCGTTCTACCCAAAAGACCCTTGTGCCCATGTGTTCACTGAAGCACTATTCATAATAGCAGCTATGGAACCAACCCAGGTACCCAGCAACAGTGGAGGAAATAAAGAAAATGTCATACATATACACTGTGGAATCTTACACAGTGATAAAAGATAATGAAATCACGGCCTTTGCAGCAACATCGATGCAGTGGGAGGCTGTTACCTTAAGCAAAGTGGCGCAGAAACGGAAAACTAAATAATGCATGTTCTCACTTACGAGAGCTGTGCACTGGATACTCATGGACATAAAGATGGCAACAGTAGACCTTGGGGCTACTAGAGGCAAGAGATAAGGAGAGAGGCAAGGCTTGAAAAACTACTCATTGGGCCCTATGCTCACTTCCTGTGTCGGACAGATTCAATTGTACCCCAAACCCCAGTGTTACCCAATACTCCCATGTAATAAACCTACACATGTACCCCCAGTATCTAAAACAAAAGTTGCAAAAGAAAATCAAAAATCTGCAACCCTTGCCTCTCATTGGCCAAATCTTTCCAGCAGCCAGTGGGCAATGGAGCCTGAGAATCAGAGTTTGCAGTGACACATTCCATTAGATCCAGAGCAGAGAAGGGTAAGTGTGGAGAAGGGATATGTGAGCACCGTGTGGGAAACACCTGGTTCTACATCTACCCAGTTAATTAGTACACTCGCTCTTGGGAGAAGGCTCCACGCGTATATGTTAATGGAGACATGATCCTGGACTTAAGACTCACAAGACTTTACCCTTTCCTGATGCTGAAACTTCAGGCAAGTCACTCAAGAGTCCCCACCTCCTGAGAGATGAAGTACACAAATTAAAGGGGGAAGCTAGGACTCCGAAAGTGGTTAGGGAGTGGTAGAGTCTTCTGAATATCTACTGCATATGCATCCCATTCTCCTTCCGTCTTGTCACAGAGTATCTTGAGTGGTATGACCAGCATGGAGCGGGATGTGCTGGAAGTGGTTATAGTCTCAAAGCTCAGCAAAATCTAGACAGCCATTTCTCTGATGAATAATGCTGGAATCCATGCCCAGCCTCACGTAAGTCATGCTTGGATAAGATTGGACATAGCCTAAGGGTGGACCAGAAAGGAGTCAAATACATTTCATGTACGACCCAAAGTCCTTCAAATGCCTTACCTGTATTCATCTTGGTGTCTGCAAGAGGTACTGTCGTGGACGCCATGGTGCGCTGCCCAGGTCACTCCTGCAGGAGGGAGGTGACGGTGGCTGACAACCTCTGACATTTCCCCCAGCTGAAGACAGCATACCTTGCCCAAGATCATGCTGCCTCCCAGGTGGACGCTTCCTCCAGGGACTCCTCAGTGTGGGGTGGAGAGGCCAGGCACCCTTGCTTCAGGGTAGGGTATGTTTGAAGGGCCAGCCCACTCCAGAGCTCCCCTTGGGGTCGGCTGAGGCTGTTGTTGAAACTGCCTCAGAGTTCAGCTCCTGCCTCTTTCCAATCCTGCTTCCTCCTCTCCTCCACAAGGTGCTTCCAAGGGTAAAACCCCCAAAGCACCCTGCACACAAATCTCCATCTCAGAGCCTGCTTCCTGGGCTGGTCCTCCGAAGACCAGTGTGTCTTTCAGCAGTGGGATTCTGAAGGCGAGCCGCCTCCCCAACCGTATCCCACACCTCAGGGTCTGTCTCAATCTCTAGACATCGCAAGTCTCTAGTATTTGAACTGTTAAGTCCCATTCTGATATCATCAAAAACTGCTTTATATACACTCTGATCTGATGCTAAATATGAGAAGATAAAAGCCGAGCTTGGTGAGCAATGGCCCACAGCCGAGGAACCGCGATGCCAGGCTGTCCTTGGCCACCCTCTCCATCTCCCTCCCTCCCGTTCCTGAACTCGTCGTCCCTGGCTCCAGTTCTGGCTCTCCCCCTTCTCCCTTCCTCTATCTCTATTCTTTCCATCTCCATTTCCTTTCACCCCTCATTCCTCTTTCTCCCAAAATTGATATATTTCTTAATTTCCTAAACAACATTGTTCTCCCTTTCCCTGCTCTCAGCTCCCCCTTCTCTGGACAGCCATCTCTGCCTGCTTCTGTGCACGTGTTCAGAGGACGTGCGTCCTTCTCAGATCCGAATACGAGTGTGCAAGCCAGGCCTGACCAATACACAGGTTTCACATTCTTTGCCGATAATGATTGTTTTCTGCTATGGCCATGTGGCCCAAAGGACTGCAGTCATCACAACTGCAAAATTTATTTTTCTGAGTTGACAAGGAAAAGACTTGCTTTCTTAAGAATAAGGGTACAATAAGGCCACACGCCTACAACTATCTGATCTTCAAGAAAGTTGACAAGCAATAGGGAAAGGACTCCCTATTTAATAAATGATGCTGGGATAACCGGCTAGCTACATGCAGAAAATTGAAACTGGACCCTTTCCTTCCACTGAAGAGAAAAAGTTACTCAAGATGGATTGAAGACTTAAATGTAAAACCCAAAAACTATAAAAACCCTGGAAGAAAACCTAGGCAATACCCTTCCAGACATAGGAATGGACAAAGATTTCACGATGAAGACATCAAAATCAATTGTGACAAAAGCAAAAATTGACAAATGGGATCTATTAAACTAATAGATCATCTGCACAGCAAAAAGAAACTACCAGCAAAGCAAACAGACAACCTAAGGAATGGGAGAAAATTTCTGCAACTACACATTCGACAAAGTCCTCATATCCAGCATCCATAAGGAACTTAAACAAATTTACAAGAAAACAACGAACAACCCCATTAAAAAGTGGGCAAAGGACATGAACAAATATTCTTTTTTAAACTTTATTTAAGTTCCAGGATACCTGTGCAGGTTTGTTACATAGGTAAACGTGTGCCATGGTGATTTGCTGCACCTATCAGCTCATCGCCTAGGTATTAAGCCAGGCACGCATTAACTATTTTTCCTGATGCTCTTCCCCTCCCCGCCCTCCTCTGACAGGCCACAGTTGTGTTGCTCCCCTCTCTGTGCCCATGTGTTCTCACGAACAGACACTTTTCCAAAGAAGATATACATGCAGCCAACATGCATATGAAGAAAGCTCAACATCACTGGTCATTAGAGAAATGCGAATCAAAACCACAATGAGAGGCTATCTCGTACCATTCAGAATGGCTACTATCAAAAAGTCAAGCATTAACAGATGCTGGAGTGGTTGTGGAGAAATAGGAACGCATATACACTGTTGGTGGGAATGTAAATTAGTTCAACCATTGCAGAAAACAGTGTGATGATTCCTCAAAGAACTAAAAACAAAACTACCATTTGACCCAGAAATCCCATTACTAGGTATATACCCAGAGAAATGTAAATTGTTCTATTATAAAGACACATACACATGAATGGTCATTGCAGCACTATTCACAATAGCAAAGATATGGAATCAACCTAAATGTCCATCAATTAAAGACTGGATAAAGAAAATGTGGTCCATATACACCATGGAATATTATGCAGCCATAAAAAAGAACAATATCATGTCCTTTGCAGCAACATGGATAGAGCTGGAGGCCATTATCCTTAGCAAACTAATCAGAAACAGAAAACCAAATACCACATATTCTCACTTATAAGTGGGAGCTAAGTGATGAGAACACATGGACACAAAGAGGGGAACAACACATACTGGGGCCTATGGGAGAGTGGAGGGTGGGAGGAAGGAGAGAATCAAGAAAAATAACTAATGGGTACTAGGCTTAATACCTGAGTGACTGAATAACCTCCACAACAAACCCCCAAGATACAAGTTTACCTATATAACAAGCCTGCAAATGTACCCCTGAACTTAATATCAAATTAAGTTAAATTTTATAAAAAGGTACTAGACTCTAAGCCTCTAGATTCTTGGGATTGTCTTTTCACTGCCTTGTATGTTTGTCTGAGACCGAAGCTAACCTAAAGGAAAGGGAGATGAAAGGGAGAGGTGAAATTATAATCTCACCCCATGAACCCCTGGATCCAGCTGTGCCTGAAACCCCTCCCTCTGAATTTTTCAGATCATGGGTCCATTAAGCCAGCATGGGTTGGACTTCTGTCACTTCCATCTTAAAGCCCTGGAGCTCACCCAAATAAACCACCCAAAGTCACAGTTCACAGTATCACCTCCATTGGGAATTTGTATTCTTATTTGTTGCAGGTCAGGTTCCCAAGTAGCAGACTGTGAGATGCATTTATGTGCAGGAAGTTGCTGGGATAAACATCTGTAGGGGAATGAAGGAAGCAGAACAAGGTAGAGGAAAAAATCCAACTGTGATGCAGGTGCAGTAAAGTCCTCAGCGTATGCCCGGGGAGGTGTAGACCTGAACTGTCCCTTCAAGGTTGCTCCAAATTGGTACCAGGGGCTGGGACTTTATACAGCTCTGTCTACCAGTCGCTGGCTCAGAAAAGGGACAGAAGCTTGAGCAAGGTGGCTCCCTGCTGTTGAGGGCAAGTGCAGAAGAGGGGCTCAAGCGATAGGTGTCGGTTCTCGATGCTTCTAGCAGCTGGCAGAGGTAGGGGGATTTGAGAACCTCAGTACTGAGCTGGCGGAACTGGGTGGTGCACCAAGGCATCCACCAATGGTACGCTGAGTCCTTGAGGGCACACAGAAGGGGGCGCTGTTGGAGCCGATGTGGTGTGAGTTGGTGAGCCCTTCCATCCCCAATTCCCAGGAATATCGGGTGTCCCTGCAGAATACTGATGTCAGGCTTTGCATAGCTGGAACCACAGGTGTTGTGCACTGTGCCCTCCGGAGCGGTGCATCTCAGCCTCCCTGCTGATTCCTACGCAGAAACACTCTCGTGTATTCATTCAAAGATACTTATGGAGAATACGATGTCTCAGGAGTTGGGGTCATAGCAGGAATGAGAGAGACAAGATCTCTGTCCTTATGGGGAATAAAGGCATTAAATCCTTACACACATAACCCATGTTTGTTAATTGATGTTCAATGTCCATTTTGTCCCACTAACACTTCTCAAATCTCTGCTCTTGAAGATCTCACTCCTCCCTACCTCCTGAGTGAAGACGAATGATAAAAATATTCACAGCATTACTGCTTCCCGTGCCATGGTGAGGGCAGGTGCTGCGTAAAACTGATTAAAAGAGGGAAATTAAGAGCCACTGTCAAAAATATATTTCAGGCTTTGATTTTTCACAATTTCCCCCTCTCATACTTAAAGGAGGAAAAAATGCTGTGGTGGTGATTTCTTTATTAGAAACAGCAATTGTGCCTGCCAAGTTTTAATCAGCTCGCCTGGCCATGAGACCCGGCTGGCATTAACTGTCTTTAGGAAATAAATGCCTCGGATATGGAGCCTAGTATTAGCAAGCACGCAGCAAAGTCCCCAAGTGGACCCCACAGAGCATCATCTAACCATCATTTCAAATCTAAAACAAGCTAATCTGCAGTGTAGAGAATCCTGCTACTCACCACCAGAGTCCCAAGTGCAGAACCCGCCCTTCACCAGCCCAAACCAACCGTCTCTCTGTTTCTCCCCTCTCATCTTCCCGGACACTGGGAAAGTGACTTGCTGGAGTAGAAAAAATTGCAGTCACACTCAATTTGCTTTTCCAACCTCCATCCCAAACCCAGCACTTTATCCAATTTCACTTTCTCACTGAAGAGGCATTTCGATCTCAGGAAATTGTCTGGGTCAGTCTTCCCTCTTCAGTCACTGTTACCGGCACTATTATGCAAACGTAACCCTTTCATTCGATCGACTTGCTTTCTTTACTAATACATTCATTTTGAAAGGAAGCATTATTACACTACTGTAAGCGAAAACTGGTATCGTTTGCAATAAATAGAAGGGAGCCCTACACACAACCAATAAGAAAATAAAGCGATGCTATTAATCCTAATTACATACTGACTGCCGAGGGCTCCGCATCTGGACTCTACTCTCCCGTGAAGAATGACGTAAGCAAAAACAGGGATTTAAAGACATCTTGTATGGAACAAAGCCTTTCTCCTTGAGGTAACCAGAAGGATGGGGGGAAAAAAGCTGAAAAGACGTTAACTTTCTTAGCAAAATGTTCATTGCTATCTAAGTGATGTCTGCGCACCGTACAAATTGGCTCACTCTCTTCTGAAGAACACTGGGGTAGTAGTTAAGGTTTCTACCTAAGCAATAAAATACACGCACGGTCCTTCCACAAATCAGAGTGTGTGGTGATGTGGAAAGAGCATCAGGTCCAGGAGACCTTGGTTCCTTGTCGACTCCACCACTAGGGAGCTAGGTGATGCCGGCTTAATCACTTGGCCCATCTGGGTACTATTTGTCTGATTTGTTATAACCTGCAAGGTGTCTTTCAGCCTCCAGCAAACAGTGAGTGCTTGACAACGAGAATTATGTCTTATTTATCTGTATCTTCAGGATAAGTGTGAAATGAGATAGTCTGTAGCGTTTCCAGCATAGTGATTGGCTTCGTAGATGCTCAGGAAGTTTCCACGTAATGAACGAATGAGGGAATATGGTCCAGACTGTAGTCTATGTCAGACACTTCAGCAAGCACCTCACTCATTAATCTTTTTATTCTTTACAATCACACAGTGTGGTGCCCATTATGTTTGTTTGACAGATGCAGAAACTGAGGCTTAGACTGGCTAAATGAGTTTTTCTTTTCTTTTCTAAGTTATGGGGTATATCTGCAGGTTTGCTACATAGGTAAATTCATGTCACGGGGAGTTGTGCAGATTATTTCCTCATCCAGGCACTAAGCCTAGTACCCATTAGTTATTTTCCCTGATCCTCTCCCTCCTCCCACCCTCCACCCTCCGATAGGCCCCAGTGTGTGCTGTTCCCCTCTGTGTGTCCATGTGTTCTCATCATTTAGCTCCCACTTATAAGTGTGAACATTCAGAGAACCTGATTTTCTGTTCCTGCATTAGTTTGCTAAGAATAATGGAGTCCAGCTCCATCCATGTTGCTGCAAAGGACACGATCTCATTCTTTTTCAAAGCTGCATAGTATTCTATGGCATATATGTGCCACATTTTCTTTATCCAGTCGGCCACTGGTGAGCATTTACATTGATTCCAATTTTTTCAAAGTATATAATACATAGTGAAGTATATTTTAAAAACATTTTTGTCTGAAAAAACTTTAATCATACAGGAAAAATTGAGAGACTGATACAATGAATGCTTGCCCTGCATGTGAACAGCCATGTGAGTTCTACCATGTTTGCTCATCTGATGCCCCAAGCCTAATTTACATGAATCATATGAGTAATTTCTACACTGTATTTACTATTTGACCCAATGCCAGGAACATATCAGAAATCAAATATTTTTAAATGCTCAAAAGTAGTGAGACATAGTAGGTGTCCTGGATCTCTGAAAGAAAGATAATGCCTCCTGGAATTCCCCCCAGGCATCAGTAGTGGATAAGATAATGACGAAGACTTTGTAGCTCTGCCTTACCTGCAGGCCAACTTCTTGTTTGTTTTTTTTTTTTCTATCTTCTGGATAAAGTGAGATTTCATGGTTCACAATGGGAATGGAGTACCGTTAAGAGGGAAGACCCTAGGCATTGGCTTTAGGAGATCCAGAGCTCAAATGTGAGAGCAGTCACCCCATCAGTGTTTGTCCTGGGGAAAAGTGTGTATGTTCTTGGATCCTTACCTACTCACTGATATAAATGAAAATAAGTCACCTTCTTAGGAGTGCTTTGAGAATAAGTTAGGTGATATTTAGGGCCCTGCTTAGCCCTGCCTGGTGTTAAGGAAAGAATAATTAAGGAATGAGTAACCAACCACTTCAGCTTCTAATCGCCGTGCACAGTTAGGTAAGACTGTGGTCTAATTTCCACTAAACCCACCAGACTTTCTGAGCCTGCAGAGCAGGAGTTCTAGGTACCGTGGTGCACCACATATCGACAGCTTCCGAAGTTTGTAGGTCTCTCCTTGGTCAGGCTCGACAGCAATACGGGTACACGGAGTCTCTTCACATGAGTATTTACTCATCCAAATTCAACTTCAGATGGTATCGACCACTGGCTAGCCATTCTCTAAATCATACAACGCCAGGAGTGCTATGAGGTGGAAGTCATGTCTCATTTTCAAGTGTTTCATGGTGTGAAAAATCTCAGCATACCAAGTGTGAATCCAGTGTTTTAAAATTTGTACGTTTTATATTGTGTGGTCATCAGGCAAAGTCAACTACTTCCTCAGGTATACACACAACACACAGGAACCCCCACTCTCCAGACAGAAGCAATCTCAGGTATACACACAAAACACAGGAACCCCCACTCTCCAGACAGAAGCGATCTCAGGTATACACGCAACACACAGGAACCCCCACTCTCTAGACAGAAGCAATCTCAGGTATACACACACGACACAGGAACCCCCACTCTCCAGACAGAAGCGATCTCAGGTATACACACAAGACACAGGAACCCCGACTCTCCAGACAGAAGCAATAGTCTGTTGGTGCGGGATGACATATGGATATGTTAGATCAGTTGGAAGTGAGTGCATGGGTCTTGTGATCAAAAGATTTTCAAAACCAATTTTGACCCTGAGTTTCATTATGGTTTTGATCTGCATTTCTCCAACGATCAGTGCTGTGGAGGTTTTTCCATATGATCACTGGCCACATGTATGTCTTCTTTTGAAAAGTGTCTTTTCATGTCCTTCGCTCATTTTCATATGGTTTTTTTTTCTTGTAAATTTGTTTAAGTTCCTTATAGATGCTGGATATTAGACCTTTGTCAGATGCATAGTTTGCAAACATTTTCTCCCATTCTGTAGGTTGTCTGTTTACTCTGTTGAGAGTTTCTTTTGCTGTGCAGAAGCTCTTTAATTAGATCCCATTTGTCAGTTTCTGCTTTTGTTGCAATTGCTTTTGGCAACTGTCATGTCTTTGTCATGAAATCTTTGCCGTGCCTATGTCCTGAATGGTATTACCCAGGTTTTCTTTCAGAGTTTTTATAGTTTTGGGTTTGACATTTAAGTCTTTAATCCATCTTGAGTTAATTTCTGTACAATCTGTGTAATAAGCCCCCGTGTCATAAGTTTATCTATGTAACAAACCTGCACTCGTACCCCTGAACTTAAAATAAAAGTTTTAAGAAAGAGTTTCAATGATGCTTGGATTTCATAGTCTAACCCCATGTAAGTGAAGAGGTCACATGAAATTTCAAGTAGGAGTAAAATGCACTCTAGTTTCAAAAGAAAAAAAACAAGCAGCACCATGCTTCAAAAAATACTGACATTAATGTGCTGTTGGCAGCATCAGCTGTGAAACCAGGATTTGCAAGTTCATTGGCATCCCTGCAACAGGGTACCCATGAGAGCCCATTCAGGCAATCACTTAGCACCCAGAAGGGCATTTCAGCAACAAGAAATTTCCATCACCTCTTTTTTATTTTTATTTATGTATTTATTTTTTTGAGACAGAGTCTCACTCTGTCACCCAGGCTGGAGTGCTGTGGTGCGAACTCAGCTCACTGCAACTTCTGCCTCTTGGGTTCAAGCAATTCTCTGCCTTAGCCTCCCAAGTAGTTGGGATTACAGGTGCCTGCCACCACACCTGCCAAATTTTTGTATTTTTAGTAAAGACAGGGTTTCACCATCTTGGCCAGGCTGGTCTAGAACGCCTGCTCTTGTGATCCACCCGCCTCGGCCTCCCAAAGTGCTGGGATTACAGGCATGAGCCACGGCGCCCAGCCAATTTCCATCACTACTTATCAGGCCTCCCTGGGCTCTGGCAAGTGTGGCATCTCTTCCTTCCTGATGCACTGAAATTCAAATGATGGTGCAGCCCTCTCAGAAATGCTCAACTCATGGGCTTCCTTCAAAGTGAAGCATGGCTAAGGTAAATAAAATGCACAGATGCTAGAAAAGAGTGTTTAAAAAATATACATCAGAAAAAAATATGCCAGCATTTACCCAGCTGGCAAGTTAGAACTCTGATAAGCAGGCATTAATCAGGTAGATGTGTCGCCAAAGCTTAGATCTGTGCAACTGCATAGCTGCACCCCTGCATGTGTCTTGCTTTCTCATGTGAACATTTTGCTGCATATCTGGTTCCTGCAGAATGAGCATTAGTTACAGCGACTAGATGCTTTATACAGAAGTTTGGGTAGCAATCACAGGGAAATAAATCATGTAAATTAATGAAATGTTGAAAAATAGGAGAACGAGCATGTGGATAACTAAGCAAAAATCTCATGATAAAATATGGAAAGCCAAAGACTAAATTTGAATAATAAAGCAGAGGTAAAGTGGATTTATTAAAGATGTCAAGCACTAACAACCTGACCACAGAGGCATGCCCAAATTGAGGTTATTCTCATGTAACAAGAAACCCAGAGAAAAGACAGCCAGGACTAGCATGGCAGGTTCACGATATCAACAGAAACCCAGATAGGAGGAAAGGGCAAAGGCAGAAGAAGTATGCCACTGAAAGCTAACCCTCTAGAAGCTTCACCTAGAAAATCCCACCTACACTTGATTGGCAAGAACTGGGTCACATGGCTATACTAGCTGCAAAGGAACCTGGGAAGTTGTTTTACCTGGCAGCATTGCTACCTCTCACAGTGAATAAGGATGAGGGGCAGAAAGGATGGTAGCAATCCGCCATAGAGACATAAAGCCCAGGATAAATAGGACATCTTGAATCTGGGTTCCTGGAGGTCAGTTTAAAGAGATGAAATGCTATCTCTAAGCCTTGGTAAATTCTTCCTGGCTCCTCATCTCCTCTGAGACACCCTGCAGGAATCATGATAGATGATACCTCCACACCATTCCATTTGGCCCATTTTTCAGAACAGTGAAGAGAATAATTGGATTTTGCCTGAGAAAAGAGCAGTGCGTAATAGCGCCTGTCTTGGAAAAAATAAATAGCATGCCAAAACTGGAAGGAAGGCATTTCTCTGCTAATTGTGAGGACCACTATGAACATATTTGGGTTTGACAGATTGAGAATCAAACATTTCAAACTTACTTTCTAGTTGGTCAGTCAAACCTGGAAGCCATCTCTGAAATGGTAGCTGCTGTTTCATCTTCCATGCTTACAAAGCGATTCTGCTCACATTCCTTCCTCTTAGTTTTAGTGAATGTTGACTTAATTCTTGAAAGGGGCTTTATCCTCATCACACCTCATCAGTGATACTCTGGGAGCCAAGACTACAACTGAGGGTCCCTGTCAATGTACAGGTAAATTAAGGGGGTTATCAGGTCAGCACTGACATTATACTAATGTAAACATCCTGGAAATTCATAATTTGATAATTGTTCTTTTTCTAAAACCTTTGTTGATCCATGGCTTCTGGTGAGTATTTTTGAAAGAAAGGAAGAAAAAAAAGAAGGAAAGAAAGAAGAAAAGAAAGGAGGGGAGAGAGAGAGACAGAGAAAGGGGTAGGCAGAAACTTGCTGATTTTTCTGCCAGTTTAGTCTGATTTACCTCTCTCCCCGCACTCCCTTCTTGTGCAATAGTTAAGTTAGGTATAACATATAGATTCTTTCGTAATATTTAAAAAGTATCTTTGTATCCCAAGTCTTAGTATAAATCCAGACCTGTTGTAGATCGGGGTCCCCAGTCCTTGGGCCACGGACCCATACTGGTCCGTGGCCTGTTAGGAATCGAACCCCATAGCAGGAGGTGAGTGGCAGGCGAGTGAGCTTTACTGCCTGAGCTCCGCCTCCTGTCAGATCACGGGCAGCATTAGATTCTCACAGGAGCGCAAACCCTACTGTGAACTGCGTATGCGAGGGATCTAGGTTGTGTGTTCCTTATGAGAATCTAATGATAAATGTAATGTGCTTAAAACAGCCTGAAGCCATCACCCACCTCTCTGCAGTCCACAGAAAAATTGTCTTCCAGGAAACCGGTCCCTGGTGCCAAAAAAATTGGGGACCGCTGTTTTAGATGATCTAAGAAGGCGTGCCTACTAAACGAAACCCACATCTGCTTGCTTTTGCAGCATGTGCTACTGGCTTTTGCACAAGGCCTGGAATTCTCTCCCACAGTGTCCTATCCTTTCTAAATCCAAATTGCATTCAAAGAAAGGACTGAGCCTGCTCCTTTCAACTGGAGAGGTCCTTTTCTACTAATAGCATAGTTTTTATATTATTTGGCTACAAATGATGGAAACCTCACTCTCTCTGAAGTCAAAAGAGTAATTTATACAGGGATTTATTGACATATGATGAAAAACTCCAGCAGTGGCTGGACCCAAAGTTCTGGTCGTGTTGAGGGTGTGCTGTCTTCTCTCTGACTTCACCCCTGCACGAACGCTGACCACTGTGGGCAGGCCCCGGCAGCTCCAGGCTCCACCTTCAGTGATCTTGGATCCAGGGATTGAAGATGTCTCTTCTCTGTTTGTTCCCTAACAGTCCTACAATGGAGTCTCATTGTCTCTCCTTGACTTGGCTTGGGTCCTACACTGATGCTTTGACTCTTGAACTAATCACTGCTACTATTGTATGTGCATCTGTGTGTGATGCTGTTTGGTGTCACCTTGTTCTCACATCTGCCCTAAAGCTGGTTTAGTGCCAGTTATCCCTTAACCAGATGAACTGAGAGTAAGAGAAGGATGGTTTTCCAAAGACTAGTTGGAGTTATCTTCTAAAATGCATACCAGGCAGCAACTACAGCACCACTTGGCTTACACCATGTATTATAAATCTCTGTCTAGTTTGATTATCCTTCTGCCCAGAATTTAATTCTTTGAGGTTAGCTTTTGTGTCCCATTGAACTTTGTTCCCTATCAAGTGCTAAGCAGAGTGCACTGAATACTACGCACTTAACTGAATGACAGTTCCAAGCATTGCTACTGAGACTACATTATGGAATTATAGAAAAGATTCGACTTCAGATTTAGAGGTCTTGGTGTAAGGCACTCCTCTCGGTATCAAAGTTCCATTTCCATGTTAATGGTGTAGAGGGTGTGGCTCAGGTGACAGATGTGGGAACCAAAGCTAACAGGATCAATAATGTCAGAGAGGCAGTCAAGGCGAAGGTCTCTTATGCAGACTTCTCCTTGTGAGAACATCCCATAGGGGGCTGTAACTGGCTTTAGGAAGTCTCCTATTTTTCTTCCGGTTGGGGGATAAAGGAACTCTCAGATGATTAAGCTAAGGCATCCTAGACACTTTACAGGCAAGTGAACAATATTTTTAACAACATGCAAAACCAAACGGCCCTTGAGTTGGTGTGTAAGTCAAGTGTAAGAAGCCTTGCGTTTGCATTTCAAAACAGTAAGAGGTCTCCCTTCAGAAATCACCTCTTTGGTTGTTGCATGAGACAAGGACAGCTGGGTCTACAAAATAACTGATTCCACCATAAGAGGATTGACTTCCTGTGCTTGTCTCTGCCTCTCATCTCCAGTTTGTCGTCACTTAGTTGTGAGCTATCTATACGGCTCAGAATGTCATTACAATCCAAGATGGCAGGCAGTCAGTCTGTTTTCCTCAATGAGTTCCATGGCTGTATATCCTGGTAGTGACCTCCCATCTCGAGTTAAGGACAACCAAATGTAAGTGGAAGAAACCCAGTTAACTAACAGTCAAGTCGAAGAACGCTTAAAAAGGGTCCATGAGAAAATCAACACTCACGGTTCGGTCCAGTCTCCCAGGACCACATGTGGCACATCTGCGGGAGACAGATGCATGTGACCGAAAGCTCGGTGCTCATCAGTGAATTATTCAAGTGTCTGGGCTCTAGCTGCTGATTCTGGAGAGAAACTGCATCTATTCAATAAGCACGCTTTTAGGTTGCAGCATTTTGAGCATGTATTCAAAGACAGGCGTATAAAGCCATGGGAATAAGACACCCAGGGCATTGAGACAGGAACAATGCCCTAAAGTAGTAGGAATGAGCAGAGCTCTGGAGGTAGACATCCTGGATCCAGACCCCAGTTCCATCATGTACAGGCTGTGCATCCTTGGACAAGGTACTTAACTTTTCTGAGTCTCTATTTCATCAACTTTAATTAAGGACAATCATAGTATTTATCTTAAAAGGTGGTTTTGAACCAAATGAGATGATGTATGTAGAATGATAGAGTTACTCTTTTAAAGAGCACAGATTTGAGGGGGAAGCACATGTATATAATGCAACTACAATGCAATTTGATGACAAAACATAAATAGTAGTGAAAACATAAAAGAGAAGGAAAATAGCTTTGAGAGAGGGAGCTGGGGAAGGCTTCTAAGGAGGGCACCATTTCACTGGGTATTGTATATTATCAGGAATCCTCCATGGACAGAAAGGGAAGGAGGGGACTGTAGATAGGAGTTACAGTGTGTGCAAAGACACGGTGGCTCAGGAGCACATCGTGTGTCTTGAAAGAAGCTCAATGTACAGCTGGAGCTTAGAGAGCATGAAGGAGCATGTCTGGAGATGCTGCCAGTAAAATGGGTTTAGACCATATCATAAGAGACCATGTCTGATAAAAAGGAGGTTAAACTGTGTCCTCTGGGGAGCCAGAGATTTTTAATACAGGGTTATACACTGACTCCGTTTTTTAATTAAAGGACAACCCTACTCTCTATGTGAATAATAGACTCAAGAGGAGAGAAAGTGGAGGTAGGGGGATGATTTAAGTGGCTATTCCAATAATCTAGGCAAGATACAATGGCAGGAGGTGAAGATTTCAGGAGATGTTAGTAGACAGAGCCATGTGACTGGGTGGATGGGCAGGTAGGATATCGGAGAAGTTAAAACAAAACCTTTGAAATAAAATAAAAAATTCTGTTTTAGACTTTGGTTTTGTCACTTGTTAATCATGTGTGCATATATTATGTCCTCATTAATGTCATTTCTGCATGTCTAAACTAGAGATAAGTTTAGTGGTCCTTTCTCAGGATCACCAATAAGAGAGTATATGAGCACAGTGCCAGGTACATGGACATCATTCAGCAAACGTTACCTGCCGTTACCACCAATTTTATCACTGTTGTCATTATTATTATAATCCAGTGGCCATGGCTGTGGGGAGAGAACAGATGGAAGCTGAGTCTCTAGTTCTCCCACTCCTGGTGAAGCTGTCTCCAGGGATGCTATGGCTTGACATTGACCAACCCCAATATCTTCACTTCTTTCTTATCGCGCCTTCCCAGTGCCTGCCAGATTCTTCAGGGACAAATGGAGCTGTCCCTCTATGTGGCTCTCATGATGCAGGTAGAATGAAAACAGTTCTTTGTTCACAAAACTGAGAATCTGAGTTTGTCCCAGAAAAGGGAAGTGGCCAAATCACCAAGCCATAGGCAACCATGTCTGCTGCCGCTGCTCTCTTTTACCAATAAATGGAAGATGGAGCTGTTTTTTCTCTATTGATTCCTCATCCACCCAATGGTCATCCCAATCCATCCTTGTTTTCTCTCCTCTATGAGCTGCATCTCTCGGGTTCCTGGGTTTTGTATTTCTGGTGGGTTTCAGCCAAAGGAAAAATACTAGCAGGATATTAAAGGGTAAAGGAAAAGAGAGTAGGGAGCATTGTATTAGACTTTTCTCACACTGCCATAAAGAACTTTATAAACTGGGCAGTTTATAAAGAAAAAAGGTTTAATTGACTCACAGTTCCACAAGCTGTACATGAAGCATGGCTGGGAGGCCCCAGGAAACTTATAATCATGTTGGAAGGGCAAAGAAAAAGGAAGCATGTCTTACCACGGCAGAGGAGGAGAGAGAAAGAGAGTGAAGAGGGAGGTGCCACACACTTTCAAACAACCAGATCTCATGAGAACTCACTCACTATCACGAGAATGGCAAGGGGGAAATCCTATCCCATGATTCAATCACCTCCCAGCAGGTCTCCCCTCCAACACCGGGGATTACAATTTGACATGAGATTGGGGTGGGGACACAGATCCAGACCATATCGGGCGTGTATTCCCCACTTCCTCCTCGGTGCATCGCTTGATCTTGGACAGTAGCTGTGCTTCTCCATGGTTAGAGAAACACCTACCCAAGGGCACTTCCTCCAGGCCTCCAGCTCTGATGAGCCTCTGATAATATTATACTCCCCCCTGTCCTTTCAGACACAAAGGAGACAGCTCATCTAGTCCCTGGTGCCTCAACATCCCCTCTCGGGTCTTTCGTGGTACCCACATCTCTGTAAATGGTCCCTCCTCTAAATCTTCCTCTATTCCCTAGCTGGGTGCCTCTTCTATTCCCTGCTGAGTTCTAGACTGCAACAACAATAAAAGGAGAGAAAACCTCAGCTGGGCTCACTAATCTTTGGGTGTAAGTGCTCCCTCTCTACTGCAAAGGATATTAAAAAAATAAAATAAACAATAAAAGAATGGTGTTGACCTTTCACAAGCTAGCATTTGCCTATATCAGAGTGGGCAGAGGTTCTTTATTTTTTAGATAGAGTTTAAGTTCACTGATAATGATACCGTAAGACACAAGCTAAATTTGTTAAGATTTGCTGCCTTTTCTAAGAAAAGACCTTCTCAAATGGTTTAATCAGATGTGTCTGGTCTGATAAGGATAATTACACAGTGAGACTGTGGGCATCACACACAGAGAGAAATAGATCTGCAAAAGCCGCTAATGAAACTTGAACCTAAGGGGATTTGAACTCACAACCTTACAGCTAGGAATTAAATAGTCCAGGAAATTGGCAGTGGGCTAAACAACGGAATTCAGACAGGGACCCTAGCAGGTGCTAAATGATTTCCCTGAGCAGGCTCACATTCAGCTGATGCTTCGAAGACAGGGAAGGAACACACATGTAAATCAGCTCTTGACTTCTGACACGGTTCCACCCAACTGAAGTGGAGAGAGATGACACTCAGCTCAGGGGGTTATATCCAAGACCCACTGAATCTTGGATGTCATAGCTGGAAGGCATCTCAAAAACCTCAGTCTCCACTCTCTCCATTCTACAGAAAAATAAAAGGCATTTTTCTCAATTACCAAGAAAAATCCTAAGGCTAGCTTTTGCTGAACTAGATTTGGAACATCACATGCTTCCAGAATAAGCACATCGGGGCTCTGAGCTCAGCGGGTTGTAATGGCACCGGAAACACTTCTTCTCTCTTCCTTGAAGGTCTCTGTGACGTTCCCTTCACCTTGGCTCATGGTCAGGCCCTGCTTGACGAACATCCTAGGACGGCTCAGCACTGCACCCGGAAATGAGGGCAGGGTGAGGCCTGGTAATCACCGGGCTTTCATAAAAGGAGCCTTTCTGCAGTCAAAATATCAAGAAACCTGTGCAGTGATCAGCTAGAACCTCTTTCCTCTTCTGCGATGATTTCCTTGGACACACTTAACAATGAGTCAGGCAGATTCAGTCACTGAGCTCTCCAGTGTTTATGGAGCTCAGAGAACTTCCCAGGAGTTGTCCTAGGTACTGATGCTACGCAGGTAACGAGACAGACAGAGCCCTTCTCTCCTGAAGCCTGCATTCCAGTGAGCAAGACAGACCATAATAAGATGAGTTCCATTTCAGACAGGAATACTTATTTTGAACAATGAGAAAAATGTGCCAAGAGGAATTCTAGAGAAGTGGTTGGTTGGGAGCAAGGCTCTGTGTTCTGAACACGTTAGTGTTTCTGAATTTTAATGGATATAAATACTTGGAATTCGGAAAAGAAATGGAAATTCCCGGGAATTCTCAAGGATTCATGAAATCATGGGTTATTCGTAAAACATTTTTAATGTTTTTCATAATCTTCCCTCACTTTTACGCATGTATCACAGATCAGAAATATTCAATGAAGTTGCATTTACAAATATCTGTAGCCTATAGTGAATATGCAAACACTGTAAAACATCAGCACGCATTCAAACACAGTAAAACATCAGTTTCCAGATAATGTCTATTAGGATTTCATATTAAGATTAGCAGCGATGCAGAGAAGCACAGAATTGGGTATCAAAACTGCCAGTGTAGGGACTTCCTTGCTTCCAAGGCGTGGTATTTTTGACACATCCTTCCTGGAATGTGTATAAAGCACACTATGTGTGTAAGTGTATTAGCTTTTCTTTCATCAGCAACAATGACTCACTGTTGGCAGCAGACAGAGCCACCAGCAGACATCACGGTACGGCCACAGCTACGAGCAAGGCTGACCCATGAAATCATATGGGTTCTGCTTCTATGTGCTCCTGTTCCAGTGACCCCAAATGTTAACTTCAATGCTCGATGCCCTTCTCTGTGTTTGCTGTGCTTGTTTATTCATGTGGCGTCTGTAGATTCTTCTGATCCAGACACATCTCTGTGGATAGTTAAGCTTTAATGCACACTTGAGAATTGTCACATGTCTCCTCAATTTCTCCACTGATTATTTCCAGGATTGGAGATTTGAAAAAGCAGATAAGGTCCTTGAGAAATGTCAGGAAGGGATTCCTGCATGGGAACATGAACTCAGGCTGCCTGGGTCTGAGTAGCAGCTGTGCCATCTATTAGAACACACCAGCTTTGTGATGATGGGTTTGCTACCTACCTCTGTGTGACTGTTCCATCATCCATGAAATGGCATCATAATTAGCACATGTGGCATGAGACTGCAGTAGATTAAATTCTCTAATGTATATAAATTAGTTCTAACTGTGTTTGGCAAGCAGTTAGCACTCAAAAAAATGTTAGCTCCTATTAAAAAGTTTGCATTCGGGAGAGCCAAATACCACATGTAGATGGCCAGAGATGGATCTCTGAAGATAGAGTGCTATATATGACATACTTCTTATGTGTTTCTATATATGTGTGTGATTAGTCCTTATGTACTTCAGTTAGTTAATAGCTTCAGGGGATCATCAAGAACTTTTTTTTCCCCATTGGGGCACTGATGGGCACCTTCATTTACAGATGACTATGGATTTAAAGGCAATCCAGACTGCCAGAGACAGAGAAGCCAAAGTGCATTTGAGAAGCAAATGTGATTGCATATCATTGGATATCAGGTGTGGATTATGTGGGTTATGCGGATACTGGCCAGCCAGAGGTGGACTTTAGTGATCCTTGACGTGGGTAGAGGTTCCCAGTATGGGTTAGAATTATGGCAGAGCTGGAAGTTTTAATGCTACTCTGCTGATAAGGGTTGAGGACGGTGGGGGCCACAGTCAACATGAACTATAAAGAGTAGAGGTGCAGAAGAAATGAGCTGGGAGGAGGAGAAGAATAATAGAAAAATCCCCCACAAAGGCTTGCAGCTCAAGAGATCTTACCCAGGGGGAAAGGCTCAGTTCAGGAAGATGACAGAAGACCCAGGAGAAGGACTCAGAAAGGGGACTCTGGGAACCAAGCCCAGGTACAATCGGACCTGAGAATTTCAGGGGATGCAGATGGCAAAGAACAGGAGTAGAAATGTGGGCTGAGAAACCAGACAGAAAGGCTCTGCTAGCCCAGCTGCCCAAGAGGGGAGAGGAAGTGTTTAGTTTGTAGAAGGATGAAGAGGGACTGGTATGAAAAAGTAAAGAAGACAAAGAGAGCCCAGGAAAACAAGATAGATTATTTTTCCTTGTATCACATGAATAGACTGATCTAGGATCTCATCATTGTTTTGACTTATTCATCTTCTTACAGGTCTTCACCTCAAACTGGAAGACTAGAGGAGTTGAACATATGAGTGAGCTCAGCTACAGAGACCAAGGAAAGAGGAGAAAAGAGGAACCAAATGATAGGTGATTGAAAGATACGGGTAGGCAGGAAGGTAGGTAGAGAGGTGGATGGATGGATGGATGGATGGATGGATGGATGGATGGATGGATGGATGGATGGACAGATGGACGGATGGACGGATAGGATAGCTAATCAGTAGATGGATAATCAGCAGGTACATAGATAGAGAAATAGCCACTCGGGTACACACATACATGTATATTCTTACCAAATATGGATAAGTTCAGAAAGACTAAGAAAGAACAAGGAGACATTCTAGGAATTCCACAAAGGTATCTCCTTTGATGTTTGAAAATCTTAGGGGATAGGTATTATTATCTCATGTTACAGATTTTAAAAATTGGGTAAAAAAGATTTAAATAACTCACTCAAGGCCACAGAGCCAACAGGCTATGAGCTGTGATTTGAGTAAGTTCTAAATAATAGAAAATCCCAGGCTTTTCTACTGTAAGAAAAGTCCTTAGACAGGAGGGGTGGGAAAAAAGGGGCGAAACACACATATTGAGGTGAGTGAATCTTTGGGGTAAGATAAGTAAAGGCGCTTCTTGTTCTGCAAGTTATTGACAAAAGGGAGTGTGAGGGGCATGGGATAAAGACACTTAGGAAACACGCTTCACTGGAAGAGAGGCTCAGAGAAACAGAGACAGGGAGACAGACTGAGTCAGAGATAGGAACACAGAAAGAGACGCTTGAAGGAAACCTGAAGAAAGGAGTATGGCTTGATTTTCACCTTACACTCAGCCAGGAGTTTTAAAAATTGAAATGGTATTACAGACAAAAAAATTGTTACAATCTGAGTTCTAATTTTCACATTTGTAAGATAAAAATTCTACAGTGCTTAGGACAGGGTTTTATCACTGCTCTTACAAGGAAATTATTATCAAAGCTATGTAGTTAACAAACACTATTCACATTACCACTTTGACAGCCCTCTGACTATTGTGGGCGGGGCGGGGGGAAGTATAACATACCCAATTAATTTTACAATGGCACTAAATATTCCTCTTTGTTAAACAGAAATTGTTTGCACAAACAAGGCTCTGGCAATTACATTTTGGCTATCCTGGGGATATGGTAGTAAATAATTATTTTGTCCAATTAATGATTTCAAATTGATTACAAACGGGACTTTGAGAATGGGAGGTTGAGGCAATAGAGAATTAACCCATTGGATTCCAAGCCTTCCATGTAATAAGGTTTGTCTTCCATAAGCAGGCCAGCCTTTTGTCTCCCACTGCTTGTATGAGAAGGGTAAAGACAGAGGTGGGTTCTTTTGCCTGAGACTCAATGAACCCAGAGCCCACAATAAACCCCAGAGATTTCAAACTGACTCTAACATGTGAAAGTCTTAAAGAATCTGATCCAAAAAGAATGTGATCCAAGGGACACACACAGGAAAGTTGAATCTAGGCAGCATCACTTATTTCCAAGACATTCTATCACATTGTTCTGGACAAGAGCTCTGAACCTACACAGTCCTGTCCAGAATCAAACTCTGCTTTTCTCTCTTATGAGCTTCTGAATAAGGGCATCTACTTAGAAGATGAGTGAACTGTGTAAAGTTGCACAACATCTTGGAGCCTCATTTTCTTATTTTATTTTATGAGACAGTCTTGCTCTGTCACCCAGGCTGGAGTGCAGTGGCGCTATCTCAGCTCACTGCAACCTCTACCTCCCAGGTTCGGGTGATTCTTGTGCCTCAGCCTCCCATGCAGCTGGGATTACAGGCACGCACCACCATGCCTGGCTAATTTTTGTATTTTTAGTAGAGACAGGGTTTCACCACGTCAGCCAGGCTGGTCTCAAACTCCTGACCTCAAGTGATCCACCCATCTCAGCCTCCCAAAGTGGTGGGATTACAGGCATGAGCCATTGCACCTGGCCCTCATTTCCTCGTTTTAAAAGTGGAGACATTCATAGTATCTGTGGCACAGGATTAATGTAAAGGGTGTTTGACACAATGCTAGTAAATAGCGTGGCACATTTCCTAGCACATAACAAGCAAGAACAAGTCATTACTATAGATTTATTGTTGATAATGCTTTTGTTATTGTTATCATTATTTTCTGCAGATTAACTCCAAATACATGACAAAGAAGAATGTTTCTGTTCCCTCATGCAGGTCACCAGAAAGTTGGTGTTACACGGAGAATTGGTATAACAGTGGCTGGTAGAATTTTCTTTGTTATTTTTTTTTTTTTAAGAGATGTGGGCTCACTCTGTCACCCCGGCTGGACTGCAGGGAGTGGCACGATCATGGCTCACTGCAGCCTTGAACTCCTGGGCTAAAGCAATCCTCCCTGCCCGGGCCCCAAGCCTCTCATGTAGCTGGGGCCACAGGCAGGCACTACCACGCCTGGCAACTTTTCCTTTCTAAATAACAATTATTTTAGCTAAGCCTCAATTAATCATTCCTCCTCATAACAACTGTTATGAATCCTCTATCTCCTATAATAACACTTGCCAATAATGTTCACTCATTAGCTCATTCACTTAACACACACTTATTAGGTACATTCCCTGGAGAAGACACTCTTCTACAGACACTTCAGGCTCCAGGAGGGAACAGCACACAGTCTTCTTTTT
>NW_012102388.1:474310-502858 GCF_000951045.1 Mandrillus leucophaeus
CATCTCCAAGACAATCCTAAGTCAGCACACAGTCTTCTGAGTATGATGAATGACTTGCAGTTTCCCATTCACTCTGCTCATTGTTTACTTGTTCTCATGTATTATTTCCTTAGGCTTGAATGCTCTTTCCATCCTCCCCCTGTGGCTTGTTTCCGGAGCTCCTCTTCATCCTTCAACACTCAGCTTCAACGTCACCATCTCCAGTAAGACTATGCAGATATATCCAGGTTTGCATGAACAGAGTAAGTCCTCCAAGGTGTCTATTGACCTACTCTGCACTGCTGTAATTATTTACATCTCTCCCCTTTGGTAGGATGAATAGTCCTTAAAAGGTAGGAACAGTCCCTCAGAGCTGAATCTGTGATCTGACACACGGTACGTGCCTAACAAAAATATACATCAAATGAATAACAGAATAAAATTTAAAATATGCATCTGTAATTAAAATCCAACAGATAAAATAAGTACTGTTTTTGTAAGTACTTGGAAGAAACAGACACTAATGCGACTCTGGCTTAGACCAAAGAATAGGAATTTGTTGGATTATATGACTGGGAAACTCAAAGGGTGGGTCTGGATCCAAACATGGTTGAATCCAGGATTGAAACTTTATCATCAGGACATACTCTTGGCTCTCCCTTTCTCCATCTCAGTTTCCAAGCAGACTCTCAAAGATGGTGAAAGGAAGCTTGGGGCTTAAGAGAAACCAGCTCCAGGTCCCCACTGGAAAGATGGGTAGCTTCCTTATAGCTCCAGCCA
The DNA here is from genome assembly GCF_000951045.1 of Mandrillus leucophaeus. Classification (NCBI taxonomy): domain Eukaryota; kingdom Metazoa; phylum Chordata; class Mammalia; order Primates; family Cercopithecidae; genus Mandrillus; species Mandrillus leucophaeus. Next base: position 475,070 of record NW_012102388.1, read on the forward strand.
ATGTCCTGGGATGGAATTTCATTGGTCATGCTTGAGTCACATGACCATCGCTGACCAGTCGCTGTGGCCAAGAGGTTGAGCATTCTGATTGGCTGGGGCTGGATGACATCACTTGCACCTGCTACTGTGGTGGGACCCAGAGGAGATTAAAAGGGAGAAGACTCCTCTGCACCCTCGGGTATCACAGGAATTTGAAATGATGACAGAGCAGACATGCCAAGGTTAAGGCATTTGAATTTGGCTTGAAAACCAGAAAGCATTTAGGCATGTGGGGAGACTCTGTGTGGGAAGGCATGGCAGAATGACCTGTTCTGTGCTTGAGTAACTGTAATGAACTAAATGTTAGGAAATACAGGTTAGATCCAGGTCCCAAAGGGCCCTAATTGCTAGACAGCAGGATTCCAATTTGCTCAGAAGGCAATGGAAGGCCACTGAAGCTTTTCACTCGAAGGAGGCAAGCCCAGAACCATGCTTTAGAGGGATTAATCAAGCAGCTGTGTGTAAAATACACTGGGTAAATGTCCGAAAAGCATTTCAATAGCCCAGGTAACAGATAAAGAAGCTCTCAATGTGCTCAGAAGAGCACACACGTGACACTTGGATTCAGGAACAGCTGGGGACGGAATTGACACTCGTGAAATCTATTTTTCTACCCAGGCCACCTCCTCCACTTCAGCCACTCTCTATCTGAGGCCGGCATTTAGGAGACAAAGCAAAGACATTTTCAAGGGCTATCATTACTGTGCATTACACAAAGCTGTGTGTGTGTGTGTGTGTGTGTGTGTGTGTGTGTGTCTGTGTGTATTCCCCCCACCACCCCCTCGCTTCTGACTTGGAAGAGTGGCTTTTTTCTTTCTGTTGCAGAGAGAAGAGGGGTGGTGAGCAAAGAAATGAGCTCCATCTCCGTCTGCAGACTCTGACCCTGGCTGATTCCTCTGCACACTGTGACAACTGGAGACACGAAGATAGAAAACCACATCCCTAATTTCTTACCCTGACAGACACCTATTAGCATTCTGTATTGCAGAAAAGACCTGAAAGATGTGGATGCAAATATCATCAAGGCAGCATCTCTGCATCCACAGAAGGACAATTAAACACACACAAGTTGCCTACACCTCCAGCCTCAGACAAGCTCCAAGGGCTGTCCTGAAGTCCTTCAGTCAATAAGATTTTTTTTTGTTGTTTTACCTTTTTGTATCCTCAAAATAAAAGTCATCAGACATTAATAAAAATGTAAGCTGATCCATAAATAGTCCCCCAATTTTATCTCAGTGATTATACTTTTTCCTCTCAATGCCCTGAGCAGTCTCCTCTTTCTGTCTCTCTACCTCATAAAATATTTTACACAAGATACTTTGAAAACAACTCTTCCCTCTGACAGTCATATATTTCTAACTGTTCCAAGCTGAAGGTGTTGGTTCCTTTTATTTTGCTCCATTTTTATGATGTGATAAATCAATTTTAATGTCATGCTTTTAAAATTAGGCTTCTTCCGGATGGAAACAGATGTTTTGGTTTCTTGACACTGCTTGTTTTCTTATGGTATTCTCTGAAGGAAGCCAAGTGGTAATGACAGGTGGAGTGACAGACACTCTGTCTCCTACACTGTGCACCCAGCCTGCACATCGCCGAAGACATTAAAGCAACAACAACAACAAAATAAATTTTTCTATTTTCAACTTAATGAAGAAAACTGGTCCCCAAACCAAGGACCTTAAGATCTAAGAGAAAGAGCACTGTTGAGTGCCTCAAAACTCTCTTCGACCTGCTCACTCACTCAGAAAGCAAGAGTGACTTTCCGATTTCCATTAGTGGAGCAGCCCTTTATTCACTCCTTGAATCAAGAGATGAAAAGAGTCTTCCATTTTGGTTTTCATGCATGGTAGACATTTCTGGTTTTGACCCTTGAAACTTATTCCTAGGATGCCAACTCTGTGATAACCTTTCTCAAGCTCTCAAGATGTGCCCCCAGTGTCACCTGGGAGCTTGTTAAAAATGCAAGTTCTCCGTAACTACTGAATCATAAATTCTGGGGGTGGGGCCAGCCATCTGTGTTTTACCAAGACCTTCAAGTGATATGGATGAATGTCAAATTTTGAGAACCTCTGCTATAGGGTAACTGGGAATTTTAAAATTAGAACATTCTAACAAGATAACACAATGTACATTCTATCCATCACTCAAGCAATCGCCAAGCACCTGTTCTGTCTCAGGTATATGGCAGTGACCACCTCACCCGACACAGAGAGTGAGAACTAGTAACTGGTCATTGCTGCTGCTCTGGTGTGGCATTCCCTCTCCTATAAGGGAAAAAGGAGATTTTAGAAAGCAGAACTGACTAACTTTAGCTTCTGTCCTTTAGTTTTGCCCTTTGTTGTCTCTGTTGAAGAATGCCACCTTCAAAGTGAAATACAAAAAATATTTTGCATTGTGATACTAAGAAACTTGAAGTCAAAACCCTAGGTCTCTGTTGGATGCAAAGTTAACTTCTGTGAATTGCCTGCTCCTTTCCAAAGTCTGCACTGGGGGGTCATAATCCCCTTCAAGCCTTTGTAAGATATGCTGACTGGAAAAGGTATTGACTGTAATTTTCAAGAGGGATGGAGTATGGCTGCGAGGCCTGTGTACAGTATGTGAATCAACCTAGAATCTATACGTGGGGAGATATTGGACTGATCAATCTTTATTCCTAGGCAATCAAGCAGGGCAGCATCTCCAGATATCTCTACAGACGGCTCATAAAATGGGGGTATTGATCAAAAGGTCTAAATTTGTGGTGTGGACTATAAAAGCAATTTGTTTTGGGAGAACAGTCATAGAAGATGAATGCATTTGGATGATAAACTTCACAGACAATTCCCCCGGGCAACTGTGCAAGATTTTGTAGCAGGTTTCTTTGTAAAGTTACCAAGGCAGCTTTTAAGATTTTGTTTTTTTTAATTTTTGGTGTTGTCAGTTATGTTAGGCAACTGAGGTGCCTGCCAACACGTGTAGTGTAGTTTACGTAAGAGAACCTCTGAGGTCCTCAGAATGATCATTTGTGAAGCCCTCCCTACTGTGCGCCAGGCATATACTAGGGGTTAGACTTATGTTTCTTGATTTACTTCATCCTCCTGGTGATTCTCTGTGATGGGTACTTTTTCTTGTCCTTATTTTTCAGGTGAGGACATTGCTGCTTGCACAAATAAAGTGGCTTTATTTGTGTCTCCAAAACTCCCCATTGTTTAAGGAGGTTATAAATATTGCGGAAATTGTAAAGAGTTTCAGTGTCATGTCTCATGACAACATGAAATTGACAACATGAAAATTATTTTTACAATTCTATAAACTGCTTCTGACATAAGAAATTGATATTTTTGAAACTGGTTGTTCCTCTAAAGGCCTAAAAATGACCCACAAGTTGTCATAGCACCTTTTGTCCCTAGAAACATAGAGGAAGCTTGTCAGTTGTGAGAATTTTGAGGTAACCAGGATGGGCTATGCCTAAGTCAATAAATGATCACAAAAGTTGGTCTGTGGAATAAGAGGAAATAAAGACGTAAAACAGCGTGGAGATGACATCATGAGAACACAGAGAGGCTGAGATAGAAAAAAAAGGTGCACGAGCATTTCTGGGATCTAAGACAGCTGACCACACGTCTTTGGCTCATGTTTATTATCTGGATTTTTGCTCTAAATCCCTCATGGCATAAGCAAGCAGAAGTGAGTTTCTTTTCCTTGCAATCAAATCCCACTTAATTAAGCTCTAAGCAAAGCACCTCTTATTTTGTTGCACTTCACTTTATTGTGCTTTGTAGACATTGCTTTTTTTTTTTTTTTTTTTTTAAACAAATTGAAGGTTTATGGCAACCCTGCATTGAGCAAATCTATTGGCTCCTTATTCCCAACACCATGTGTTCACTTTGTGTCTCTGGCACATTTTGATAATTCAGGCAATATTTTAAGTTTTTAGTATTATAGTATATGTTATGGTGATCACTGATCCTTGGTGTCGCTGTCATTGTTTGGGGGCACTACGAACTGTGCCCATAAGATGAAGAACTTAATCAATAAATGTCATCTGTGTTCTGCCTGCTCCACCAACCAGCTGTTCCCCCACCCTTCTCCCTCTTCTCGGGCCTTCCTATTTCTGACACACAACAATCATGAAATGAAACCAATGACTGACCCTACAATGGCCTCTAAGTGTTCAAGGGGAAGGAAGACTCTTACATCTTTTACTTTAAATCAAAACTAGAAATGAGTAACCTTCATGAGGAAGGCATGTCAAAAGAGGTGATAGGCCAAAATCTAGGGCTTTTGTGTCAAATAGCTAACCAAGTTGTGAATGCAAAGGAAAAGTTTTTAAAGGAAACTAAAAGTGCTACACTAGTGAATACACCAATGATAACAATGTGAAACAACCAACCTTATTGCTGATTGGAAAAAGATTTAAGTGGTCTGGACAGAAGATCAAACCAGCCACAACATTCCCTTAAGCCAAAGCCTACTCCAGAGCAAGGCCTTAACTCTCTTCAGTTCTGTGAATCTGACAGAGGTGAGGAACCTACGGAAGTTGGAATCTGGCAGAGGTTGATTAATAAGACTTAACAAAATAAACCGTCTCCATGACATAAAAGTGCAAGGTGAAGCAGCAAGTGCTGATGGAGAAGTCGCAGCAAGTTCTCCAGGAGATCTAGCTGGGATCACTGATGAAGGTGGCTATACTGAACCACAGATTTACAATGTAGAGGAAACCAGCTTTATGTTGGAAGAAGATGCCATCTAGGACCTGCATAGCTGGAGAGGAGAAGTCAATACCTGTCTTCAAAGTTTCAAGGGACATGCTGACTCTCTTGTTAGGGGCTAATGCCGCTGAGGACTTTAAGTTGAGTTCATGTCCTTTGCAGGGACAAGGATGAAGTTGGAAACCATCATCCTCAGCAAACTAACACGGGAACAGAAAACCAAACACCACATGTTCTCACTCATAAGTGGGAGTTGAACAATGAGAACACATAGACACAGGGAACACATAGACATAAGAACAGGATGTTCTCCATCCCATACTGGGGCCTGTCATTGGGTTGGGGGAAAGGGGAGGGAGAGAATTAGGATAAATACCTAAAGTATGCGGGGCTTAAAACCTAGATGATGGGTTGATGGGTGCAGGAAACCACCATGGCACATGTATACCTATGTAACAAACGTGCACATTCAGCACATGTATCCCAGAACTTAAAGTAAAAAAAAAAAAAAAAAAAATCAGAAAAAGAACTTGTTTCTTATGCATGAAAAAGGTGGTTTGTGGACATAGTTGAAATGACAACAAAGGTTTTAGAATATTGCTTCAACTTAGTTGATAAAACAAGAGGATTTGAGCGGATTGACTTCTATTTTGAAAGAAGTTCTACTGTGAGTACAACGCTATCAAATAGCATCACATTCTACAGAGAAATATTTCATGGAATGAAAAATCAAGCAATGTGGCAAACTTCATTGTTATCTTACTTTAAGTTTTTGTTTGGTTGTTTTGTTTTTTTAAAGACAGAGTTTTACTCTTGTTGCCCAGGGTAGAGCACAGTGGCGAGATCTTGGCTCACTGCAACCTCCTCCTCTCAGGTTCAAGTGATTCCCCTGCCTCAGCCTCCTGAGTGGCTGGGATTACAGGCATGTGCCACCATGCCTGGCTAATTTTCGAATTTTTAGTAGAGAAAGGGTTTCACCATGTTGGTCAGGCTGGTTTCGAACTTCTGATCTCGTGATCCACCTGCCTTGGCTTCCCAAAGTGCTGAGATTACAGGCATGAGCCACTGCACCCAGGCAAGACTTGTGAGGCATTGCCACAGTTAGCCTAACCTTCAGCTACTACCACCCGGCTCAGTCAGCAGCCATCCACGTCGGGTAAGACCTTCCACTAGCAAAGCGATTAGGACCCACTGAAGGCTCAGGAGCAGTTTTTGGCAATAAAGTGGTTTTAGTTTATTTTTTGTTTTTTGAGACCAAGTGTCATGCTTGTCACCCAGGCTGGAGTGCAGTGGCATGATCTCGGCTCACTGCAACCTCCACTTCCCAGGTCCAAGTGATCCTCTCGCCTCAGCCTTCTGAATAGCTGAGACTACAGGCGAGCACCACCATGCCTGGCTAATTTTTTGTATTTTCAGTAGAGATGGGGTTTCGCTATGTTGGCCAGGCTGGTCTTGAACTCCTGGCCTGAAGTGATCTGCCCGCCTCGGCCTCCCAAAGTTCTGGGATTACAGGTACGAGCCACTGCACCTGGCCTGGTTTTGGTTATTTTTAGCTAAAATATGTAATTGCTTTTCAGACACAACACTATCGCACACTTAATAAACTACAGAATAGTGTAAACGTAACTCTTCTATGTACTGGAAAACCACACACACACACAAAATTGTGTGACTCACTTTAGTATGGTGATCTGGAACTGAACTAGTAGTATCTCCGAGGCATGTCCACAGTGGATATTTGTTTATTCACATGCCTAGCAAAACACCTGGTACCTAGTAGATGCTCAACAAAAATGTACCAATGAGCAATTCATTCATTAAATACATATTTTTGGAAACCACGCTCTTGTATAACTAACAAACCAGGCATCTATGAACGCCTGAGCTGTGTTGTTTTTGGAGACTTTCAACAACACGGCTTGGGTTTTTAAAAATGCAGTGATTGGCAAAGCAGATCACTGGCTTTCACTTGTTCTTTTCAATAACCCCTCCCCTCCCAATAGTTCCAATATCTGTATTAATTCAGGTCATTGAGGAACACAGTCATTTTTTGGGTGCTAACCAATCTTTTCAAAGGCATCTGCATTGTCACAGGGGACTTGGGAACAGGAGTCTCCAAAACCCTAGTAATATTTTTACTATTAATAAAGATGCATGTGCTTCTGCTCCCTCCTAACACATTACATATTTATCCATTTATTGAGTGCTTGCTCTAGGCCATGTACAATAGCATGCTAAGTACATTATTACAATTAATTCTCACATCAACCCATTAACTCGGTGAAGTCATTGTAATGATTCTCAGCTGAGGTAGAAGAAACTGAAACTCAGAGGTGAGCTATTTCGCCTAAGTTCACAGACCACAAGTAGGATCACTGATGCTGAAAGGAGGTTCACCACATCGCAGTCTGCAGGCTTGACTTCCAGCCCAGTGTTCTTCTGCTGGGACTAAATCTGCTGTCTCTACTGACTGACTGTCAGAAGTTGACAAGACCCAGTGACAGAGCACTGAACTGCCAGCCTTCTCGTCCCTTTGCGTTGACAACTGAATACCCCATTGACTTGGATGCTGTCATCATTAACTTACAGGCCACAGTGTGAGTGAACTGGGGGAGTGCAAAGGTGAGGGCTGAATCATGGGAGGGCTCTACAGGCTCAATCTGCCCATCTATCTCATCCAATTCTGGTCTCTGATCATGACGCCAGCAGATATTTTCTGGAAGCGATGACCTTGACCTCCAGAGGATGACAGCATATTCTAGTTTCTAAACATCTGGGAGAAGCAGAAAAAGAGAGAAGACTGCATGGAAGGATGCATGGAAGGCTGGGGCTTTGGCCAGGCTGTGTGCCATAATCCACTCACTTTGTGAATATTTATCCAGGACCTACTGTGTGCCTGAGATGGCCTGCTAGATGCAGAGACGCCAAGGTACATAAAAGTCCTTCTGAAGCTTGAACTTTGAAGGGGTTAACAGAAAACACACAAGAGGACAAAAACTATATGTATTACTATAAACTGGGCAATTGCTATCAAAAACCAGTGTGAGATAGAGAATAGCCATAGGACATCCACTTATCTAGGATGATCAGGAAAGTGACATGGAAATTGAGGCACAAAGAAGCAGCCAGACTCAGGTGAACACATAGCAGAGGTCCTGGTGCTGGAAACAGCTGGATGTTTCTGGAACCACAAAGAAGGCCACTGTGGCTGGACCTTACTGGACCATGGTGAGAGCAGTGGGATACTGGACTTAGGCATTCCATCCTTGTGTGAATTTCATGCCTACAACTCTTCATGTAGCAGAATCTATAAGAAAGGGATTCCTTCCACAAACTGCTTCCTCAATCTATAAAAGATAGGAAGGACAAGTCTAAGAAATAGAGACAGAAAATAATGGGGTCAGATCTTCTTGAAAAAGAGAATGTGTTTTCAATCTGTCCAAGGCAATATTTCTTAAAACAGTTGGATCCCATGTCACCTTATAAAAACAAATATTTTGTTTTGCCTTCTTTCATCTCTACAATGAAATCCATAGATTATATAATCTGCTTACATAATTCAAAAGAGGTATAATGGCTTCATCGTACAATAATGAACAAAGAGAAAGTGATTTATAATGAAGCAATGTGCATCCCAATCTGCAGGCAACCAGCAGAGCTGCAGGACACAGTGAGGGAGTCAGGGGTCTGCACCGTGTAAAGACAGACGCTGTGAGCATGACCTGGTGTGCAGTGATGGCATTTTCTGGAAAATTGAACAACTTTTGAAAAAGTTCTGGACAAAGCAAAATACAATCTGATCTTGATTTAACTGATGACTACATTCCTTGACAATTTGATTGTATTAAAATTATGCAAGAATACTTCCTATTTATATATAGAATGGAGTCGAGTTTTACACTCATGTATTTGTAAGTGGGTGTTCCCTCTCCATCAGCATCCTGTGGATATTTGAGTACCATGTCCGGGCACAGGACTGTGCTTTCTGTTGAATGGGACTGTCCTCCACACTGTGCGGGGTTTAGTATCCTTGCTCTCTGTCTGCTAATACCAGTTGGCACCACCTAGCAAGTGTGGCAATCAAAAATAATGCCTCCGCCATGTTAATAAAATGCCCCCAGGCATGTAGGTGTCCATCCACATAGGAATGTGCACACATTGGGAGGAAACGTTCTGGAAATTGGTAGGGCTGTTGCCTTTGGTTGGAAATCACTATGCCGAGGAGTACGGCTGCCAGGGATCAGAATGAAGAAAGGGACAAGAGCAACTTCTCAAATTCTACAAAACCAAGTCACCCACAGCCATATTTAAATATCATTGTGGACCCACTGCACAAATGCCAAGTGACTCCCAATAGGCTTGTCTCTGACACTGTTGGTGCCCCGCACCCTCCTGAGGTCACAGAGTTGCTTGAGTGTGCTGAGCCTGGGGTCAGGTCACTTGGACACTGATCTTTCCATCACTCCTTGGGTCCGAGGGATGGCCCCTGATGCCCAAGTTCACGCTGAGGCTCACATTCTCTACATTAAGAAGGAGGACCCACCTGAGCCTGCCAAGTTGAAATACCATAAGGCGCGGTTTCTCCACCTCGACATTCTGGGACAGCTATGTATCTGTGGTGGGGGCTGGAGTGCACTGTAGGATGCTCAGATCCATTAAATGGGGACCTGGCTTGACAATCTCCTGGCAGATAAAACCAATCTGGCAAAGTAACCAAAGCTTAATCTAGCTTCAATCTCAAATGCGAGAGAAGCTTAACTCAGATTATTTCTTATAAATGCCTCTGATAATCACAAACAAAACTTACATTGCCTTCCAATATAAGATGATCACTGTCTACCAATCATCTTTTATCCAAAAACCCTGATTGTGACACCCAACTTTTTTAAAGGATAAACAACTTCCTCGTTCTTGCTTGATAATCCATGCCTCTTATCATTTTTGTTTTACGATGTCCTGGTTTCAGGACGGTGCTTTTCTATGCACAAGAACTTTAAAAATTAGTTTCACTTGATTTTATTTTTAACAGGGATGTTTAGTAGCATCCCTTGTCTTTACCCATGAGATGCCAGCAGCAACCCCCTCTCCTTGGTCGTGACAATTAAAAATGTCTCCAGACATTGCCAAAGCGACACAAGCTGAGAACCATCGTCGTAAGGTGAGACATTTGATTTCTTTTGAAAATAAGGTAAGCAGACTCTTCAGTTCCTTTAAGACCCCCTCTCCTCATCCTGTGTTTTGTAAGCTCGGCATGTTGAGATATGCTGCTTTCATCTAATGCTCCAGACCCAAAGGGAGAGGCCAATGGCAAGACCAATACACTAGGCATTTGTTAAAGTGTCCCTTTTGCTTTACTTGGTCTCCATGCTCTATTCCAAAAATATCTGCTCCTCTTAAACCTTGGTTTTAAGGCCTAAACTTAGAGAGAATCATATTAAAAATAGACACACAGACACACACATACACACACACACACACACACACACACAGAGAGAGAGTCATGTGTTGTTTAATGACAGGGACATGTTATGAGATATATGTTCTTAGGCGATTTCATTGTTGTGTGAACATCATAGAGCGGACTTAACACAAACCACGATAGTCATGTCTACCACACACCTAGGACATGTAGTATATAGCCTATGGCTCCTGTGGGTGTTTGAGTACCATGCTACATGTCTGTATAGCACGTTACTGTACTGAATACAGTAGGCAACCATAACACAATGGTAAGTACTTGTCTATCTAAACATGTCTAAACATAGAAAAGTTACACTAAAAATAGGGTATAAAAGATTTTTAAAAGGTGTACCTATATAGGCCACTTACCATGAATAAATCTTGCAGGTCTGGAAGTTGCTCTGGGTGAGTCAGTGAGTGGTGAGTGAATGTGAGGGCCTCAGAGATGACTAAACTCTACCGTGGACATTATAAAAACTCTACACTTAGGCTACATTACATTTATTTTTTAAAAAAGTAATTGTGCTACAACATTATGATGACTAGGGCATCACTGGGTGATAGGACTTTTCTGTCTCCATTATAACCTTACTGAACCACCGTCTCATGTACGGTCCAGCTTTGACGGAAGCATCACTACGCATTGCATGACTGTATATGTAGACTCAAGGAATAAAATTAAACAAGGCTGACTTTTAAATGGCCCTTGAGTTTTGGAACAGTTCAGAACATCCAGCCAAGTATTTCATTTGGAAAGAGACTGAGACAGATGGGGGTTTCTCTCCACCCCATATCCCAAACTCTCTGAGATTTGCTGAGAGAGAATTGCGGCACGTCGATCGTCTTGGTTTCAGAGTTGGCTAGGTATGTTGCTGTGTTCAGTACACCCTTTTCCACTCTTTAGATCAGAGGCTGGAATGTGCTCTGATCCCCTACCCTTCAAATCTGGGAGAGGGTTCTGCAGGATGCTGACACCTAATTTTAGAATCCAAGCTTTAGAAAGAAGTGCTCCTTGAAAGGGACTGAAGCTAGAATAAGAAGCTACCTGCTTGTCGTTTTGTGTACTTGGCATTTTGCCCCTCCAAACTCACACTGACTTTTAAAATATGTTAAAAATAATTCCAAAGAAGACCTACACATGCATGAAGATGTATTTGTGGACTACTGCTGGAGCAGAATTAATTGTTCCCTCCTCTTTGTTCTCTTACGTTCTGCGTGGACTGCTAGTGCATGATTTTGTACTTTACACTATAGTTAGTTGAGACCATCTGCAGTACCCAGTGTTCAGGCAGAGTTCTTTGAGGACAAGAGTGTTCTCTAAACCATTTTTGAATTCCAAGAGTCCAACACAGTTCCCAGGATAGGGCTGATGCTTAATCAATGGACATTAAATGAATGTGATTTCATTTGTTGAAAGGCATGCTGAAGACCACTTTCTTTTCAGTAAGGAGAGTAGAATGAGATTGTACCACGTGAAAAGCTCAGGTGAAAAAAACATTGGCATCAAATTTAAGGATCCTGGGCTATTGTTTATATATCCTGATTTCCAGAAGACACAGAATCTTTATTACTGGTTGAACTTCTCTGGAGAGAGAATCAGAATCTGGAGTTTCTTGGTGCGGGGAATCCTGGCTGGACACGGCTGGCCTTCGTTGCTCTCTGACATACGTACTGAGATTCCGCTATCACAGACATGAAACTGAGGACACGGGAGCGTATAAAACAGCAAAATGCAAAATAGCATAAAAACCAATGCCTGTCCTCATGGTGATGACATTTTATGAAGGTAGGAGTGCAGAAAAAAACATGATAAAGAAGCTAACCTTACGGTATGTGAGAAGCTGACAGTGTCATAAAAAAGTAAAGCTAATGTGAGTGTTTGAAAAATGCTGGGGGTGGTGATGTTAAGGGAGGAGTGAAGAAAGTTCCCACTGTGTCCTAGAGATCTGAGCAAGCCTCCTGGCAGAGGAGCCTCCGGGCAGAGGGAAATTCCAGGTGCCAGTGCCAGAAGCCCTAGAGTGTGCTACGGAGAAGAAGAAGGTGCATGGAGCTGCAGGGGGTGAAGGGGGTGAAGGGGGCACCAAGCGAAGTCAGAGAAGGAACAAGGGAGCCAGACTGTGCAAACCCCTGTGCACCACTGCAAAGGCTTTGGTGCTTCCTTTGAGTGCAGCGAGGAATCACTGAGGTCTGGAGCATAGAAGTGACCTGAGGAGAGTTTAACAGCATCCTCTGGCTGTTGTGTTAGGACTCAAATGCGGGGAGCAGAGAGGGAAGGAGAGAGATGACCGGACGAGCTCCTTGGTCATCCGGTGAATGATGCTCTGAGAATGAGTAAAATCACCAAAGCGCCCTGGGTAGAGCTTTGCAGCAATGCCGTTCCACAGACCTTTCTGTAGTAATAGGGACGTTCTCTAGCATGTGACCATCTGGTTTTGAGTCATATCTTCTTTGAAACCCCACATTCCATCTACCTTAGGGACAGCTGGAGGATGACAGTTTCCAGGGACTCCAGATAAATGTGTTGCAAATATGAGAAAGTTGGGCAATGCTAAGTGTTGACAAGAACGTAGAGAAACAGTAGCTCTTCTGCATTGCTGCTGTAACTGCAAGAGCTTGCTCGAATGAAGTGCACGTGTCCCCTGTGGCCCCACAATCCACTTCTGAGATGTGTCCCAGAACAATTCTCACAGAGGACCAGAGGGGACAGGGGCAAGAATTTTCATTGCAGCATCGTTTGTGGAGCAGAGCTTTGGAGACAACCCAGGCACCTTCTCTGGGGAGCAGGTAATGAAATATGGTGGATGAACGCTACGGAATATTATGCAGCAGCTAGAAGCAACTAACCTGAAATGCACACAGGAATGTGAATCAGCCTGGGAAAGCACAGGGCCACATGAGAAAAGGAGGAAACAGAACAAGGTCTGAGGTGCATCTCAAGTCCAGAATTCTAGAACACGTCATTCCTTCCAAAGCAGAACTTAAGGAAGAGTTTAACATACAAAAAAAAAAAAAAAGAAAGAAAGAAAAAATCTGCTGGGCATGGTGGCTCATACTTGTAACCCCAGAACGATGGCAGGCCAAGGTGGGAGGATCAGTTGAGACCAACCTGGGCAGCACAGTCTCTATAACAAATGTAAAAAATTAGCCGGGCGTGGTAAAGCACATCTGTAGTTCCAGCTACTCGGGAGGCTGAGGTGGGAGGATCACTTGAGCCTGGGAGGTCGAGCCTGCTGTGGGCTCTGATAGAACCACTGCACTCTAGCCCAGGTGACAGAATGAGACCCTGTCTCAAAAAAAAAAAAAAAAAAAATCCCACAAAACTATAAGACAAACTTTCCTATAAACAGAGAAAAATACAAAACAATTTACACGAGAGGAAATGCAATTTACCAACACATACGTGAAAAGAGTATCAATCTTACTAATGGTAAAGGAAATGGGAATTTAAAAGATAGTTTTCAGCTGTAATATTGTCAAATTAGAAAAAAATAACATTTGCTATGAGCATCAATTTAGGAAATGAGCTCTCTTTACATTACTGGTGATAATGTTAATTGCCACAACCTTTTGGGAGAGTGATCTAGCAGTGTTTATAAAAATTAAAACTGCACATATCCTGGAACCCAGTAGCCTTATTCTTTTTGGTTGTTAATGAATCAGGCACCCACTATTCACGCCATTAGGTAACCCTCCCACCCCCGCCACCACCACCTACACACACACATACATTGGTATTGGGCTTGGCCGTGAGGCCTGCTTTGGCTGCTGGAATTTTAGCAAGCATGAAGAGTCAGAGGCTTGATTTTCTCAGACTTCTCGCAACCGGAACCCCAAGACCGCCATGTTGTTAGGAACGTAGAGCCAGTCATGTGGACAGGCCATCTGTTGTAGAACACAGGTACCCAGCTGACAGCCAGAAGGAGGTCCCAGCCATATGGCTGTAGCCGAGCTGTCTCAGCCAGCCCCCAGATGCACAGGCATTCCCAGCTGAGCCCCCAGGTGCATGGAGCACAGCCAAGCCATCTCCACTTTGCCTACGAGTTTATTGCATCATTGTGTGTAGCGCAGCAGAAAACTGGAAGTAACCACAATGCCCCTCGGTTGAGGAATGGTTGAATTAATTGTGCTACATACATGCTATAGAATTCCGTGAGAATTACAGTGATAGAAATCTTTTGTCTACCAATTTGAAGGCATAACAAAACATGCCGATGCTATATTAAAGGAAAAAGCATATTGCAGCATCATATACAACTCTAGTTTTGTAAAAATATGTTTAAATATTTGAGTAAATGGAAAATAAATGTTTATAGAAGTGTAGAAAATAGTGGAAGACTTCACCAGGTTGTTGACACTGTATTAGGAGGGTGGGATGAGGTAGAGATTGTGGAATTTCTAAAGAAGTTTTTAAAGTACTTTACCCACTATATGTACTACTCTGGTAATTAGAGAAAATCAAATGAAGAAAATGGTACTGCAAAATAGCTTTTAAAAAAGATCAGTATCTGAAAACTTGTCTATCAATTTCAAACAAATTCTGAGAATAAATTTGAGAATAAATGAGGGTACTGGCAAAGTTATTTTACTAATTTTAATAATTTTAAATACACTTTTTTTTTTTTGCCAACCTTAGATTTAGGTTAATTCTGAAAAGTTTCATTAGCCTTTTTTCACCTGGGTTTTCAAGACTTATTTAATACGGTTACTTGGCTCTCTTCCTAGTGTGCTCCTTTGAAAAGGGCAAACATCTGGTTTTATCTCTGAGAACATATTTACTGTGTGTGTGTCTGTGTGTGTGGGGGGGTGTGTGTGTGTGTAAGAGGATGCATGAGGCATGCCAAATCATCAAACCTTCAAAAACTCCTTTTACTGTGAAATTCAAATGACCTGAGAGCTTAACAAAAAAAAAAGAAAATTGTGTTTTCTAAATGCCCTTCTCATTAAACAAATGACAAAAAACACAAAATCTGCTGTCAGATACGTGTCATTATGCACCTTTTGTGAAGGCACAGTCTGCATGTACGATAGAATCTGGCCAAATTTGTGCCAGTGTGCTTGACTTTTTCCTTCTTTTGTCTAATACTCTGGTTCTCACCTTGGGTTTCCTATTAGAAGCTTCCAGAAGGCTTTGAAAAAGTACAGACACTTGGGCCCCATCCCAGAAATTCTGTTTTAATTTGGATGAAGCTTACACATTGGGATTTGAAAAACACTGATTCTAACACACACCCAAGGTTGAGAGACATTGGTCTGGGATGAATCTGAGTAACACGTATTCTCGTGGAACACTTAAAATATTCTAACTGTGTGTCTTCTGAATCAATGTGACATCATCAAATTATATTTCACACAGTTTTACTATTAACCGTACTTAATTGAAGTTGAGTCATTTGAAAATTGGTAAAAGAAAAAGCCACTTAATCTGAATATTCAGTTAGCTTGGAACATCATCTTGAGTGAACACAAACACTGCCAGCAATTGGCTTTTCACAGAGGCTGAAACGAAACGTGTGGCTTCTGCCAAAATACCCACGTCAATGCTCCATTTCGCGGTGACGCAAATGTCAGTGCTGAACTCAGTGCTCCAATTAGGGGGCATTTCATGGCTGTGTGAGAGCATTTCAGCAGAACTGTAGTGTTTCATTCACAAAATTCCTTCCATAGGGTAATTCTTGAGGAAAATATCTGAATTTCTCAATGATTTTGCTCTAATCTAGTTTGCACCTGCCAAAACATATGTATACAAACTATATTTAAAATCTTGAACTTGCTCTGAATTGATCTTTATTCAGTTACTTATTTCTCTTTTTTTTGAGGCAAAGTCTCACTCTGTCGCCCTGGCTGGAGTGCAATGGCGCGATCTCAGCTTCCTGTAACCTCCACCTCCCGGGTTCAAGCGATTCTTTTGCCGCAGCCTCCTGAGTAGCTGGGATTATAGGCGTGCACCACCATACTCGGCTAATTTTTGTATTTTTAGTAGAGATGGGGATTCGTCATGTTGGCCAGGATGGTCTTGAACTCCTGAGCTCAGGGGATCCGCCTGCCTTGGCCTCCCAAAGTGCTAGGCGTCACCGTGAGTCACCGCAAGTCACTGCTCCTGGCCCAGTTACTTATTTCTAAAATCATGTTTGGGGTACTTGCTTTGTGCATCAACTGTACCTTAACTCTTCACCTGGACCAAAAACTTGTCCAAGGGTAACTTTATATTCTCTACAGAGCTAGGCACATGATAGGGTAAATAAATGTCTGCTCCCTTGATTCATATTTTTGCTCAGCCATTTTGTTTGCTATAAAATATCATCTCGTGCTCTAGAAAGGTCGCAAAGATTCTAGCATATTTGGAGAAAAGTCACCCAGCTCTCCATGGATTTGACAAGTTCCATATATTTACTGTATCAGTGGTGAAATGGACTTCATTTTGTTGCTGATCTCCAAAGATCTAACACGCTCTCTTCCAACACTGAATGTGGAGAAACAATGGAACCTTCTTTCTTTCTTCTGTCCTCAGTTTCTGGAAAAGTTAGAGGCAGTTTAGCCTTCTCAGCTCATTTAAGGAATGCTCTCCATGGAAACTTCAAAGAAGATTATTAACTAAAATCACACCCAAACACGGCTATCTTTCATTTATTAGAAATAACTGGTGTGTATCAGAAAGAACAATAGATAAGAATTCAAAACATCAAGAATTCAAAATGTTTTAAAGGTACCAATGATTACAAAACAATTACCATCTATGGGTTCTTACTAAATGGTTGGGTGGGGCTGCCCCGGGCCAATGTTTTAGAAGACTCTGTTTCTTCACATCATGGGGCCAAAGGGACGTGGTCACCTGCAGCCTGTCACTCCCCTCTAGCCAACATTCCAGGTGCCAAGGCCTGTTAGACCATGAGATAAGCTTGCAGGTGCAAGCACTGAATTTGGAAGGTGATCCCAGAAACCAGGGCAGGAGACTGTGGTGGTGAGATGGGAGGCACACACATATATGTGGTGTATTACTGAGCATGGGGGGGGTCACCGCAGGGTGCCAGGCTTAGTCCCATGGGGAACTCCAGGAGACAGTGGGAAACATACCTCAGACAACCCAACAGGAGGTGAGGAGGCAGCGATATTTATCCATCGTCTCCTGTCAGTCACAGGTGGAAGGTGGTTCCAGGAGGCATTACCTCCCCACACTTTCAGCCTGCCCATGGATGAGCAGAATGGATTCCTGCCACCAGAGAAAACTCCCAGGAAAAATCACAGGCACTCGTGTTTGGAGTCTGAGGCCCACATCCAGGGCTACGGTGAGTGCTGGGAGGCTACGGGTCAGGCACCATCAGTGTCTGCCATTGCAAGACCCTAAAATGTGTTGTTCAATGGGCCAAACCCACTTCCAAGTCTATGCATCCCGCTTTCCTGGGTCCACCCACCTGAGGATGAGGCAGGCTGCCAGGGCACTCCCTACAGGACCCAATGGAAGACCAGGTGGCAGCTGTTTGCAGAGGGCACTCCAGAAGCCATCAATGCAGGTAGACCTCTCCACAGGCACGTGCCCCTTTGTGTGGCCAGGAGGTGAGGCAGGAAAAGAGGTCAGCCGAGGCTGGTTCTTCTGGGGCCAGCAGGTTCCAAGGCAGAATCGGAGGAGTTGAGTCCAAGAATTCGGAATCCTTACCTGGCATCCTAGTTAGGAAGGTGTATTTGTCATGGTGGGAGGACAGAACATCTTTTATTTATCAGTTTGTCAGCCTGATTTAAAACTTCTGAGTATCTAGACATACATTGTGTGTAGCAGATGCTGTTGGTGAGCCTCCACATTCCCCAGGCTTCTCCACTTCGGTGCACCCAGCCCGATGTCCAACAGCGAGAGCTGCTTCTCCTGCCTCGGGGCTTCCAGTTGACGCTGGAATCTGCTTTGCTGCCAGAACAGCAGGTGGAAATGTAGAGGAGCCAAGCTCATGGGAGCCACCTTCCATGGAAGACTGATGAGTGGTGGTATTACCTGTCCCCTTCCTTACCCCCAGGAGGAGACAGCCCTGAGCTGCTGCAGGAGGAGAGGAAGCTACAGCTGCCCGCTGCAGTCCCTTGCTAGATAACACACCTTTTGTTGGCTACAGGTTCCTTCCTTGTCTTTTTCTTTCCTTTACTGGTATTTTTCTTCCTCTCCATAAAAATTTAAGAATTTTCCTCCAATACTCATCTTAGGTCTCGCTTCTGGGTGAATCCAAACCAAGCTGGCAGAGACCTGGTTATGCACTTGCCCAGACCCCATCCATGTCAGGGGTGGGTCTGTGTGTTCACCACTTATTCTCCTACTCTTCACTGAAGCCAAATGAAGAGGGTGATATCATGATCCCCCTTTGAAACCGAGTCTCTGAGCCCTAAAGTCCCTTGTCCAAGGTCCCAAGCTGATAAATAAGATAATACTGGTAATAATAAAGCCTGAAATCTCAGCTCTGTCCCTACTCACTGTGTGTCCAGGGATCACACACTCTAAGTCACACCACGGATATCAGGATTGTGATGTCCACATAGGCACGACCCCAGCACCACGGAATGAGGCACTTACCTCCGTGCCTGCGGTTCTTCTCACTTGTTTACCAATTCTTTCCTGCATGCTTCCTTCCCTCCCTCCCTTCGTCCTTTCCTCATTCCTTCCATTATTAAGCACATTATTAAGCACATAGGGGCACCTACTATGTGGCAGGTCCTGTTCCAGGTGACAGAAACAGCCTTGAACAAAAAACCAGTAAGTCCTTGCCTTCTCAGAGAAATAAATGAATGAATAAGCAAACAAATAAGAATAGTTAGCTACCGATAAATGCCATGAAGGATATGAGAGGCCTGTATTGCAGTGTGGCCGGAGAGTTGATGTCTGTGAATGTTTGTGTATGCGGGGGGGTGTGGGTGTATGTGTGTGACAGTTGGTTTTGGTCAAATCTCTAAAGAGGTAATGTTTCAGCTTAACCTTGACGATAAAGAGCCACTCCAGCTGTGAGAAGACTGTGGCAGCATTTCAGAGGAAGTAAAAGATGTGCAGAACAGCCCCAGCATGCACGGGAAAGAGAAGGCGTGAAGCTGCACCTGCAGCTCCAGGACAGAAGGGGAAGCAGCCCCAGATGGTGTCACAGAGGCAGATGGGGCTGGATCTCATAAGGCTTCATACACTGTGGTATGACGTTTGGCTTTCATAATGAACGCAACGGGAACTGCAGGAGGAACTGAAGGGACAAAATGTAATTTAAGTTTTATAAAATCGTTCACTGTTGTATAAAAATGAGAGCAGGAGTGGATGAGGAAGACTGGTTAGGACAATTGCCTCGCCCTGGGACATCCATCATCCTGCATTCCCACGCTTTGCTAGGACGGCAGTGCCTGGAACTTCCTACAGAACCTGGTGAGGCCACCTGTTATGGTTGGAATGTGGCCCCTCCAAAGTCAGTGTTGAAAGTGAATCCCAATGTGGTGGTCTTAAGAGGTGGGGCCTTTTAGGAAGTCATGGAGACATGAGGGTTCTGCCCTCAAGAGTGGATCTGCCCTCATCAAGGAGGCTTTAGGGAGAAACGGCTCCTTGTTTGCTCTTCCATCCCGTACGCCTCGTGAGGACGCAGTGTTCCCAGCACAGTGCCCAGGTGCCATCTTGGAAGTGAGAGCAGCCCTCACCATGCACCAATACCGGCACCTTGATCTTGGACTCCCCAGCCTCCAGAACTCTCAGAAATAAGTTGCTGTTCTTTATAAATAACACGGTCTGTGGAACTTTGTTACGCCAACACAAACAAGCTGAGACTCCATCATGACTCACCCTACCCCGCTTTCTGGGTTCATGTCCATGGGCCTGGTTTGTCTCCTGGCACCAGCCCTGTAGCTCCCGTTGAATGCCTGCATTCCAATCACTAAACTACACGATGTTAACATGTACTTTCAATTATCTTCTCATTGTCAGGTGTGGTGGCTCAGGCCTGTAATCCCAGCACTTTGGGAGGCTGAGGCAGGCGGATCACTTGAGGTCAAGAGTTTGAGACCAGCCTGGGCAACATGACAAAACCCTGTCTCTCTTAAAAATACAAAAAATAGCTGGGCGTGGTGGCACACACCTGTAATCCCAGCTACTTGGAAGGCTGAGGCATGAGAATCCCTTGAACCTGGGAGGCAGAGGCTGCAGTGAGCCAAGTTCACACCACTGCACTCCAGCCTGGGTGACACAGCAAGACCTTGTCTGTGAAAAAAAAAAAAGACCCAGATATGTTTGGTATTCAGGAGTGTGGCAGGGGAAACTTCTTCAAGATGCGGCCAGACAGGTGGGCAGGGGCTAGGGGCAAGAAGGATATGGGATCTTTCAGGCCATGAGTTGACTTTGCATGATTAAAAAAAAAAAAAAAAGCCAAAACAATAAATTCTCTTCTCCCCAAAGCACTTTCTGCCTCATCTGGCTCCCTGGCCAGCCTGCCTGGGCGGTAGATAGTACACATCTGTCCCGGGCCTTGTTATGTTCAGAGCAGCGGTACTTCATGGGCCGAGGCTAACGTTCCAAGCCTTCTTGGGAGTTGTCAGAGTCATCGATAATGTCAATAGTCATTGATAGTCAATAGCCGTCAAAAACAATATAGCCAAATGCAAATCAAAGGAAAATGTAAACCGAACACCAGGGGACATAGGTATTGACTCAGAATTTCCCTCATTCTTAACATTCTCTGAAAATTAAAATTATTTTGAAGGATTCCTTTTTCTCCTTAAGGAAGAGATAAGGCAAATTGATCTTCTTGAATAACTCTTTTTTCTCTGTGTCACATCAACTGGACAAATATTGGGTCATTCTCCACGCTGGGCTCAGAGCCAATTTAGAACCGTGGACATAGCAGACATTGGCATTTCTGGTCTCAAAGAATCTATGGGGTCTGGGGAATACATATCATCCTTGATCAGTGTTTATCGAGTGTGGGGCAGTGTTTGGGCCTTGTGTTAGCCACTGAAACAAAACAAGGGTGTAAGCTATCTTTTCTCACCTGGGTCATAATTTTGAGATACTGCTATATGCCTACAATAAAATGATAAAGAATACTTGCATACATTAGGCAACACACATTTACTGGGCCCCATGGTATTGACAATTGCAGCTGTAAACGTTATTTGGCCTCGACCTCTTAAATAATGTCAGTTTTATGGATTTTATTCCTGAGAGACCATTTGAGGAAAATGGAAATCATTACAGTAGAATATAATTGTCTCTTTTAAAACTTTTATTATTTTCTAAAATATACAAATACTGTTTCTAAATAGTAAATGAGTTCATAATTACTGACAGCAAGTGGATTTAAAAAATCATTATTATATAATCCTACCATTCAGAGATAATTACATTAATATTTTGGTACAGATTCTTCTAAAGTCTTTTCTAGCCATAATACAATAATTTTCCAGACAACTGGTTGACCTGCCAACATGAGGAAAGAGACTAAGCTCGCCTGTTCACTATATATCTGTCAATAACAGAGAGGAAGAGAGAGAGAAATTGTCCAGCCAACCAGAGGCCCTTGAGGACACAGACTAAATCTATATGTCCCATGGAATTAGTATGAGGGTGCTCTTTATTAAAATGCTTTGGGCTTAACCATATATCCAAAGTATCTTTCCAAATGTATGTCATCACATCTAATGGACACATTGTGTTCTGTTAAATGTAGCTACTATAGTTCATTTAGTCCATTTCATATTACTGGATTTTTAAGTTGTTTTTTGTCTGGTACGGAGCTACTCCATACAATACTCAAAACAAAACAAAACAACAACCAAAAAACCCTTCTACATCCATCTCAGTGCACTCAATAGTATTTGCCAAACTATTCGGTTTAGATGTCTATATGTTTGATGTCTGCGCTAGAGGTTACAAACTGACAACCCACAGGTACGTCTTGTTTGGCCTTGATGATATTGTAAATATTTAAAAATTTCACCTGAGCATCGTAATTTCCTTTTCATGAAAGAACTCTGGTGACCCACAACCTCAGTCCCAAACAGCACCAGCTGGCAGATCTGAGTTTCGGCCACCCCTTTCGTGTGCCCCCATTTGCCACGACGTCCTCCCTGTAGCTTCACATCCAGTTTGTTTTTTTTTTTTCCACTCATTTACATTTCCTGCCTACCCCCTGCTCTGACCCGGCATGTTGCTGTGTGACCCCTGCTGGTTCCCCAGGATTTCTTCGTCCTTTAATGACACCAACTTTACGGCAGCTTTTGAATTCTGGAATCTGGGCCAAAATATGGGGTCCCAGCTCTAAATGTACCAGATATACGACTCGATACAATGGAGCCTCTTTGAGACTGAAGCTTCCCTTCTGGTACCATCACCTGGTGAGGCTCACTCGCATGGGGCCTGTGAGCACCAAATGCGGTAATTCACGATGAAAAGTCGCTAACGAACCTGTGGTTCACTCATCTGCCCAGGGGAGGCTCTTCCTGCGCTGCCAGGATGCACAGCTCCAGAAAAGGCCCACGGCGACAAGCAACAACAAAGCCTCACAGATTTTATCACATTGATGTCACCAACACTGTTGGGCTGTTCACCGAAAACCATTTTCTTTTCACTGTGGCCCAGAGCTAAACTCCAGTTTCCAGCCACCCTTGCGGTAGAGGTGGCCCCAGGACTGAGATCTGTGGATGGACGATGGGGTGAAGGGAAGCCGTGCTCCCACATTTAGGCTGTGCCAACCAGCTTCCCCTGGTCCTCCCCGCCGTCTCCTAACCCTTCACTCGATGCGGTCACTTAGGTAACCATGGAAACCATGCATTGAAGTCACTGGAACCAGCATTTGAAGAGGAGATACCATCATCTTGCAGGAGCCTGGGTTTTTAAACTTTTGCTTATTGGGGCCAGGTGCTGTGGCTTGGGCCTTGTAATCCCAGCACTTTGGGAGGCCGAGGCAGGTAGATCACTTGAGGCCAGGAGTTCAACGTCAGCCTGGCCAACATGGCAAAATCCTGTCTCTACTAAAAATACAAAAATTAGCTGAGCATGGTGGCACATGCCTGTAATCCCAGCAACTTGGGAGGCTGCAGCAGGAGAATCACTTGAACTCATGAGGCAGAGGTTGCAGTGAACTGAGATCATGCCACTGCACCCCAGCCTGGGCAAAAGAGTGAGATTCTGTCTCCAAAAAAAAAAAAAAAAAATCTTTGCTTATTGGAAAGTTATCTATAAAGAATACTTGTTTCAATTTTATACAAGTTAGAAACTTTACTTGGGCAAGTGGCATTATGAATTGGGGGTTTGTTTATTAACACACTAGTGTTCCTTACCTAAGAATCTGTAAGGTCTAAAAGAGTGTCAGGTTGACAGACTTCCTGGATTTAGTTTTAGTATCTTCTCTTTTTTTTCTTAAGTTAAAAATTAGTACAGAAAATTAGCAAATGTCAGTTTCAAGCCAATTACAAGTAGTTTTGGTTACAAATGCAGTACTTGGAAACTGACTAGGAAATACTTCCTGGGAGACACATCATTGTGCTTACAGAGTTTCCTGAAAAGCAATTAATTTTTATTTTAAGAAAACATGAGAGAGATTTTCAGTACAAAGCAATGAAATCAAGAAAGAAATTTGTCTATAAAGTGATGGAACATAAGGACACTTAAATATATAGTAGAGAACATCTAATTAGACATCAGATAATTAAATACACTCTAATAGCATGACAATTGGTGCACAACATATAACTACATGTAGCCCCCATTCTCAAAATCACATTGCACACTCCACCCAAGTGGAGTAATAACATCTTGTAATGTTATTGTTGCAGCTTTGCTCATTAGAAGCTCTGTTTTCTCAAAAGAGCAGAGAAAATACAGTACATACGCTGTCAAAAGTTGACTTTAGTGATGCTCCTGGTTGAGTTTTGCCCTTTCATCTGATGACAGTACCTTCTTCTTTTTAGTTATTTTAGCAAGTGGAGAGTTTTCTGTTTTCCACTTCTAGAGTCATGTGGGACTGATTTACCCTCGAGTCACTAAGGTCTACCCATGAACAAAGGTCTACCCATGAACAAAGCACGGGCAATCGGGGCTTTCTGGACTCTAAGGCTGGGGTTGGGGAGAGGCATGTGATCCAAGTCAGCTCACAGAGATGTGCACCTAGAACTTTCCTGGGATTGCTGCTAAATAGCTAATCCCCTTTTCCTGAAACGAGTAGATTGATAGCAGTACCAAGTCACCCTGTAGAACCTCCTGAGAATAATTAAGCTGACAGGAGGAATTCTTAGCCTGGAGCTAGGGAACCCATGCCCTCCTAAACCACCCGTGTCCCTGTATCCAGCTGTACTTGAAGCTCAACATGTGCCTGTTGTTTCCATGTTCTTGAGTCAATAAATTCTCTCTCTCTCTCTCTCTCTCTTTAGCTTCATGTCTCTCTCTTAATCTTGTTTAAGATTCTGTAACTAACAACCAAAGAATCCAAAAATTAATCCAACAGTTAATGGAAAAATCTTTTCTTATAGCTACCTTTATTGAGAGTCTATTAACTCATCACAATTAATACAGCTCACTTTAATATCTAAGACAGCATTGAAGATGATATTAGTTCACATTTCTGAGGCACTTGCTACATGCCAGGTTTTATTCTAAGTGATTTACGTGGTTAGTAATAAATACACACTACTAAATATATCCAAACAGAACAAATTGATGTTCCATTAAAAGTAAGTCGGGAGAAACCTCATTTCCTAGTTCTCTTCTTCAGAATCAGTACCATAACCAGTTACTCTGTATTCCTGTAGGTCTGTACAATCAATAGGATAAATAAACAAATGCTGTAAATAAAAACGCATTACACTAATACAGCTATATGTATGCACGTATTGATTTCTGACACACACAATACCAGCTGCCATATAGACGGACTGGTTATCATGTGCTGGGTTCGATTCTAAGCACAAGACAGTGCACCTGTTATCTTACTGAATCCTCACCACACGCAGGAGGAAGGTCGTCCTGGAGGAAGCTGGGGCTGAGACGCCGATTAACCTGGGAAAAACCAACCAGGCAGGCTGCCTTGGGACCATGAATTCTTCACAACCACCCTGCTCTGCTGACATGTTTGGGGATCGATAAATAATCTCCATTCTCCACCCGGGTTTGCAAGAAATTGAGAAAGAGAGAAAAGCATCAGAGACTCGACGCTCAAACTGTGCTGTGTTGTGACTAGGGCTGGGTGGCAAGATGTGCCTTCGCTATACTGTCGAATGGGCATTCTAAGCTTCTTCCCTTCTGTGTTCCCTGCCACCATCCAGTCAGGAGCTCACGGGTTCCACCTGGTGAAAAGTTTTGAGCATCCACAAACACATGCTCATCCAACAAGCCTGCCTCACATTCCCGGGGAGTGGAGAGGACACTGAAGAGAGAAATCCCCTTGGGTCAGGCATTTACATAGAAACTTGAACCAGTGGAAGTCAATTACCAAGCATGTTAGAGAGCCACGTTTCTCTTGTGCCTCTGTGTGGAAACCAGGGTAAGCGATTGGTGTTTCTTTAGCATCATCTTGTTTGGTTTATGAGGAAATAAGGAGCAGAGGACTTAGATGTGCCTAAGGTCAAGTGGCAGGACCAGAAAATCTCTGGCTCTGAAACATGCATTGCTTCTACTGTGATGAGCTTCTTCCCAGAAATATGCTGCGTGGAAGATCGAGGCCACCTGTAGACACACTTTTTACTGCTGGCATTACTCATGTTTCCAATTTTCTTAACATTACAAGCATATGCCTGCCATGTTGACAGGATATGTAAATTTTATAACATTTACATATTAAGAAATGTACAAAGCAGGGTAAATCGGCTTATACAGAATAGATTTTTCAGCTTGATCATTGGCATTGCCTCAATTTCTATTCCTCTACCTCTGCTGGTCTTTGATACCACTCCACAATAATTACCATCTCCCTTTAAAAAAAGAGAATGGAATATGACATGTCCCTCCTCCAAAAGTTCTCATATCCTCCTACAAATGAATCAAATCGGAAGTCCTCATCCTGGCCTCTGAGTCCCCATGTGATCCAATCCTTACCTACCTCTCTGCCCTCTTTTCCTGCCTCTCTCCCTCCCTCTCAGCTACAAGCATCCTGGCCTCTATGGGATCCTCAAACACTTCAGACATATGCCCTGTACTCAGTAGGGAATGCCAGTGTCTACAGCAGTGATGGCACATGGCACATGCTTAACACATCACAGCTGAGCAAACGAGCAGTGAGCAGGCACAGATGCTGGGTGCTGAGGGAAGCCTGGTGAGTTAGGGCTGACAAGAGGCTTTCTATGCCAGAAACATGGGTTGCCTGACAGGGAAAAACAAGGGAGTCTCGGCAGAGGTCGGCTCTGGTCGTATTTTGAAAAGCCTTGTAATCTTTACAAAGGGAGAAGGAGTTTAGCCTTAAGATAATACAAAAGCTTGGCTCTTCTATTAGATTCACACAAACAAGAGATCAAAGCCAATGTGAAGCCTTACTAATAATTTCAAGGATATAAGCAACCCATAGGTATTAGGAAAAAAACAAAGGTGCAGTTTAGGGCTGTCGGGCTTCCTCCTCACCCTGCACACACCTGGCCCAGGCTGACGATGGAGACCTCCCAGTGGTGTCTACAGTGATGTCACTCAGACAGAAGAGAGAGGTCGGTCCTCAAGCACCTGTTTTACATTCAGAGGATTACATAGCGGATGGGATTCTCCTAGGAG
This sequence comes from Mandrillus leucophaeus, assembly GCF_000951045.1. Lineage (NCBI taxonomy): Eukaryota > Metazoa > Chordata > Mammalia > Primates > Cercopithecidae > Mandrillus > Mandrillus leucophaeus. The sequence goes on from NW_012102388.1 coordinate 501,944, forward strand.
CCACGCCCCATACATTCACACATTCCAGCTGACAGCTGTTCGCCATCCGCGCTCCTAGGCAACAGGTGCAACCTGCTAAAAGCATGAGCTAGACAAGGCCATGGCCACCGGCAGGTACAGAGAGGTGGCCTGAGTAAGCTGACAGAAGGTGACCCTGAGTCACCTCCCTTCCTCCCTGAGCTGCTCCCATTACACCCCTCTCACACTGGGAGAGAACACATTGTGAGCAATGGGTATTTAACAAGCCTAAGACAATGGGGAGTGCTGAGGGCTTTGATGGGGTAGTGATGGGCTCTGACTGTGTTTCCTGGGGATGTCTCTAACACTGCCTGAAGAGAGGCACTGTTTCAGGTTCCTGGAGGGGAGGGCTGGGTTCCAGGTGTGTCCCATTCTGCTGTAAGATTGGGACAGATAAATGTCAAAGTGATTCCAAAGTAATGGGGAGATTCAGTTTTATTTTTACAAGTGCATTATAAAATAAGTAGCAAACTCAGTAAGGTAAGGGGCTTAGAAATTCAATAGGAACACAAAGAGAATCCTGCACCCTTTTATGTGGTGGGAAGAGATTTGTCTGTAGGCTGCATTCATGAAGATATTGAGTGGTTTCATTCACTTTACTATTCCTCACAGTGGAGTATCAGATGTAATATTACATGCAATGAATACTTTCTTGAATGAGCTTATTGAGTGAATACCTGCACAAGTTTTTAAAAGCATACTAAGCTATTTAAGAATGAGAGCTAAGATAGTGAGAAGTATTCATAAGATGGATGGCAGGGGTGACTTTTCAGGTATATGTGCACTCAAAGAAATTACTAAGCACCTTAGTGGAGAATCTTTAAAAGCAGAGGAGCCATTCCAGACTGGTTTAGAGAGCAATGAGCAGGATCTCTATCACCGGCGATGACAAGGCTG
>NW_012102388.1:502908-530977 GCF_000951045.1 Mandrillus leucophaeus
AAAAGCTTGGCTCTTCTATTAGATTCACACAAACAAGAGATCAAAGCCAATGTGAAGCCTTACTAATAATTTCAAGGATATAAGCAACCCATAGGTATTAGGAAAAAAACAAAGGTGCAGTTTAGGGCTGTCGGGCTTCCTCCTCACCCTGCACACACCTGGCCCAGGCTGACGATGGAGACCTCCCAGTGGTGTCTACAGTGATGTCACTCAGACAGAAGAGAGAGGTCGGTCCTCAAGCACCTGTTTTACATTCAGAGGATTACATAGCGGATGGGATTCTCCTAGGAGCCACGCCCCATACATTCACACATTCCAGCTGACAGCTGTTCGCCATCCGCGCTCCTAGGCAACAGGTGCAACCTGCTAAAAGCATGAGCTAGACAAGGCCATGGCCACCGGCAGGTACAGAGAGGTGGCCTGAGTGAGCTGACAGAAGGTGACCCCGAGTCACCTCCTTTCCTCCCTGAGCTGCTCCCATTACACCCCTCTCACACTGGGAGAGAACACATTGTGAGCAATGGGTATTTAACAAGCCTAAGACAATGGGGAGTGCTGAGGGCTTTGATGGGGTAGTGATGGGCTCTGACTGTGTTTCCTGGGGATGTCTCTAACACTGCCTGAAGAGAGGCACTGTTTCAGGTTCCTGGAGGGGAGGGCTGGGTTCCAGGTGTGTCCCATTCTGCTGTAAGATTGGGACAGATAAATGTCAAAGTGATTCCAAAGTAATGGGGAGATTCAGTTTTATTTTTACAAGTGCATTATAAAATAAGTAGCAAACTCAGTAAGGTAAGGGGCTTAGAAATTCAATAGGAACACAAAGAGAATCCTGCACCCTTTTATGTGGTGGGAAGAGATTTGTCTGTAGGCTGCATTCATGAAGATATTGAGTGGTTTCATTCACTTTACTATTCCTCACAGTGGAGTATCAGATGTAATATTACATGCAATGAATACTTTCTTGAATGAGCTTATTGAGTGAATACCTGCACAAGTTTTTAAAAGCATACTAAGCTATTTAAGAATGAGAGCTAAGATAGTGAGAAGTATTCATAAGATGGATGGCAGGGGTGACTTTTCAGGTATATGTGCACTCAAAGAAATTACTAAGCACCTTAGTGGAGAATCTTTAAAAGCAGAGGAGCCATTCCAGACTGGTTTAGAGAGCAATGAGCAGGATCTCTATCACCGGCGATGACAAGGCTGCCTTGGTGAAGAAAGAAATGTTTGGCTGACTCAGTCGCGACCCCCTGATGTCTAAAGAGTAAGGGCTTAAGAAGATCATAAAGGAGGAAATTATAATATTCAACGTGAGAAGTGACTCAGGCATGAATAATGATCAAGGATGGATTTTGGAAATGTTCCAAAGACGGTAATAGACAAGTCAACACAGGAAATATTCACAGGGGAGGAAGGAGAAATATATGCTTTAGTGGTAACAATATATTTCCCCATTGCAGCTTACTTTTAAAAAAAATGCAATGAGCCACCAGGAGAGGGAAATAAAAATGCAAAAGGCTTGAATGCCTTTTCCAGAGTGACCACCACCTACAGACCGAACCTGAGGTGCAGAAGACGACTGACAATCACTCGTGCTATTTACCCTGGGCTGCCCCTCACTAAGATTCATACTCCGCCCTCTTTTGCACCCAGGGAGTAACCCATACGGAAGACATGCTGGGTCACACCAATGGGTAGGCTTGGGCCTCCAGCTCCCACCTGGACTCTGCCAGTAGGAGTTCTCGGCAGGAGAACAGAGGGCCGGATGGGCTTGGGTTTTGCTTCTTGCGTCTGCGTTGTACCATATTGCTGGCTGGGTACGGTGGCTCACGCCTATAACCCCAGCACTTTGAAAGGCTGAGACGGGTGGATCACCTGAGGTCAGCAGTTAGAGACAAGCCTGGCCAACATAGTGAAACCCCGTCTCTACTAAAAATACAAATATTAGCTGGGCGTGGTGGTGGGCGCCTGTAATCCCAAGTACCTGGGAGGCTGAGGCGGGAGAATCACTTGAACCTGGGAGGCGGAGGTTGCAGTGGGCCGAGGTGGAACTACCGCATTCCAGCCTGGGCGACAGAGCAAGACTCTGTCTCAAAAAAATAAATAAATAAATAAAAATAAAAAAAACACATATTGCTGCTGGTGCCTGTATTCCTCTGAATTCCTTTGAAACTCTAGCTTGTGAGAAGTGGCCCCTCCTCCACGACCCCACCTCTTACAGAGCACAGTAACGCCCTTCCGTTCCCTGCCTTTGTCCCCCCAGGCCTCGGGAGTGTAAGCGTTTCCTGCTGCTGCTGACCTCCGGGCGCATCCACATGGCTGTTTCTCCTCCTTTAACCTCTCTAATTATTCTCTTCACTAAAAGTGTGTCTGATCTGGAAATGGCAAATGTCTATCTAGGTCTAAAAGCAGAAATCAGTTGTTCATTGGCTTTGAAAAGCTTATTGGAGCAATCCTGTTATTTTTTTTTTTTTTTTTTTTTTTTTTGAGACAGGGTCTTGTTCTTGTCAAGGCTGGAGTACAGTGGTGCAATCACGGCTCACTACAGCCTCGACCTCCCTGACTTAAGCAATTCTCTCACCTCAGCTTCCCGAGTAGCTGGGACTACAGGTGCACACTACCATGCCCAGCTAATTTTTATGTTTTTAGTAGAGATGGGGTTTCACCATGTTGCCCAGGTTGGTCTTGAACGCTTGGGCTCAGGTGATCCACTCCCCTCCACTTCCCAAAGTGCTGGGATTAGAGGCATAAGCTACCATGCCCAACCTGATTTTATTTTCCCCTGATAGGGCCACAAAATACTGACACATTTCCCTGCTTTGGTTGTTTTTTTCTCCTTTCAGCAGTGAAAATTACATAGAAAAAACAATTCACATTAACATCATTCCCTCATGGTTCACTTTCTCATGTGAACCCAGAGAGTAAACAGCACATAGGAAGCTTTAATAATGAAACGTTTTCAATGACTTCTCAGTGGCATAAATATCTCTAAGCACGGTCAGAATGAAGAACTGCAGGGGTTTAAGCTCCGAGATGAGACGTATCTGTCCAAAATCTTTTTTTTTTTTATTTATTTGTGTGTGTGTGTGTGTGTGTGTGTGTGTTTGTTTGTTTTTGAGATGGAGTCTCACTCTGTTGCCCAGGCTGCAGTGCAATGGCACGATCTCAGCTCACTGCAACCTCTGTCTCCTGGGTTCAAGAGATTTTCCTGCCTCAGCTTCCTGAGCACCCGGGGTTACAGGCATGCACCACCACCCTCAGCTAATTTTTGTATTTTTAGTAGACACAGGGTTTCCTCATGTTGGCCAGGCTGGTCTTGAACTCCTGGCCTCAAGTGATCCATCCGCCTCAGCCTCCTAAATTGCTGGGATTACAGGCATTAATTACACCAAAATCTTGATGAATAAAAACAATGCTAACTGTAATTTCCAACATCTTTTTCCTTCTCAGAATTCTTTACTGGTTAACTTGGTCAGAACGCAGAGTTTTGGATAGATGCATCAAATCCAAATACACTTTGGGGCAAATGAAATATTCCACTTGGTGTAGGTGAATATCTGCATTAAGATCCTCCTGTATGTTTTCATCAGTTAAGGTTCTTTGGTTGCAAGTAAGAGAATTCTGTGGAAAGTTGTGTAAGAAGTCTAACATGAGAATATGGGACTGCTACATTATGGAATCTAAGGTGGGGACATAGGGGGACTCCGAAAAGAACTAAAATTCAGAGCTCCAAATGGGCAGGGCTCTCTCCCTCCTCATCTCTGCTCCTTCCAGGGAATCACTTCATTTTTCTCTTTCTCTAGCAGCTCCTTCTGTTACTCTACCTTAGAATAATATGCCTGCCAAATAGGGTAAAGTGCCAGCCTGCCTTCATTCCTTCAGAAATATATATGGATTGCCTATCATGTGCTCTATAATATTCTGGGAGCTGGAACTAGTATAGGAAGAGAAAAAGGAAAATAACATTATTGCTCTATGAACCTTATCTTCCAGTAGATGAGATAGACAATACTAAAAAAAAATCATATGAAAAATATTGCACTTAATTTACCCTTATAAAACAAATAACATAATAAAAGCAGATAGTAACATGTTTAACGTTCACATGGTCTTTGCATTTGTAAAACCCACATCCCTAGAAAGAGGTGAAGAGGTGAGGGCTGGCATTAGTCAGAACAGAAACTTGCTGAACGAGGGGAATGAACATAACAGGATCAGAAATTAGTACATAAAAGGAAAGCCGTGAATGTGAGATACAGTCTGCTTCAGCTCTTCTGTTTCAGTAATAGAAATGTGATGTTCTACCAGTTGATTTTGGCCAGTGAGATAAATGATGAACACAGGCAAGATCAGGAGGACACAGAGTTTTGACCCCTTTCCCCCATAGGAACATATACACTGAGTACACAGACGGAGTGGAGTCCCAGTGTGAGATTCCCTCCTAGGGCCCCAGTAATGGGCATCTTCCGTGTGCTGGTGACATCACTAGGAAAATGAAATGAAACACATGAACAGGTGTTCTGGGACAGTGAAAACATGGCTTGGGAAACTCCACTTCAGAGGGTGTTTAGGTTAAATTTGAGAAAGGAATTTGAGTAGAAAACACAGAGTAAGACTGTATGAGGCAGAGTCATGGGGCAATTAAGGAGTTATCCTGGCTTTGAGGGTTCTTATTGTTTCCCCTTCAGTCGGTTACCTCCAACACACACCCTGAGCATGACGGCAACTCACCTGATCTCATCTGTCCCCCTCTTCAATCAGTCACCTCCAACACATACCCTGAGCATGACGGCAACTCACCTGACTTCATTTGTCCTTCATCAGTCAGTTACCTCCAATACACACCCTGAGCATAGAGGCAATTCACCTGACCTCATCTGTCCCTCCCTCCAGTCAGTCACCTCCAACACACACCCTGAGCATAGAGGTAATTCACCTGACCTCATCTGTCCCCCTCTTCAGTCAGTTACCTCCAATACATACCCTGAGCATAGAGGTAATTCACCTGACCTCATCTGTCCCCCTCTTCAGTCAGTTACCTCCAATACATACCCTGAGCATAGAGGTAATTCACCTGACCTCATCTGTCCCCCTCTTCAGTCAGTTACCTCCAACACATACCTTGAGCATGACAGCAATTCACCTGACCTCATCTGTCCCCCTTGTCTCCAGCTGGCTTGAGGTGCTTCTAGCCTGGAGGAAACTGCTCAGTCTATGGATGGCTTTAATACGCTGCCTAGATTGCTAACAATTGTGTAGACTGCATTCTCCGTTGCTCTTTCTCTACCCTTGGCTGCTACCACTGTGCGTAAAACCTGCCCAAAGGGACCCGGGTGGGGTCTACCTTAGACAGAAGGTGATACTGACGTGCCTTGTTCAACTTTTGATAAACAAAGCATGCTATTAGGTATATAGGGGCATCACTTTAGGCACAGTGACCCACTTTTCCTCCTTCCCCCGTCCAAATGGAAAAAGAGAAGGAAAGTGTCTAATAGCTCCTGGGCTGCATTCCTCTGTGATAAAAGAAACTAGACATTCAGTTCCTGAACAGCCCAAATGACCCAAAAGCTTAATTGTATTTGTGTTATTATGCACTTCATTTCCTGCACCGATGACCCCAGTCCTTTGTAGATATCTGAAAAAACATCCCACCAAGCAGTAATAAGCTTTTCATGATGGATTCCAGTGGATTACAAGAAAACTGGGCAAGTAAAATGAGCTTCGCTTCAAAACATTGTAATTTCAATTATAACAGTCTTTACATCTTTCCTGTTCTGTCTTTAGTCTCCCCTGTAAATGAGGATAAAGTTTGAGCACCTTTTGTCTATGATACCATACATAAAGAATAGAATCTTGAAATTGCAGCATCAAGAAAAAATTTAATTCCCAGGCTATAGGAAAAGGTACAAAATGAAATAAAGCTTCCAGGATTTAGGGGAAACTCATATTCAAAATGACAACCAAAGTGAAAAGCATTTCACAGAGATTGAAGGACTCACGATCTATCCCCTCAGATTAGAAAAAGGAGGCGGGAGAGGGAGAAATGGAAGTTTACTTAGACGATCCTAAAATACAATCTCATGTCTCATGATTTCTGAGGCTGCTAAGAAAAGTAGCTTAGGGAACCACCCTGCAATTTCTCTTTTGAAAAAAAAAAATCTGATTCTATTGGAGAGATGTTCTCATGTTTCATCTTAAAATTTTCTAAAACTTTCAAATTTCCAGAATATCCTCATAGAAACACATGGGAAAAACTATTCAATGTTAGCAGCAGATTTTATTTTTTTAATTTTTTAATTTTTTTTTTTTTTTTTTTTGAGACAGGGTGTCACTTTGTTGCCTAGGCTGGAGTGCAGGATGTGACCACAGCTCAATGCAACCTTGACCTCCCTAACTCAAGCAATCCTCCTGCCTCAGCCTTTCAGATAGTTAGGACTATAGGTGCATACCACCATGCCTGACCAACTCTTATAATTTTTTGTAGAGATGGGGTTTTACCATGTTGCCCAGGCTGGTCTTGAACTCCTGAGCTTAACCAATCTAGCTTAGCTCACCTTGGCCTTCTAAATTGCTGGGATTATGGGTGTGCACCACCATGCCCCGCCAGCAGCAGCTCCTAAATTCAACAGGGGATAACAACCACGTGGGGCTTGTGATCATCACTGTGTTGGGTGTCATCAAAACTGGGTTCTAAAAATCTAGGCTCAGAACAAAATCCTCAATCTGTTGCACGTTCAAGTCCTCCATCTGTGAAATGAACATCCTAGAACTTATAATCCCCGTTCCCAATTTCTGTGACTTTTTTAATCTAAGTTTGCTACCATTGCTACCATCATTGAGATTGAATATCAATCGTCAGATAATGGCTTCTCAATGAGGCATGCTAATTACTTAGTTTATAGTCAGAACTGTAACATGGTGTATAGGACTGCAAATGGCATAAGCCCAGCTTCAACCAGTTTAAGCAAACATGTATTATTGACTCATGTACATGAAAAGTCTTGGAAAAAATATTGACTTCAGGCATAACTAGATCTAGGTGTTCAAACATGGTCATAAGTATTTGTCACCTCTCTTTTAATTTGTTTCTTTCCTCTGTGAGTACTCTTTACAGGCAGAGACCAATGCTATATGACATCAAGTTAATCTCTAGAAGCTTCAAGTTTCCATTCTACCAGCTCCAGGTAGAAAAAAGAAACAGAAAGAAAGAAAGTTTATTCCCTGCAAAAGTTCTGGCATTGATATTCATTGGACCTAAATATATCACTCATTCATCTACAGACCAATACTCATGGCCAGGGGAATTAGCTAGATATAGATCATGCCACTCCCTGCCCTAGAGTCAGATGGTGAGGTTAGCTCTACCCCAAGAAAGTGAACAGAACATTGGGGAGCTGTAGTTCCCAGGCTTATTTATTTATTAGTCTGTCCTTCGCCATTAGAAAATAACATTCATGAGGGCAATAATCTTGACTGTCTGTCTTATTGCTATGTCTCTGGTATCTGCAATAGTACCTATCACACAATAGGTGTCCAATAAATATTTAATGAGTGAATGAAAAGGGGAATGAGTCATGGTCATTTAAAACTCATGGATGCCCAGTACTGCAGAAAATTTATAACCTCACAGTAAGTATGAAGAACCTTGTTGCAGGTGACAAACCTGTACTTCCTTCCAGGTCATAAAGGCTAAGTCAAAGTGATTTTATATCATTTGCTACTTTCTTGGCACCTTTAATATTTATATGTCACATGTAGAAAGTCGACAGAAGAAATCTAAAGAGTCCACAAGACTATCTAAGAAGGTAAAAACCCAAAGAAGCAAATGGATTATGGATAGAGTATTCTGAAAGCAGGCAGGAAAAACAAGGTGCTTGTATCTTTGTTTAGGGGACTGGGTGTTGGGGACTCTCAGAAATGAGGAATTTAAGCTGAATTATAAAGGATGAGTATATTTTGAGAGAGAAAGAAGAAAGGGAAGACATTCCAAGCAAAGAAAAAAACTTATGTAAGTACACAACAACTGTTTTTAAACAATTTAAAACGTTTTATTCACACATTTTAAATCTAGAATCTGCAGTCATTTACAGACTGCAAATCACAGCACCATAATTTAGTCCCCGCAGGTCATTCATCCTCTGAATAATATCCATAATAATCTACAAGGTTAACTTTTTAACCTACTTTACTAATATATTAAGGAGCGAGTTTAAACACAGGTTTAAAACAAGATGGGAGACAAGCAAAAAGACTCACTCAAAGTTCAGGGAACAATTATTCTTCTCTCTGCAGTTACATCTGAGCATCTAATAATTATTTCTTGTTTTCTTCAGTTTTGAAACACAACTTTCCAGATTCTCCTCCTCCTCATCTTCTTATCACCATCATCACCATAAACACTATTGCCATCATCAACATTATTGTCATCATCATCACCAGCATCACTATTATCATCATTATTATCGTCATCATTATTGACATCATCACCATTTCTATCATCACCATTATCAACATAACCCTCATCACTGTCACCATCACTGCCATCACCATCACCACCCCCATCATCACCATCATCACCATCACCATCATCATCATCCTCTAATTCTTCAGTGGATTCTCTTATGTACTTCAAGAATTCCAAAGTTTCCATACCTCCTAAAAATTCATCTGAAAGTCTATTGATTTAGGGAGGATTTCTTCTTTTGCTACCTTGTGGAATAGTGTCAGTAGGATTGGTACCAATTCTTCTTTGAAGGTCTGGTAGAATTCAGCTGTAAATCCATCTGGTCCTGAACCTTTTTTCTTGGTAATTTTTTATTACCATTTCAATCTTGCTGCTTGTTATTGGTTTGTGCAGAGTATCTGATTCTTCCTGATTTAAGCTGGGTGGGTTGTATCTTTCCAGGAATTTGTCCATCTCCTCTAGGTTTTCTAGTTTATGCATATAAAGGTACTCATAGTAGCCTTGAATTATTTTTTGTATTTCTGTGGTGTCAGTTGTAATATCTTCTGTTTCATTTGTAATTGAGCTCATTTGGATTTTCTCTCTTCTTGGTTAATCTTGTTAATAGTCTATCAATTTTATTTATCTTTTCAAAGAACCAGCTTATTGTTTCATTTATCTTTTGCATTTTTTTTTTTTTGGCTTCAATTTCATTTAGTTCGGCTCTAATCTTGGTTAATTCCTTTCTTCTGCTGGGTTTGGGTTTGTTCTTGATTCTCTGGTTCCTTGAGGTGTGACCTTAGATTGTCTGTTGTGCTCTTTTGGACTTCTTGATGTAGACATTGAGGGCTATGAACTTTCCTCTTAGCACTGCCTTTGATGTATCCCAGAGGTTTTTATAGGTTGTGTCACTACTGTCGTTCAGTTCAAAGAATTTTTAAATTTCCATCTTGATTTCATTGTTGCCCACTGACCATTCAGAAACAGGTTACATAATTCCCACGTATTTGCATGGTTTTGAAGGTTTCTTTTGGAGTTGATTTCCAGTTTTATTCCACTGCGGTCTGAGAGAGTGATTGATATAATTTCAACTTTCTTAAGTTTATTGAGGCTTGTTTTGTGGCCTATCATATGGTCTATCTTGGAGAAAGTTCCATGCACTGGAGAACAGAATGCATATTCTGTGGTTGTTGGGTAGAATGTTCTGTAAATACCTGTTAAGTCCATTTGTTCCAGGGTATAGTTTAAGTCCATTGTTTTTTTGTTGACTGTCTGTCTTGACCTGTCTAGTGCTGTCAGTGGAGTATTGAAGTCCCCTACTATTATTGTGTTGCTGTCTATCTCATTTATTAGGTCTAGTAGTAATTGTTTTATAAATTTGGGAGCTCCAGTGTTAGGTGCATATATATTCAGGACTGTGATATTTTCCTTTTGGACAAGGCTTCTTATCATTATATAATGTCCCTCTTTGTCTTTTTTAACTGCTGTTGCTTTAAAGTTTGTTTCATCTGATATAAGAATAACTACTCCTGCTTGCTTTTGGTGTCCATCTGCATGGAATGTCTTTTTCCACCCTTCTACCCTAAGTTTATGTGAGTCCTTATGTGTTAGGTGAGTCTCTTGAAGGCAGCAGATAGTCAGTTGGTGAATTCTTATCCATTCTGTGAGTCTGTATCTTTTAAGTGAAGCATTTGGGCCATTTACATTCAACATTAGTATTGAGATGTAAGGTTCTATTCCATTCATCATGGTGCTTGTATACCTTATTTTTTTATTGTAATTTTGTTTTATAGGTTCTCTGAGATTTACGCTTTAAAGAGGTTCTGTTTTGATGTGTTTTCAGCATTTGTTTCAAGATTTAGAGCTTCTTTTAGCAGTTCTTGTAGTGCTGGTTTGGTTGCGGCGAATTCTCTCAGCATTTGTTTGTCTAGAATCAATATTGTGAAAATAACCATACTGCCAAAAGCAATTTACAAATTTATTGCAATTCCCTTCAAAATACCACCATCATGCTTCACATAACTGGAAAATATAATCCTAAAATGTATATGGAACCAAAAAAGAGCCCACATAGCCAAAGCAAGACTAAGCAAAAATAACAAATCTGGAGGCATCACATTACCCTATTTCAAACTATACTATAAAGTGACAGTCACCAAAACAGCATGGTACTGGTATAAAAGTAGGCACACAGACGAATGGAACAGAATAGAGAACCCAGAAATAAACCCAAACACTTACAGCCAACTGATCTTTGACAAAGCAAACAAAAATGTAAAGTAGGGGCAAGGACACCATATTTAACAAATGGTGCTGGGATAATTGGCAAGCCACATGTAGGAGAATGAAACTGGATCCTCATCTCTCATTTTTATATAAAAATCAACATGAGATGGATCAATTACTAAATCTAAGACCTAGAACTATAAAAACTCTAGAAGATAACATCAGAAAAACTCTTCTAGACATTGGCTTAGGCAAGGATTTCATGACTAAGAACCCAAAAGCAAATGCAATAAAAACAAAGACAAATAGCTGGGACTTAACTAAAGTACAGAGCTTTTGCACAGCAAGAGGAACAGTAGGCAGAGTAAACAGACAACCCACAGAGTGGGAGATAATCTTCACAATCTACACATCTGATAAAGGACTAATATCCAGAATCTATAACAAACTCAAAAAAATTAGTGAGAAAAAACAAACAATCCCATCAAAACATACGAAAAACTGCTCAACATCACTAATGATCAGGGAAATGCAAATCAAAAGCACAATGTAAAACCATCTTACTCCTACACGAATGACCATAATCAAAAATAAAAAATAAATAATAGATGTTGGTGTGGAAGTGGTGAACAGGGAATGCTTCTACACTGCTGGTGGGAATGTAAACTAGTACAACCACTATGTAAAAAACTGGAGATTCCTTAAAGAACTAAAAGTAGAACTACCATTTGATCCAGCAATCCCACTACTGGGTATCTACCCAGAAGAAAAGAAGTCATTATACGAAAAAGATACTTGCACATGCATGTTTATAGCAGCACAATTTGCAATTGCAAAAATGTGGAGCCAACCCAAATGACCATCAATCAACAAGTGCATAAAGAAAGTGTTGCACATATATACAATGACATACTCAGCCATAAGAAGTAAGGAATTAATGGCATTCACAGCAACCTGGATGAGACTGGAGACTATAATTCTAAGTGAAGTAACTCAGGAATGGAAAACCAAACATGGTATGTTCTCACTCATAAATAGGAGCTAAACTATTAGGATGCAAAGGCATAAGAATGACACAATGGATTTTAGGGACTCAAAGGGAAAGGGTGGGAAGCGTGTGAAGGATAAAAGACTACAAATTCAGTGCGATGTATACTGTTTGGGTGATGGGTGCACCAAAATCTCACAAATCACCACTAAAGAACTTACTCCTGTAACCAAACACCACCTATTCCCCAATAACCTATGGAAATAAAAAAAACATGAAAAAATAGAAAGTCTATTGATTTTCATGTCTAACACTGTATAGGCTAGTCACCAAAACTCCACCACATATTCTATTTGGTTCACTATCAACTCAGCGTCATGGCCTGCACACTGTCCTTCTTTTGTGTACTCCTGAGTATACAATTCCAACCCATCAGATTTGTGATAAGCTAATTTATCCTATCTTTAGGAAGATGGGAATGGCAATGGAAGCTCTCACTAGATTTGGGAACAGCTGGTAGTTATGGTGGAATTGATGGGCAAAACATGTTGAACAGAGTATTAGAATCTAGACTCTAAAGCGTTATCAATATTGTGCTACAGAGTTTAACTTATATTATAAAATATTCTCATGAGTTATACAATCCATTGAAACCATCACGCTTTAGAAGTTTTTTCAAGTGTCAGCATGGAAGAAATATTTTATTAAAAAAGAAACTGGGAATATTTATGGAGAAAATAAATGTGGTTCAACAGCAACAGCAGCAACAATTAGGCACGAACTCTGTGCTAGCTGAAGCACTGGATAAATGAAAATGCAAAAGTACAAAGAAAGCAGATAATTACTCTATTAGCTCTTATTAGTAAAATATTTGCTCTTCTCCTTCTCTTCCTCTTCGTACTTCTTCTTGTTGCCAATAGAAAGTACTGCAGAAGAGAAAGAGACTATTCAAATTTCAAAACTAGGACATCCTACCTCAGTGACCTTAGGAAAATTGCTTCATTTCTTGTCCTTACACTTCTCCCCCATGAAGAGGAAATAAGAATATCGATCTCACCAGATTATTATAAAAATTAAAGGAGCTATTGCGTATATCACACTTCTTGTAAATGTATCCCCCAAAATACACATATTGAATAAACTAAGAGTCTCAAAAAAATCAATGAGTAATCACATATTAAAAAAATGAGTGATGAATGCTGGGTCTAAGCGGGGTATGCATTGATGAAAATTGCAGTATGATTCCTCCTACATAGGATATCGGACTCCATTCCCACTGATGGTTGCTACCCCATGACAGACCCAGTGTTGCAGATCTTATCATTTTGCATGAGAAGCCAGAGGTCTACATTGGGATGTAAAATGTCCCAATTTGAAAACATAGTGTGGGTGAACTAAAATGTATCTGAAGACCTGATCTGGCCTGCAGTTCACCATATTGCAATTCCTGATTACACACATTATTTACTGAACCTACCACTTTGAGCAATAGAGCCAATTGAATGATTCAGAATGCCTCAGCTTGCTGGGCAGAAATGTAGAAAACTATGCCAGCTGAAATTTTCTGAGGCCACTTTTAGGGAAACTTGTTCTCTCTTACTTTTCTCCAAAGTGCCATTCTGAAGTCTCAGAAGGTCAATGAGGGCGTAGTCAAATATTAATTTATTTTCAAGTTAAATTTATTGAATCACAATTTACATATAAGTGTACACTTTAATTTTTAATTTTTGTGGGTATATACTAGGCATATATGTTTATGAGGTACACGAAATATTTTGACACAGACATGCAATATATAATAACCACATCACAGAGAATAGGGTGTCCATCCCCTCAAGCTTTTATTCTTTATGTTACAAACAATCCAATTATATTCTTTTAGTTATTTTAAAATGTACAGATAAGTTATTGCCGACTATAGTCACCCTGTTGTGCTATCAAGTATTAGGTTTTATTCATTCTTTCTATTTTTTTGTACCCATTAACCATCCTTACCTCCACCTCTGCCCCCCACTACCTTTCCCAGCCTCTGGTAACCATCATTATACTATTTCCATGAGCTCAATTGTTTTGACTTTCTGATACCAAAATAAGACGGAACATGCAATGTTTGTCTTTCTGTGCCTAGTTTATTCACTTACAACACAATAATCTCTAGTTCCATCCATGCTGTTGCAAATGACAAGAGCTCATTCTTTCATGGCTGAGTAGTACTCATTGTATATATGTACCTCATTTTCTTTATCCATTAATCTGTTGATGGACACTTAGGTTGCCTCCAAATCCTGGCTATTGTGAACAGTGCTCCAAGAGACAGAGGAGTGCAGATATCTCTTCGATATACTGATTTCCTTTCCTTCAGGTATATACTGAGCAGTAGGATTGCTGGGTCTTATGGTAGCTCTAGTTTTAGTTTTCTAATGAACCTCCAAACCATTTTCCATAGTGGCTGTATTGATTTACATTCCCATCAATAGTGTACAAGGGCTCCCTTTTCTCCACATTCTCACCAGCATTTATTATTGCCTCTCTTTGGGATAAAAGTCATTTTAACTGTGATGATATCTCACTATAGTTTTGGTTTGCATTTCTCTGATGATCAATGATGTTGAGCACCTTTTCATATGCCTGTTAGCCATTTGTATGACTTCTCTTGAGAAATGTCTATTCAGGTCTTTTGCCTATTTTTAAATCAGATTATTAGATTTTTTTCCCTATAGAGTTGTTAGAGTTCCTTATATATTCTGGTTATTAATGCTTTGTCAGATGGGTGGTTTGTAAATATTTTCTCCCATTCTGTGACTTGTCTCTTCACTTTGTTGATTGTATCCTTTGCTGTGCAGACTTTTAACTTGATGTGATCCTATCTGTCCGTGTTTGCTTTGGCGTGTGTGCTTGTGGGTTAGTACCTATGAAATCTTTGACCAGATCAATGTCCTGGAGAGTTTCCCCGATGTCTTCTTGTAGTAGTTTCATAGTTTGAGGTCTCAGATTTAAGTCTTTAATCTATTTTGATTTGATTTTTGCATATGGCAAGAGATACGGGTCTAGTTTCATTCTTCTGCACATGGATAATCAGTTTTCCAAATCCATGTAAAACTGTTTAAGAAATAGTCTTCTCCCCATAGTTGTATTCTAGTATCTAATAATTATTTTTTTCAGTTTCTCTCAGCACAATTTATTGAAGAGACTGTCCTTTCCCTAATGTATGTTCTTGACACCACTGTCAAAAATGAGTTCACTGTTGGTATGTGGATTTACTTCTGGGTTCTCTATTCTGTTCCATTGGTCTGTGTCTCTGTTTTAATGCCAGTACCATGCTGTTTTAGTTACTATAGCTCAGTAGTATAATTTGAAGTCAAGTAATGTGATTCCTCCAGTTTTGTTCTTTTTGCTTAAGATAGCTTTGGTTATTCTAGGTCTTTTGTAGTTCCACATAAATAGTGCACCCATTTTAAGCATATAGTTGGTTGAACTTTGATAAATGTATATAGTCATATAAACACATCATAATCATGATATAAAATATAGCCACAAACCCATCAATTTCTTTTGTGCACCTGTTAATTCAATTCCCTTCTCTTCTCTGGTCTCAGTAATCCCTAACCTGCCTTCTGTCACTATTGATTGGACTTGCCTTCTATAGAATTTCACATAAATGGAACAGTACAGTATATAATCATTTGTGTCTGGCTTCTTTCAGTCAGTCAAAATTTTTTTTGCAATGTGTCTATGTTATGTGTACCAGTGTGTCATTCCTTTTTATCTTTGAGTCTTATTCCATTTATGGATATATAGAAATTTGTTCATCAACTCACCTGATGTTGGACACTTGGGTTATTGTGAAACAACTACTATGAATTTGCAAGTATAAGGCTTTGTCAGTCTTTTAAAATTTAGCCATTGTAGTGGATGTGTGATGGTAACTCATGGTAGTTTAAATTTGTATTTCTTTCATAGCCAAAGGTGCTGGGAGTCTTTTCATGTGCTTATTTAACATCTGTATATCTACTTTTGTGAAATCTCTGTTCAAATATGTTACCCATTTTTTAACTGGGTCATTTGCCTTCTATTCTGGATATGAGTCCTTTGTCAGCATTATGAATTGCAAATATTTCCTCCTGGGCTGCAAAATCAGTTTTAATATGGAAAACAATAATATTCTGTGCTTTATATATTGTTTTCACTTTTATTACCTCATTTTATCCTTAGAAAAATCTTGCCAAGGAGGGAGAAGACGTTTTATACCTTAATGTTTCAGATAAGGAAAATAAGACTCAGAAGAAAGTTGCCCATTTAATGTCACACAGCTGTTAAATAATAAATATGGGATGACTAGCTGCATTTACAGTGTGTGTAACTACCCAGAATTCATCCACTTGCATGTAAACTTTATGAAATGTAGGCATTTTTCTTCTTTTGTTGTTGTTTTATCCTGAAGCATCTGCAGTGCTTAGAACTGTGCCTGAAAAATGGTAGCTACTCAAATAATTCCTGATTCAACTCCTCTTTTCCTAATAAGACCATGGTCTGACAGATAGAAAGCTGCCTCTCACCCCACTACTTTCTGAGTTTCAGTGGCTCTGACCCTATTCCTGTGTCTTCAGCATGCACCTAAATTGCAGCAACAGGACTGGCCCAGGGAGAGGCACATGGCAAAGGCTGGTATCATAAGAGTAAATCTCAAGATTTCTGGAGGAACTACTGGAGAGAGACTTTGTAGTATCTTTTCTACTGAACTCAAAAATGGGACAGTTTGATGTCAGAACTGTTGTATTCCATTTATCATCAAAAGAGGTGAGCCCTTCTGAGGGTGAGCCAGCACAGAGACAAACCAGATGACAGAGAGACATTGAACATTGGTGACATCTTCTAAGCCATAAACCGAGCAACACTGTGGTGTAACAAAACAACATAAATATTTATTAGCTATACAGTTTCTGAGAGTCAAGAACTTGGGAGCAGCTTAGCTGGGTTGTTTTAGCTCAGGGGTTACCATCTGAAGTTGGCCAGGACTGTGATCGACTAGGGGCTAGGTGCTTTGTTTCCAAGGAGGCTCACTCATGTTTCTGGTCAGTTTGTGCTGACCATAGCAGGAGTCCTCAGTCCATCCCCACATGGGCCTCTCTACTGGCTACCTGCATGTCCACATGTCATGGCAGCTGCCTAGCTTGTCCATAGTGAGTGCCTCAAGAAAGAGCAAAGCAGAAGTAGAAATGTAGTTTAGGGCCCAGCTTCAGAAGGCACACGCCGTCATTCTGCTAGGAGTTCATTAGAGGCAAGTTACTACATCTAACCTGCATTCGAAAGGAGGGTTATTGGACTCCACCTTCTGAAGGCAGGAGTGTCAAAGAATTTCTAGACGTGTTTTGAAACCACCACACCAGCCATACTTGAAGGTCAGTGTCTTAGTCCATTTTGTGTTGCTAGAAAAAAGTATCTGAGGCTGGGTAACTAATAGAGAAAAGAAGCTTATTTATCCCACAGTTTTGTAGGCTGAGAAGCTCAAGGGCATGGCCCTGGCTTCTGGTGAGGGTTTTGATACTGCATCACAACACAATGGAGAAGGTCAACAAGGGAGCATACATGTGTGAAGAGGAGAAAACTTGACAGGCTTTGTAACGACCTACTCTTAAGAGAACTTAACCACTCCCTCAAGAACCAATTCAGTCTTTTGAGGGTGAGAACATACTACCATGAGCATAGCACTCAGCCATTGATGAGGGATCTGACCCCATAACCCAAACATCACCCACTAGACTCCATCTCCCAACACTGCCATAACGGGGACCAGATTTTAACATGAATTTTGGTGGGGGCAAACAAATCCTATCCAACCGCAGTAGTCTACTTCAAGACTTTTTGTTTCATGCACCCATAATTCTATCACCACCACCACCACGATCATCTGCATTCAATCTTTTTCTTTGTTTCTTCCTTTTTCTCCCTTGAATAAAGTAGTTGGAGCTGGATTTTCTGTCTCTTTCAATAGACAGATTCTTAACTGATATAGAAATCAAAAATATATCTTCTCACTCTAACTGTAGTGTTCCTACTGATAAACCACAGCTGACAAATTATGGTCTGAGTTTTGACATTGAAGGGCTAGATTTTTATGTTGTGCATAGAGCCCAGGGGATTCTTAGAACATCAATAGTATGTACACCCATCTCTGATCATGCTGACCTCGATGAATTGAAATGATTTATCTGTGCATTGGAGCTGAATGAACACGCAGGACTGTTCGTTCATCCCCAACATTCATCTTTGCATCCTTAGGGCCTAACAAAGTATGTGGTGTAAATTAGATGCCTAATATACATTTGCTGAACAGGAGAGAACGGATGCAATTTTACTGCGTGAAATGATCATTGATGTTGAAGATGGTTAGAATGTTGCTTTTATGATCCATTCTCTTGATAGCTATGATTTGTCTGAAGCTGAAGCCCTCAGGAAGGAATGCAACACCCTCCAACCCCCTGAAATTGCAGCACTGTTCCTATGGGAAAATAGAGTCCAGTGTAAGACAATATGCTCCATGATTAGTGATGTTCCAGAATGCCTGGTGATGGAAAACAAGGACTGCCTATAATAGAATTGCTCTTTAGTCATTCAGAGAGACTCATTTAATCAAAGCCTGCTAGCATAAACGGCTGCTTTACAGCATGAGGCCCTTCTGGAAGAACATTAACTCTTGCATCTCCCCAGAGCCCCAGTTCAGCATATTTTCAATCAATATTTGCTCTGTAAGCACCACGTATACAGGACTACCCACTTTATTTTACTTATCTCTTAATCTAGATGCCCACTGACTTTCCCAGAAGAAACCAGGCAACCACATACTTAATGCTCCCCAGAAATCGGAATGCTGTGTCTTATTGCTGCCAGTACACTGGTTTTCAGCCCTGCACGATTTTTTGAACTAATTTCAGAAAAGATATTTTGTACATACACCTTTCCCCACCTAATAGTTACAAATAAAATGAATATGAATAGATAAATGAATGAACAAATAAATTTAGAGCACTACCAATGTGATTGAAAGTTGACATTTCAAACCCTTCTGGCTTTATAAAATCTTAGCGTGCCTTCTATTACTGGATGTGGCCATGATCCTAGGGCCCAGAACATAATTCCCCAAAATACGGAACTTTGGTGATGAGAATACCACAGAAGCAGAAGCAGAAGCAAGAACGCCACTATGACCTCCTCCTACCATTCTCCCCTGAGCCATGGTCATAAAGGAATTATCTGACTACCTCTCCAAAGAGAAGGTTGTAATACCCTCATTCCAGAGGGGTCCTGCCCTATATCTGAAGGCCAAGGAGAATCTAAACAAATAGCTTTGCTATATCCCAAACCCCCCTCCAGTTTATTACCAATGGACCATACCCCTTTCTGTCCAATCACCCTGTCCAATAGACATAACTGTCCATTCTTCATTGAACCTATGCATAAAACCACAGTTTTCTTTTGATTTTTATTTCTGAAGGCTCCCATGTCATACAAAACCTTGGTTAAATAATTTCGTTATGCTTTTCTCTTGTTAATCTGTCTTTTGTTATGAGGTGTCAGCCATGAACCATGCAGAAAGTGAGGAAACAATATTCCTTTCTCTCCCCTAGAATGACATTGACAATGAGACAAGAACCATGCAAGGTGCTTTTCATGCATTCACTTCCTCCATCCTCAGGACTGCTTGATGTGTCATCATTACATCCCTTCCATGTGTGTGGACATCAAGAGGCTACACATTCTAGACAATTGCACAGCTGATCGGTAGTAGGGAGTGGACTTGGACTCAGACCCTGTGAACCCACATTAACATTCACTTAATCATTTTGCTTTCCTCACTCCAGGGGATCTGACCCAAGTCCAAAAGTCTGTAAGTGCAACATCTGACTGAGGCATCCAGCTCTGAACCTGCCTCCCCAGTGTTTGAAACCTAGTTCTACCATGTATTAGTCTGTTTTCACGCTGCTGATAAAGACATACCCAAGACTGGGTAATTTACAAAGAAAAAGAGGTTTAATGGACTCACAGTTCCACGTGGCTGGGGAGGCCTCACAATCATGGCAGAAGGTGAAAGGCACATCTTACATGGTGGCAGACAAGAGAGAAAATGAGAGCCAAGTGAAAGGGGTTCCCCTTATAAAACTATCAGATCTCATTAGACTTATTCACTACCATGAGAACAGTATGGGGGAAACCGCCCCCATGATTCCATTATCTCCCACTGGGTCCCTCCCACAACATGTAGGAATGATGGGAGCTACAATTCAGGATGAGACTTGAATTGCCAAACCATAACACACCATCACTGCAGAACTGAACTAAGGAGATGTACTAGCTTCCAATGGCTGCTGTAACAAATGACCATAAATACAGAGGCTTAACATAATGCAGATTGACTCCCTTACAGCTCTGGAGGTCAGAAGCCTGAAATCAAGGTGTTGGCCAGGCTGGTTCTTTCTGGAGGCTTCAGGGGAGAATCCATTGCCTTGCTTTTTTCAGCTTTTAGAGGCTTCCACATTCCTGGGCTCCTGGCCCCTTCTTCAAATCCATCAAACCTCCATTTCCATTACCACATCTCCTACTTCTGACACCAAATCTCCCTCTGCCTTTCTCTCCTCTGTAATTACACGGGACCCATCAGATTAGTCTCATCTGAAGGTCCTCAACTTAATCACATCTTCAAAGACTGTCACCATGTAAGCTATATATTCACAGGCTATAGATTCCAGACACAGGCATGTTTGGGGTGAGGGTGGGAGTGGCAATGGGAAGTATTATTCAGCCCACTACAGAAAGTAATGTAAGTTACCTAAATTTCGCTGGGCCTCAGCTTCAAGATCCACCAAATGGCGATGAGATTTTTTTTGCCTACCCTTAGCATTAGAAGAATCAAGTTGGTTAAATTGAAATAAGCTCTAGGTAAAACCGTTTGAAGAAGCTGGTACATATTTATCTATTAACCAATGTGAAGTATTAGTACTCAGATTACCGATTCAAAAGGTCTAAAGGTAGATATAACACTTTAATGAAAAGGGGTGAGTTGGAGGGTCTGAGCATGTCTATAATCAAAGGGGGTGAGGGAGATAGAGAAGCCAGGGCCATTCAGTGGGGAAAACATTAGCCACCTGCTATTCCTATGGTTCTCTGGGATGGCAACTGCTGACCCCTGAGTGGGGTGGACCCACGGGAGCATCTTTAAGGGTGTCAAGCTGTTTCATTGCCTGATGCTAAAATAGCACTGGATGATAAATACTAAATGAAATTTTCCTTCCCCATGCAAAATTCAATCCACATCTTCTCATAAATCCTGCCTGAGGCTTCTGATACAATCTCTTAGGCTCATAACCCCATCTCAAGGTCATTCTGAAATTAGTTGGAGGTAGTTTTCTATGTGGCAGGCACGGTTGAATAAGGAACAAGGAGAAATTAAGCTTGGCTTCTTTCTGATGATATTTATGCTGTAAAAGAAAATCCGACTTCTAATACATCCACCGCCTTGGAACTTGTCGATGTCCTTAGTTTCTTTGCATTATTTTAATATATAGCCTAAGATTATTGTACAATAGAATCGATTCATTCTAATTTACCTGGCAAAAAGATAGTCACTTAAATGCCAACACAAAAATGTATTGATGAATATAACTACAAGATCATCACAAGGCAGTAACTTTCAAAGAAAGTTTTTTTTTTTTTTACCCTAAGGAGAATAAACAATTTCATTTTCGAATACCTTGACAGTTCCCTTCATGTCAACCTCAATTTCACACTTGAAGGAAATGCATAATTTTTCTATTGCGAGTTTATAAGAACAATAGAAGAATCAAAACCCCGGCATATATTTTTCTAATTAATAAAACTAAGGCATGTTTATTGCAGAAGATTTGGCAAGTGTCAACAAATGAAAGAATGAGACTCTAAGATCATGAGAACATACACTTTCTGTTTTGTTTGCCACTGGTGTTATACAGTACAGTGCCTAGCACCCGGTAGCTTCTCAACATTTTATGGTTTGAATTCAGGAGGAAATAAATATCAATCATAATTTCACTGTTATTAAAGTTGTGTTATATTTCACTTTTAGCCTGTTGACTATATTGTGTGTGTGTGTATATATATGTGTATATATGTGTGTGTATGTGTATATATGTGTATAAATATGTACATATACATTTGGTTATTAACAAAATCAGGTTGCTACTCTATACATTTTATTTCATGCCTTTTTTAACATATCAGTAAATTGAGAGCGTTTTCTCATGCCAATAAATCTTTTAAAACACCATTATCAGCTCTGTTACATTTTGCTCTGTGAAATGCTATAGTTATTTAATCACTCCTGTATTCCTAGCACTTAAGGATTCTAATTTTTTTCTATTATCAGTAACAATGTGAACACCGTGCTTAGGTATAACACTCCTGATTATTAAGATAAACCCTAAAATGTAGAAACAAAGGTTATTAAAAATTTTAATGAACGTTGGCACACACTGACATATTGCTTTTCTATATAGGAAGTTCTTTGAAGCTTTTCTGTTGGTTACAATTCCATTCATGTGAGGTTTTAATAGAATACACATTCCCAGTTACAGCCCAAGAAGGTGTAGGCTTTTATATGCTAAAGATACTTTTTCCCTTTAATTATGTCTCATTGCATTTTAAGAAATCTGAGCTCCTTTAAAGGAAGGGGTTATTAGTCTGGTGTGAATGGATTTAGAATTCAGGGTTCTATGAACTTGGCTGGGAAAAAAAACAGCCCTTTATTTTTTCTACCCTGGAACTGAAAATTAGCACGTCCTTCAATGTTGAACCTCGGTGACTACCAGAGTAGCTGTGACTTTTCACCAAAAGGAGCCGCAGCGATCTTCATAGTCTATTGGATTTGTAAAAGATACTTCAAAATGTGCCCTGCCCTGAACACTTACTTGAAATCACAGTAGTTATTACAGGTGCTGCTAGGCTTTGTTTTCAGAGTTTTATTAAGGAAGCTCATAAAATACCTTATCACAATTTAGAAAATGTTTTGAAAGCCGCATTTCAATATAGCTGCATTCCTCAGGATTCCTGTGAATTTCATTTTAGGGAATTAAAAACATTATTCTGAGGATAGATTCATAAATGTCACAGAATTGTCAAAGCAATCTATGACACCAAAAACAGATAAGAACACTGTTTTTTTTTTTTAAATTTGAGATGGATTCTTACTCTGTGGCCCAGGCTGCAGTGCAGTGGTGCAATCTCGGCTCTCTGCAACCTCCGCCTCCTGGGTTCAAGTGATTCTACTGCCTCGGCCTCCTGAGCAGCTGGGATTACAGGTGCCCACCACCATGCCCAGCTACTTTTTGTATTTTTAGTACAGACAGGGTTTCACCATGTTGGCCAGGCTGATCTCCAACTCCTGACCTCAGGTGATCCGCCCGCCTTGGCCTCCCAAAATTATGGGATTATAGGCGTGAGCCACCGTGCCTGGCCAAGAATGCTTGTTTTAAAGGTATCAAGGAAACAATCAGGAGAAAACATAAATTTCCCATAGAAGACATTTTGCAACTTATAAAGGCCTCTAGGAATATGATGTATGTGCACATATACGTATAGATAGATAAGTGTTTTGTACAGTACCGTTTTTGTTAGTGTGGGGCATCTGTCACCATAGGTGTGCAAGACAGTGTTCAGTGAGGCCTAACTTGATTTTTGGTGGGTGTTTAAGCAGAAGAGACATTAAATAATCTTAGGGCCTCCCAACCCCACTACTCTCTTTCCAGCTGTGGGTTTAGTTGGAGAGAACAATAATACATAGTGAAATGCTTAATATCATGACATCTTGCTTTCAATCCTTTGATTCTCTTAAGGAGAAAGGCATACTCTGGGGTGCATATGTCTCTAATCCTTCTGTAAGACCTGCCAACTATCTGTTGTAACACAGAAGAAAAAAACCCCGAAACTGGCTGCAAACAATAGTCTCCACGTGGAAATCATTAGTAGTGACTCCTTTCATTATTTGATTTCCACAATTAACTTCTAAATCCAAATTATCCTAGTTTTTCCATTTTTTATAACTTCCCTTTCGAATAAATTTACTTGAATTCAAAAGCAAAAGGAGTTAAAGGAGCATGGAAGTGACCTTGCAGGTTTGACGTAGACACGACAAATACTGTGGAAATACTGTTATTGTCAGAGTTTCAGGAAACCTGGACCATGCTTCACCATTTTTATTCCCTAAGCCCTCCATCTTTTTAATGATTTCAGGTAAAAGAATGATCAAGGCATGCCACGATTAAGCTGTATATGTTGAGATCAACTCTGTGTCTTGATATTAAAAACCAAATTCAATCACCCTCTCCCATCAGTGCTTTCAGGCACCCACGTGTTCTCATTTTTTTTTCTTTTTTTTTTTTTTTGAGATGGAGTCTTGCTCTGTCACCCAGGCTGGAGTGCAGTGGCCGGATCTCAGCTCACTGCAAGCTCTGCCTCCTGGGTTCCCGCCATTCTCCTGCCTCAGCCTCCTGAGTAGCTGGGACTACAGGCGCCTGCCACCTCGCCCGGCTAGTTTTTTGTATTTTTTAGTAGAGATGGGGTTTTGCCGTGTTAGCCAAGATGGTCTCGATCTCCTGACCTCGTGATCCGCCTGTCTCGGCCTCCCAAAGTGCTGGGATTACAGGCTTGAGCCACCGCGCCCACCTTCGCACAGGTTTTCTGCCTGTAGACCTGCTATAATAAGGACCTATAGACCAAACAAAATGTTGCTGTCATCCATGTTACACTTGCCTCCAGGAGTGAGTAATCAAAACCACATTTAGCAGACTTCGGGAGTTATCCAAGAACAATGCTGAGTAATTATAGACAGAAACACCCAGTGACTGAAATTGATATTGACCAAACTGAGGAGATACTTTCTTATATTTACAGAGTCCCAGTTGATGTCTCTTGGAGACTCTGGATTTGATCCTGATACAATTACGTCACATGTTGGTATTCTGTCCACAAGACAGAAACCCATTTTACTCTGGAGGATTTTCAAATTCAGGTTATAGGAAAGGGGTCACTGGTCTTGTGATATGAGTTGAATTTACCCCCAGCATCTCTATTCTATAGTAGAAAAACTGGATCTATCTTTAAGACAAAAGATTAAGTATCTAGAACTACCTGCATTTATTAATTGGAATCATTTGTTTAAAGAAATAAACCTCTTCAAAATAGCAAGGTGAAATAGCTTTTAATGCTACCCCTGATTAGAATGGCTGGTGAACGGATCATTTATTTCTTCTACTGCTGATCACAGAGCTTTTAAATGGAAGTTAAGTGTTCCTTTTAGAAAAAGTTCTAAAAGGAAAAGAGTAAGTTTATGTAGAAAATAAAAGAGCAGTTGAGAAAGAATTAAGGTCACCAGGTACTTCGTCACTTAGTGGGTCCCATTCAGAAGTTGAAAATCTATTAATTTAAAGTGCAATCTAGAAATCGAATATCAATGGAATCATAAACATGCTCTCTTGTGTCTGGCTTCCTTCAGCATCGCACTTCAGGGCTTATCTACGTTTTCTCAGTGCTTCCGTAGCTTGTTCCTTTTCATTGCTGAGTAGTATTCCGCTGCCTAGATGTACCACAGTTATTTATCTCTCACCAGCTGGCAGACATTTGGGTTATTCACAGTTTGGGCTATTATGGAAACAGTAAAATTATACACAGAAGAGACCACTGGTTGCCTAGAATTGAGAGAGAAATAAAAACTTCATGCAAATGAGTAAAAGCTGATTTTTTTTTTTCTGGTGATGGAAAACTGGGTTGCAGTGATGGCTGAACAACCAAAGACATCTTCTAAAACTCATTTAACTGTGTGCCTAAAATAGGTCAATTTGACAGTATGTAATTTATAACACAAGAGCTTTAAAAAGGTTCTAAGTAGGAATATAAAGTCATATGCCTGTTTTGCCAGTTTCTCTAACTGATGTCACAGTTAGTCACCAGGGTTCAAGGACTAAGAAGTCACCACAGAAAGTTCTTACACTGATTGACACACATCATGGCAGGTGAAAGCTGTCAGAAG
Source organism: Mandrillus leucophaeus (assembly GCF_000951045.1). NCBI lineage: Eukaryota > Metazoa > Chordata > Mammalia > Primates > Cercopithecidae > Mandrillus > Mandrillus leucophaeus. The sequence goes on from NW_012102388.1 coordinate 528,619, forward strand.
AAAGTTGCTTTACCAAACTGTATATATTAATACTTAAAAAATAAGACATCCTGTCCATGAGAAACAACAATTAGAACGAGATTTTTAGGACATAAGAAACAAGATGATACTTTGTATCAGTTGGACTGTAAATAAAGCTTCTTCAGATGGATCCTATAATTTTTCTTTCATTGCTTTTTTTAATGTTCCATGAAATACTATCATCTTTCTAAACTGTTCCCCAGGACTTCAAGCCACAGATCATCCAAACACAGCATTTGTTCCACCAAGCTAAGCACACCAGGGGAATCTGGAGGTTTCGGCAAGTTTGATCAAATCCTCATGGTAAAGGGTTGTCACAGAGCGTGAAGGGACAGACCCGAGACCGTGTGGCCCACACAGTTAAGTGATCAAAGGAAGTGGTTGTCGCAAAGGACACTCCCTCGTCATCAAAAACATCCAAGGCTATTTTGGAGAGATGCAGAAATCTATTCACTTATTGACAATGAACACCCATCAGAAACAGTGACTGCAAATGTTCATGATCCTTAACAAATAAAAAAATACTTCAGATTTTACAGTGTGTGTAGATATGCTACTAATACATATATAAGTATAGATATGGGTATGGATAAGATAGATATAAATATGGATCTATAGACAAAACTATATAGATTAGATATGTATATAGATATAGATTCAATATATACACATGGATTAGATATAGAAAAATAGCTGTATGTAGACATAGACACATAGACATTTTCTTCTCTGTAGGACTGCTACCGAAGATTTCCATGCTCAGAGAGGACACTAAGGCCTGCACATATGTGCATGCACACGCACACGGACACACACACACACACACACTTATTGAAGGTGCAAGTTCAGACATGTCCATCAAGACAGATAGCAGCACACGGTTTTCTACATGGAATGTCGTGTGTCACTTTAGATATTTCTGCCACTGCAGATGTGTTTGGTAGTTCCATTGAAAGGGGAGCTTTCTCTTTCCTTGAAGCAACATCTAGTGGCCTTCACAGGACTCCGAAATCACAAAGCGACAGCAACCAAACATTAGCCATGATCTACAGCCCCGGAGTGTATTGATGAAGCATTTTGAAGAATAGCAGCAAGTGGCATAATGTAATTATTGTTGCTATTAGGTTATTATTTATGCCACATGCATGACTCTTGTAGCTACAGCAAGAGAAGCAGTCGGTATTTTAGTATTATGGCACTCCAGAGATCCTAACAAAAAGCCACGGCAGCTTCCACTAGCAAAGACGCTCGGCGGTAACTCAGCGCCATTACCCACGGAAAGTGGATGTTCAATAATTTAATTCTAAATTTGGTGCTCTACTTGGAAACAGAAGATATTAAATACCAGGTATATGGATATAATAAAAGCAAAGCAATACAAGGGTAAATTAAGGCAAATCTCACCCTCCCTCGTGCTACTGTATAATGAGATTGAACGAGTGTCAGGAAATGTTGAGTGAGTCAGCCTGAAGTCTGATTTCACAGAGAACGGGGTTCATCATTCCGCTTGACTGCCAGGCCATATGCTTGAATTACTGCTGCCTCCTGGCTTCGTTTAAATGTTTTTTCAGGGAGGCAAATGTAGATAAGCTTACATTTACTGGGGCAAAACTCAGTGCTATCTTAGGAAGATTCTAAAGCTCTGTTTCCCACGATGTCTGGAACATATCTTTGCGTACTTCACCTGAACGTGCATTTCTCACACATTGACTTTTCAAGAAACAGTCATGTCCTTGACCCATCTATACCTGTATTAACTCAGTAATTTTCTCTAAAACAACACATTGCTGTGGGGGTTCTCTTCATAATTACATTAGTGGTAACATATTACACATGCTACTATTCAAGATTTTCTCCCCGTCCAACATTACAGTTTCAGGTTAATTTCTTGCTGATATACACAGATCAATGGCATCCCTCATAATTCCTGCAAAGATTCTATTACATGAACACAACTTTTTAAAATTCATTCACATCTTGATGGGCATTTAGACTGTTTTTAACTGTCTGCTGTTACCGAACAAAACAAAACAAAACAAAAAAACGCTGCAATTACAGCCCTGTATCCATCTCTCCAGACTGATGGCTAAGTTTTTATCTAGTGCATATATATCTAGAACACTAATTTCAGGGTCCTATGATTCAGGTTTTAAATCTTATTAGCCAGATACCGACAAATACATCTCTACAGTGGAAGAACCATTTCACAAATCCCCCAGAAGGGTATAGGAGTTCTCTGTTCTCCCAGGAGGCGGAGCTTGCAATGAGCCAAGATCCTGCCACTACACTCCAGCCGGGAGACAAAGCGAGACTCCGTCTCAAAAAAAAAAAAAAAAAA
>NW_012102388.1:531318-543031 GCF_000951045.1 Mandrillus leucophaeus
TTTTTTTTGCTAATATAATTAGCAGAAATGATATCTAAGAGTTCTGAAAACAACATCTTGGTCTGTTGTATCCCTAATGCAGAAGTTATTAAAACAAACTTGAATGGAAATACTTTGGACAGATTCTAAATTTAAACATAATGGGGAAACTTCATTATCTTTGATACAGGCTCGGTATACAACTAATGTGATTCATCTTGTACTCTGGGAAATTTACATTTAGACTCTGGAAATAAAAGCTTCCTTCATGGTCTAAGAGGACTTGGGTATGTGTGCTGCATATACTACATAGGTGTTTTAACAATCTAAAAATGATGAAGGTTCTGTTGATTATTTCAAAGTGTGTGCACATGTGTGACTGTATTTGATTCTCACAATAGTCCAGTGAAGGCTGGCATTGTTATGCCAATATTACAGAAGAGGAAGTTGCTTTTCTCTCTGGTCATCTGCCAGACAGACATCACTGCGACACACAGCATAAAAATGAGAACTAAACATCAGATTTTCTGGATCTCACATTTATGTTCTTCCCACTCTCTCTGCAGAATCATCATTCAGATGGTAATAAATACAACTGTGGTAATCCATAGTCAATAGGGAGGATATAGAAACTATTTAAGGCATCATAAATCACAGTTGCCCACGAAAGGAAAGTCATGCCATTTTGATGACTTCATACCACTGTCTCAGGTTTGCTGATACTCAGATTCTGGGCGTTAGAAGAACTGATTGTTTCAATTAGTGGATGACAGCCTGCTGGAAAATTAACAAGCATTTCTTTAAGTTTCTAACATACACAGAACTGTTCTGATACAGTGCTAATGTGAGTTCCCCACCCTATTACATTGTACTGCAAATTTCTAAAGGATCCTACTAAAGTGAAGGAGGTTAGTGAGGTACTATGCTTTTTTCATCATTACTGAAATTCCCATATGTGTATTCTTTATAAATTGATGAAATAGAGGCTGCTGGTTGCCCCACTTCCCCAGGCTGCAGTTCTGTTTTATTTTTTATTTTTATTTTTTTTCTTCCTTAAGACAAAGTCTTGCTCTGTCGCCCAGGCTGGAGTACAATGGCATGAGCTCGGCTCACCTCAACCACTGCCTCCCAAGTTCGAGCAATTCTCCTGCCTCAGCCTCCTCAGTAGCTGGGATTATAGGCACACACCACCATGCACAGCTAATTTTTGTATTTTTAGTAGAGATAGGGTTTCACCATATTGGCCAGGCTGGTCTCGAATTCCTGACCTCATGATCCACCCGCCTCGGCCTCCCAAAGTGCTGGGATTACAGGCATGAGCCACCACGCCCAGCCTCTTCTTTCTTTAGAACAGAACACTGATTTTGAACTGGGCACACTGCTGGTAATAAATTATGTTTCCTACTTTCCTTTGAAGTATGGTTTGGTCATGTGATTAAATTCTTATCAATGAGATGCAAGAGAGAGAAATAGGGTTGAAAAGAGCTTCCAGGAAGGTTGTCTAAAAAGAGTCAACCCAGTTAAGAAGACCTTTTTCTGTCACTTTTCTTTTGCCTGCAATGACTGACACTCCTGAAGCCATCTCGATCTATGAGGATGTAAACCCTCCATTCACATGGTGTTGAAGAAGGAAAGGGTCCTGAGACCCCAGTGATACCGGAGAACTGCCATTCCAGCCGTGGCCAGCCTTAAGCTTCTTTTATGTGAGAAAGAAAAAACTTCTGTCTTGTTGAAGATACTCCCATTTGTTTCCGAAAACAGTCTATTTAAGGCCGGGTGTGGTGGCTCACTCCTGTAATCTCAGCACTTTGGGAGGCCAAGGCAAGTAGATTACTTGGTCTCAGGAGTTTGAGACCAGCCTGGGCAACAGGGCAAAACCCCGTCTCTACTATATAAACAAAAATTAGCCAGGTGTGGTGGTACACGCCTGTAATCCCAGCTACTTGGGTGGCTGAGGCAGGAGAATCGCTTGAACCCAGGAGGCAGAGGCTGCAGTGAGCCAAGATCGCACCACTGCACTCCCACTTGGGCAACAGTGTGAGACCTTGTCTCAGGAAACAAAACAAAATGAAACAAAACATTTGTTTGAAAACGAAATGTTAATTACCAAAAATGTAAAATCAGTATTACAATGAACAAATAGATAATTATGAAAATAGATTAAATTTAGCTATGCATCCTTGCCTATCTATAATGTATCGATCAGCTAAGGATAGAAGCTTTAAAGAGATACTAGCCCTTAAAAGAGATGAACTTCTCTTCAATCAAGTCTTGCTGGAGAACTTAAATAAATGTAAGTTTCGTCATTCAAGTATATTTAACCTCATTTCTACGTTAACACCTAAAATCATTTACATATCAACTGTGGTGAGTTTTGGGAAACACTTATCTATGGAGAGAACTACAAGGAAATGATAATATGTGGCTTTTGTTACATATTTATCTAAGTTAACATAGGAGTATAGTGAGCAAGATTCTGAAAATGCAAAATGCAATTTGATGGACATAGCACAATTGGTTATCCTGCAGGCAATGCTTAGTCAAAACAGATCTGATAGCTGTGATAGCATTCATAAATTCATATTGTTATGATCACATTCTCAGCAACCTAACTTCTTCAAACAGGGAAGGATGCATTTCAACTTAGATAAGAGATCTTTCCTCACTCCTGGTGAGTTCACCACTAGCTCAAAAGTGTCTCCTTAATCCATAAAATTAAACCTGTCACAGTGACTTAACTTCATTAACGCAACTTCTTGATCCATGGCAAATTATTAGCAATACCAAATCTATGACTCTCAAGCTAATTAAGACTGCTTCTTTTGCATTATGATGATCAGATTCTGACTTTTAAGAATAACTGGAAAACATTCAAAGAAGGTAGGAGGAAATTATAAAGCAAAACAGCTTCTGAAGCAAAACCTACTAATATTATTAAAATGTCTACTCTATAATACATTTTCCAATTATCCTTAAGAAAAACACATCTCGTCGCAGTCCAACACTATCTGTAATCATGGAGCATGATTTTTCTTTAATTCTCCAAAGGCAGAAAGAAGTAAAATGAACAGTTTTAAAGCTAGGATAAAAGTTGAATATAGGAATGAATACATCATATTTTTAAAATCTCTATTTTAGTCGCAGATGTCTTATGAAATAGGTAATACATGCACACAGCAAAAAAAAAAAAAAAAAAAAAAATCAAACAGTTCAAGTGGTTCACTGTAAAAAATAATTTACGTTCAGCCTTTTCCCCCAGCTTCCCAGTTGTCTTTGTAGAAATCACAGTTGCCAGTCCTTTGTGTAGACTTCTTGGGACATAGTCTGCTCACAAAAGTACCCTTCTCTGTACCCAAATGCTGCCTCACTATACATGCAGCTATGCACCTTACCTTTTGAACAAGTATACAGAAAACCACTAAATATGTGTGCATACAGATTTGTATCATAATACATATATACTAGAGATATGGTCTAATTCTAGAACAAATTATCAAATTGAACAAATATTTATAGACAGCCCACTGTGTGCCAGACACTACTGTATGGGCTGGAGCATAGCTGGAAAAAGACCTGCTCCCAAAGCTACAAGACTTCCATTCTAGAGCTTCCTCATTAAGCAGAGCCTTCCTAGCTGCCGTGTAAAATCCCTACATCAACACATATGTCTATCAACAAAAACCTGTAAAATGTACATCTATATACATGCATGCATTTGCATATCTGTATCACATATATATGTTCTATATGCTCATATGCTGTATGCATGTACACACATATAACATATTGTGCATGTGTGTATCTGTACGTGTATAAGCTTTTTCCATCATCCAGACCCATAGTATGAGGAAACATATCCTGGCCTCCAGAAGACAAGAAGAAAAAAGATAAAAAAGGAAACAGAAAACTGGCATCAGAATCCACCAAGAGATAAGGAATGGTCTTCATTTAGAATGAAGAATTAGGGCTTTTAAAAGAAGAGCTTTATATTCTATTCAGGGTACTTGTTTCTTAAAGAAGATACTGACACAGATGAAAAAAAAAATGGCAAACACCATGCATTTCTGCATTTGGATGTGCTCTGAATGTGCTGAGATTCTGGAAGCCCCCGGAAATATAAAAAGGCAGCTGACATTTCAATGGGAAGGAGGTACCACTGGGTCACCCATGCTCTCTCTCTGTGTCCAAGATGAACTGAACTATTTGTCAGAAATTAACAATAAAAAAGGCATAAATATTTTCTAATGGTTCAACGCCCTCAGCCTCTCATAGACAAGACTAACTACTGCTTCTACTAATACATAAAAATAGATGGCAAAAGAAATCACAAGAGAAAATAAAAGTTCATTGGTTGAGATTCTTTCCCCTAAATTTATTCTTTTCTTCTGATAAAGAATAAACACATCTATTCATCCACCCTCTCATCCATTCACCTGTTCATCCATCCATTTGCCCATCCATCTATCCATTCATCCATCCATCTACCCATCTGTCCACCCATGTGTCCATCTATGCCAATTTTTGCTAAGTACAAAACACAAAAGAAATCTTTTATTGAGATAGCACCTTATTTCCAAATTATATTACTGGCACAGACGTGTTTCAATGTGTGTATCTGTAAGTTCATCCAGGTCACCAGTTTGGCACACTATCACTACAGAAACATATCACTACATAAATATCTAGGACTGAACTCATATACAGATTTTCTCTTTTCCCCCTTATTTGCTGTACAAGCAAATCTCCAAGAATAAAAAGGAAAGGCCCAAACGAGAGCTGCTGATAATCCAAAATCCTAAAAACCAACGCTGAGCAAAGAAGCACAGAAAGGAATCCAGATCAAATCATCCCCACATTGGTCTCAAATGCTCCTTGGTAATAAGCCAAAAAAAATCATAATAGTTGTCAGCTCAGATTCATGAGCTCCCTGCTAGAATAAATAATAAAAAATAAGGATATTTTCCAAACACTGAGCTATGAAGTTTAAAAATGCACTCCAGAAATAATGCCTGGCATACCGGAATTCTTCCTTTCGTTATTGTTGAAATTTTCAATAGTATCATGAGCATAAAGCAACATACAGGTGACAAAAATATGTGACCAGACTAGGAAATCCCCTGAGCCACACATGAGATTTCAGGAAAGTGCAATTAAACAAGAACGACTGAGTTTCAAGCCTCCCTTTGCCCAGCTGTGAATTGGTTGTTTCTAATTTGGTGGCTATCAGAGACAGATTCAGGTTTTAATTTCTCCCTAGAGTAATCCACAATTCCCTGCAATTCTACTGCAGATAGTTCACTGTACCATCAGAAAATGCCTGCCCATGGATACCATCACATGCATTATATTTAAATATACACTGCAAACGTGGAATGCACTCATGTGAAGAGAGACGTATAGGCTCTGGTTTCTAACACTTGCAAAATGGGCCATTTTATGAGACATGCAGAGTTTCAGTTCATCTAATAACATGGACTAGAAAGAGGTCATGTTGAAGAGGAACATGGTTTGTGGGTCAATTCCATCTGCAGGGTACAGTCCTTGCAGGTGACACGGTGCTCTGCCGGGGTGTTAAGTAGGTCCGCTGTGAATAATAGCCCATCTTTCCCAAATGAAGGCTTCCATTCATCTTACCTGGAGGCCCTGATAGAATAGATGACACACGCCAAATGCAAACCACAGTGGAAATGGTTGTTAGCAATCCAGGAAAAAAAAAAAAAATGAGGCCACATTTGCAGCTGATCTGAATATATTGGAGGCCAGCTGGGACTCACCTGTTTTCCGAGCCAGCCGATTTCTTCTGACAAACGATGACAGCTGGTGCATACTTTCCAGTATAATCCGTGCGCTCCCTGACATCCCAAATGGAAGGGCTGCTGGCTCGCACGCCGATGATGTTCACGCCTTTCTTCACCTTTGCCCTGTTGGAGACAGCACGTGTGGGTCTGAGTCAGCTCTGGGGAATCCCCGGGTCATGCTGGTTCTGGGAACACGGGGAGCTTAATTGCTCACCGTTGCCTTGCAGGTGTAAGCTCATGTATACTAGGATTTAAACACAAATTTGCAGTCGCCTTCCAATCCATCTCTCCTAATTTCTTTCAGCTTTTCCTGCCTTTAATAAAGAGCTAGAGATGGTATATGGATAGCCAGCAAACATTAGTTACAGAAAGAAACAGAATATCGTTGCACTAGCCTGTGTCTTTAAATAAAGCCAAAGCCAGACACAAGCACAAAACTACCTGAAACCCCTTAGCCTGGCCAAACTCAATAGAAAAAGGCAACTAAAGTGCAAAAGTAAAGATTGAAATAAGAACACACATTCACTGAATGTCTCCCAGTGCCAGGCACTGATGGACATTTTGTCCCTATTACCTACTCTTCCTAGCAAGGTTCCAAGCCCAAAATGAGGCTGAGGTTCAGATAGGCGAGGGAATAATGATTCCCTCAAGTGATCCACCTGCCTCAGCCTCCCAAAGTGGGAGCTACTGTGCCCAGCCCTGTTAACTTTTTATAATCTTGTCTTCTTACTCTATGCTTTCCATTCCATATGTTCTTTCCAACTCAAGTTTCTAAAAGAAACACAGAATAATGAAACCCCATCTCGACTAAAAATACAGAAATCATTTGAGGGTGGTGGTGTTCTCCTGTAGTCCTAGCTACTTGGGAGGCTGAGATGGGAGGATCACTTGAGCCTGGGAGGCGGAGGCTGCAGTGAGCTGAGATCGACCCACAGCACTCCAGCTTGGGTGATAGAGTGAGATCCTGCCTCAAAAGAAAAATAATAATAAATAAAATATAAAATAAAATGCAAACGGTTTGATTTTTATTTACAAGCTAGCCTAGAAGTTTGAAAAAGATAATATTTCCTGCTGTGTTTTCTCTTAGTCCTTCAGTGGAAAATAGGAAAAGTCCTGAAGCAAAAGTACCAAGGGGAACCTGGAGCACGTTGATGGTACCTGGGCAGAAGAGGACGGTGGGGGCGGCCTACGTGGAGTTCCTCCAGACTCGCAATCACTGTGCCTACACAAACATGCAGACAAGGCAATGGTGCCACAGCCTAGACCTCAGAACCCCTCTCTGCCATGCCAGAGGAGAAAGTGAGACCACTTCCTGCTATTAATATTAGGGACAAAAGGTGAGGAGGAGATGACAGTCGTAGGACCAGGGCTTCGAGAAAAAGCAGGACATGTCTGTCCCTAACACCGAGAACAGTATTTCCCATGGAAACAGTTTTAAAATGTAGTGTGCAGGAAAGACCTGAGGCCACAGGCTTGAGACGGCCCTCCTTAGGAAAGCCTGCTTGCAAGCGTGGCTGGGAACTTGGATTTGGGGAGAGTTCCCTCCCTTTTCATGGTCAGAGGGGCTCACGCTGCCTAGACTGGGCAAACGAGGTGGTTTATGCTGGACACTTTCTTATCTTCTGGGAGCGTAGAATTTTGGTATGTGCCAGGCAGAGGGTGCCCCCATGAGCAGTCCCCCAGTGAAAACCCCGAACTCCTGGGCTCAGGTGAGCTCCCCTGGCAGTGCTGTCCCAGCTATGTGCTGGAGGAATTGGAGGAATTAAGTGCATCCTGCAGGACTCCACGGGGAGAGGATTCCTGGGAGCGTGAGCCTGGTCTCCTCCCCTGTGCCTTTTCCCCCTGCGGACTGTGCTTTGTGTTCCTTGGCTAATACATCAGAGCAGTGATTCTCACCACATGCTGAGTCCTGTCCGTTCTAGCGACTCGTTGGACCTGGGGGTGGTCTTAGGAACCCCCAGCACATATACTGATTTGGCTGGTCCACAAAGAGAGCAAGAATTGCTTCTGAGGTGTGGCCCTACTGCAAAAGTTAGCATTTTTAGAAAACAATCATCACGTATAACATTATTTCTATGGGGGAAAATACATATTTTATGTTTTAAATAATCATTGTGCATGCAAACACTTTGAATGCAGTCGTTTAAAAATTGGGAATTGCATGGAGATGCCAAAAAGCCATCTGACCTTTCTGGATACTCAGGTGAGACACTCAGCAAACAGTTACGATTCCTGCCTTGCAGAAACTCATTTAAATTGTAGGCAACCAAGACGTGGTAGCGAACAAAAGTGCAATCCGCTGTGGACAGCTACTATTATATTAAGATGAATTCTAAAGGCTGTCCCAATTACTCTGCAGTGGAATTTTATTGAATCAACATTGCTTTAAATAAATAGGTCATCAACCTGGCTGTGACAACCTTTTCATTATACAGGAGATACCAGCACATAGGCCTTTTCTGATATATAATGGGCTTACATGTTTTTCTGAAATTTTATTCATAAGTAGGCTATTTGGAATTCAGACGATGTTTCTCCAATGAATCCTTTTCAAGTGCTTAAGAAAGGACACGGTGGCTTGTTTAACCCATGGAGTATCCAGCATTTGTTGCTAATAATTCTACAGTCGTGAATGAAGCTATCATCGGTAGCATTATTTCTGCACAAACGTTTTTTCCTAGAATTTTATACAGGACACTGGGAATTGTCTTTCAGAGACACAGAGCATTTTCATAAGAGAAGACACATTTCTAGGGCATGTTTTAGATGTTCGGAATTGGAGAAGGCATACTCACTCAAGAAGTATCCTTGTGTGTGCATATCAAGTAAAATGCATGCAATAAACCGGACAGTCATTCTTCCGAGATGTAGACACGGTATTTACTGAACACAGTGTGTGTTGGGTTAATAATTTTGAAGCACGAATCTCAGAGCTGTCAGTGGCACCATTTGGAACCATTCAAGTAGTTCCTAGAACACATGCCACGGGGCTCCACTGGGTCCAAACCGAATGCTGGTTTCTCCCGTTATGACAACTGAGTTACCTACATTCATTAATGGAAGTTTTATAACCTACTTGTGGTTCAATAAATACAGGTTACACTGACAGCCTCATTACACAGAGATAAACACAGCACTTGATTTCTGAAGATAATTTGCTGTAGATTTATTCTTAATAATATATCTATGCTGATGGGGGAAAGCCGTAATTTTCCCCATAGTATGCACATGCACTGTGACTGGGTATCCACAAAACCTGCCTGGGGTTAAGGGTATATTGTGTTTTTAAAACATAATAGAACTGCAGGGACTGTGTATATTTTATATACATATATATATAAATATATATGTAATGTGTATATACATATATGTATACATAATGTGGAATATGTATATATTATAAACACACACACGCACAGTTTCAAGTACAGCATCCAGGGTTCAGAAATGTGGTGCGCAGTCTGTCTCTTATACACATCTAGATGTGTATAAGAGACAGCATTTGGGTTGATTCCAAGTCTTTGCTATTGTGAATAGTGCTGCAATAAACATACGTGTACATGTGTCTTTATAACAGCATAATTTATAATCCTTTGGGTATATACCCAGTAATGGGATGGCTGGGTCATATGGTACATCTAGTTCTAGATCCTTGAGGAATCGCCTATAACTTCTAAAGTCTCTGTGCTCATGACCATCCCAGCCAAGGGAAAGAGGGAAGAGCAGTAGACCAGAGCCAAGGATTTCCTCTTAAGCGGATGAGGTGGGCATTGCATGCCCAAATTCACTCACCTTCCATTGCAAGGAGCCTAGTCTCATGGCACACAAGGCTGCAAAAGCAGCGAGTGCTGGGAAGTCAGTCTTTACCTGGACAGCCATATCCTCACTGTGGCCCTGTCACTATGGTGGAAAGAGAGATGGGTTTGGGTGGAGGATTTGCATCTCCCTTCACCACAACCACCAGGGGACTCCAACTGCTGGGAGGTGTCAGCCTCCTAAAGACTATAAATTTGAGTTCATTCTCCAAATCGCTGTATGCAGAGACTTAGGCTGAAGGCAACATTGCCCCAAAGAGAAACTCCCTACTTACGCAATCTTGTCAGTGGAAGTGTTCTTAATATGCAACCTGAATACAGGCATATTCATGTATGAATTTCACACTGGGGCTATTGAACTAATACAAATGTGTGCTATAAAGAATGCATAGGGACAGAAAGCAGATTGATGAGATAAAAGTGGAATAAAGGGGAATTTCAGTGTTTTGTTTGTTGGGAGATTTATTTAAGATTTGTGTGTGTGTGTGTGTGTGCGCGCGTTATTAAAAAAAAATGAAAGAGGAAGAGAGAGCAAAGAGAAAGGAAGGGGGATGGGGAGAGAAGTTTTGCTATATAGGGTTCAAAGCCCAAGAAGAGAAATTTGGATTGTGTGTAAGTCTCAGGCTATTTGTTCATAAGGAACATAGTCCTGTTAGAAACTATTACTGGCTAATCAGCTATCCGCAGGCTAATATTGGCCTTAATCAATAACTGACTGTAGAATTTCAGGGAATTGGAGGAAGGAAGACAGGAAGAGATCAAACTTCTGGACTGCTTCTCTCACTTCTGAAATGAAAGATTTGTCTACATGTTTCTCCCCCAGAGATTCATATTGCCACATAGTCTCTGAGTAGATCAAACCCTGGTAAAACCTGATATCTCCATTTTCGAGTCCCATATAGGCTCAATCTATGGAACAATACACAGTGTGCACCCACCAAAGGGTGCCACACACTTACGCATGTAGATTTAGTGATGGCATTCTTCCCAGTTAATTGATGGAAACGTGCCCTTTTGGGTCACAGTAGAGCTTTTTTGAATTGCTCCTTGTCTCCTTACTTATTTTCTCTCATTAATAGTGTCAAAGCATAAAATTAGCTTCATTTTTTATAGGTCGTAGCTGTATTAACATATTTTGAAATCATTCTTGGCTTCTAATTTCCGGTTGACCAGAAAAAAAAATTATGACAAAGCCACTTTCCACTAAATCTACATGTTGATATAGCACTTAACATTTTGCTTATATGATGAACCACTTCCATCCCCATCTGGACGTCTTGGCCCTGCCCTCACCAACAGTTACATGGATATGCCTGCTTACGGTGCCACTGTCAGTATTTTAGGAATCATGTCCCACTTTTCACTTTAGGAGACACTAGGCCCCTCTTTCTATTACTGGAATATACTTTGCTAAGTCTCCTTACTTTGTGACTATTCCACTATAGCCAGTTAAAGACCAACAGTGACGCAGAAGAAAGAGCTAAGCCTAGTTAAAGTAACAATCTGAATGATATGGTTCCAACTTCTTTGTCATGAACCCCTATCAGTAAAATATTTTCATATGCGGCCAGGCGCGGTGGCTCATGCCTGTAATCCTAGCACTCTGGGAGGCCGAGGCGGGCAGATCACCTGAGGCCAGGAGTTCAAGACCAGCCTGACTAACATGGAGAAACCCTGTCTCTACTAAAAATACAAAATTAGTCGGGTGTGGTGGTGTATGCCTGTAATCCCACCCAGCTACTCAGGAGGCTGAGGCAGGAGAATTGCTTGAACCCGGGAGGCGGAGGTTGCGGTGAGCCGAGATTGTGCCATTGCACTCTAGCCTGGGCAACAGAGTGAAACACTGTCTCAAAAAAAAAAAAAAAATTCATATGCAACCTTTATATAGGTTTGTATGTTTCTAAACTTTACAGTTGAACCATGGGGTTGGACTATTGAAATAATGTGTGCTACAAAACATACATACAAATGGATTAAAAATAATAAGTTGCCCAGTCCTGATTTTAGTTCATCCTCCAATGAATCATTTTGCATTCCCCTTAGGATGTCTCACCTCACGTTAAAGGAGGCCACTCGAATCCCCTAGACCCTTTAATTCCCAAGAACGGGGGGCATGACACA
>NW_012102388.1:546151-546747 GCF_000951045.1 Mandrillus leucophaeus
CCCCCAACCCAATCTCCCCTTTCCTGGGTAGCAGCATCTTGATGTTGCTTATATGACCCACCCCTCTGCCATTGTATACCACCATGGTGGACTTGTAAGTCAAGAGTTTCTCCCTCCAACCCTGGACAAGAGGTGGACACATGACCTAAGCCAGTCCAGCTGAATGATTCTCTCTGGAATATAATCTTGAACAAAGAGACACAGCAAATAAAAAAGGTTGGGGGAAATTCACCCAGCCTTGTGGCTCTGGTTCAACTGTCTATTACTTCCTTCTCTCTGGTTTGCAGGAATTAACACAGCTAACATTTCTGAATCTGGTTCTCAGCCTTTCCTTTAGGCATATAGATATTCCCCATCCTCCCATCTAGTCCCTTCTTGTTTAACATAGCCTGAGTTATTTATGATCATTTCCAATTATATAACAAGGGGAGGCTAAGACTCAGTGACTTCCAGAACAAGGAAGTGTATTTCCTCCTCCTGTGAACATCCATTGCTGGTAACCCAGGTTGTTGGGCGGCTCTATTCCACTCAGTCATTCGGGGATCAAGGCTGAAGGCATCTCTACTGTTTTTAATCTATAACTTCTTTTTTTTTTT
>NW_012102388.1:552207-557978 GCF_000951045.1 Mandrillus leucophaeus
GGACTATTGAAATAATGTGTGCTACAAAACATACATACAAATGGATTAAAAATAATAAGTTGCCCAGTCCTGATTTTAGTTCATCCTCCAATGAATCATTTTGCATTCCCCTTAGGATGTCTCACCTCACGTTAAAGGAGGCCACTCGAATCCCCTAGACCCTTTAATTCCCAAGAACGGGGGGCATGACACACAGCAGCAGAAGTCATGTTACAAGGAAGTTCAGCTCTAAGTGTTCATATACCTTCACCTGTACAAGGGAATCTGTTTTCCCACTGCCCTTCTAGTGGGTAAAGTTAAATTTAGAGGTAAGACCTGTGACTTCAATGCAACCCATTTTTGCTGTCTTACTAACCGTGAGGGATTACAAGGGCTCTCAATGGACATAAGGAAGTAGAGAATAGTTCGAGGAGATCAAAGAGAAGAGGAATTGGTTCATAGAAGAATCGGGGGGGTCTCCACACCCCCACAGGGGGAAGCCAAGAAAGGGGAAGCATGAGGGTATGGCCTCCACTGCACTGAGGGAATATGATGAGAAGAGTTTTCAATAACTGGTGGATTCACAGAAATTAAAATCCCTGGAAGCAAAGCTCAGCCTGTCATTAATTAGAAAGCACAAAATACACTAACGTTGACAACTCAAACTGCAGAGTCCTGGCCGCATCTACGGGGCACGTAGGCCAGGGGCTGCCAAAGGCAAATCTTGACTTTTATGTGAAATTCCAACATTTGAAGACACTGTCCAGGACAAAAAGACATCTAAAGATTTAAAGCAGAGCAATGTCATCTGTCACTTCTGAGATTTACGTGAGCTGTAAATGACGGAGTTAAACATCTTCAGAATGAATGAACACCTGAATCAATGGACACACACAAAGATATAAGGAAGAAAGAAAGAAAGAAAAAAACCTGAACTTCCATCACTTTCCACCTAAGCTAGCCACAATTTAGTCATCATTCTTCTGTGTACATTTCCACACCCAATCTATAATTTTATATAAATAGGATCATGCCTAGGGCTGCCATATGGCCATGCAACTTGGGACTGGCCAACCCCAGGAGGCTGTATTCATATAGAGTATGATGTGAATGGGGCCTCATACAGTGGAGCAGTGTACAACCCACACAACTGTGCGCAGTAGCTGTGATGACAGTAATCCCACTTTTTCCTTGGAGGATACAGCCCAAGACCCCCAGTGGATGTAGGAAACCATGGATGGTGCTAAACCCTATACATGTTTTTTTTTTCTACACATACCTATGATAAAGTTAATTTATAAATTATACACAGGAGAAGATTAACAATAATAACTAATAATAAAATAGAACAATTATGAAAATATACTGCAATACAAGTTATGGCAATGTAGTCTCTCCCAAAATATCTTCTTGCACTGTACTCATCCTTTTTCTTAGGATGATGATGAGAGGTAATAAAATTTCTGCATAATGAGATGAAGGGAGGTGGCTGGTATAGGCCCTGTGATGCAGCGTTCTGCTACTAGCAACCCCTGATGATAGGTCAGAAGGAGCGTTGGCTGCTAGTAACCCCTCGTGATAGGTCAGAAGAAGCATCCCCTGCTGCAGGTGATCCTGGAGCTGAGAATCTTGATGTCGATGGCTGGATGTCAGGAGGAGACCATGTCGGTGACAACGGGGCAGGTATCTCATGCAGGAGGGTTGCGAGTACAGGACAAAGGAACGATTCACATCCCAGGAAGGATGGGGCTGGCGGCACAAGACTTCTTCACACTACCCAGAATGGCATGCAATTTAAAACTTGTGAAATGTTTATTTCTGGATTTTTTTTTTTTTTTTTTTTTTATCTTTTCTTTTTTTTTTTTTTTGAGACAGACTCTTAGTCTCTCACCCAGGCGGGAGTGCAGAGGCACGATCTCAGCTCACTGCAACCTCTGCATCCCAGGCTCCAGTGATCCTCCCAGCTCAGCTTCCCCAGGAGCTGGGACTACAGGTGTGAGCCACCACATTTGGCTAATTCTTTTTTCTTTCTTTTTTTTTTTTTTTTGAGACAGAGTCTCCCTCTGTCTCCCAGGCTGGAGTGCAGTGGTGCGATCTCGGCTCACTGCAAGCTCCGCCTCCCGGGTTCACACCATTCTCCTGCCTCAGCCTCCCAAGTAGCTGGAACTACAGGAGCTCGCCACTGGCTAATTTTTTTCTATTTTTCTTTCTTCTTTTAGCAGAGATGGGATTTCACCATGTTGCCCAGACTGATCTCAAATTCCTGGGCTCAAGTGATCTGCCTGCCTGGGATTACAGGCATGAGCTGCCACGCCCAGCCTAGAATTTTCCATTTAATGTTTTCGGACTCCAGAAAGCAAAACCTTGGGTTAAAGGATACTACTGCTTTGATCACAGATCATCCTGGTCTCTTTTCTCTACCAGCTCAAGAGAGAAAGCAGCTCAAAGCCAGAAACGGGCTAGGCACCTCCCAACTCAGGGGAGCTCAGTGGGGAGAATGACCAAAGGCACAGAGCAAGTGACACGGCCCAGAGGGGGAGCCATGCGTGGTGTCAAGTCTCTGGCCAGGCCAGTTGCTAGCTTTGGGGACCTCCTGTCTCTCCTGGAGTACATCTGAATCCACCTATTTCACTCCATTAAGCCTAGTCTGTGGGCTATTTTTTTAAATTGCCAGCGCAGACAGATGTTCAATGGCTTTTAAAAGCCATCTTAGAGCTACATGCTTTCTGCACATCATCTTTAGTCTTTCCAAGCAGCTGGTTTCCCTCCTGACAGTCAGTGCCTGAGGAGGGTCCCCGAGGCCAGGCGTTCCTACAGGTGCTAGCTAGTTCAGGAGAGATGTGGGATGAGTAGAAACAGGGTAGAAGGGAGCTGTGCCAGCGTGATGGACAGGGACACCAGCTGTTAGAAGCTTTGAAGTCAGTGGCCCCACCCCTACTACTAAAAATAAGTACATAGTAAGCCGTGGCTATAAAGGACTGAAGTGAGTAATTCGAGGGGAGTAAACCAATCTGCCTCTGGGTGTGTTTGTTCATTCACTGATTCATTCAATAAATACTTTTTTAAAAAATTGAGACAGAGTCCTGCTCTGTTGCCCAGGCTGAAGTGCAGTGGTGTGATCTCCACTCACTGCAACCTCCACCTCCCTGGTTCAAGCAATTCTCATGCCTCAGTCTCCTGAGTAGCTGGGATTACAGGTATGTGCCACTACCCCCACCTAATTTTCTGTATTTTTAGTACAGACGGGGTTTCACTATGCTGACCAGGTTGGTCTCGAACTCCTGGCCTCAAGTGATCCACCTGCCACCTTGGCCTCCTAAAGTAATGGGATTACAGGTGTGAACCACCACACCAGCCTCATTCAACAAATACTCTTATTTTTTTTTTTTAGAGATGGGGTCTCACTATGCTGCCCAGGCTGATCTCAAACTCCTGGCTTCAAGCAGCCCTCCTGCCTTGGCCTCCCAAAGTGCTGGGATTCCAGGCATGAGCCATCACCACTCTCTGCCTCATTCAACAAATTCTTTTCGAGTGCTCCCTCTTTTCAGATGCTCTTCACACACTGGATTGCAGGTAAGAAGAACCATATGTTTTCTCTTGCCATGGAACTAACATTCTAGTAGGGGAGATGGAACGCAAGCATGCACATATTTATTACACTGATAAGTTCCATGAAGAAACAAAGCAAAGCAAGAGGTCAGAGGGCTCAGTGTAAGGAGCGGCTACTTAGAACCACTTACCTTATTTTATTACTTGCGTTTCTGAAAAACGGTAAAGCCAGCAAGGAACACACGTGGGCAGGCAGAAGGGAAATACGTAGACACACGCAGATGCCTTTTATGTCTGATTTGCCCTCTGCCTAATATGGGAGTGGAGAAAGAACTCTCCTTGTTCCTGCTGAACACAGACCACCACCCAACAACAGCCAAGGATGTTATTTAAATGTTTTACAAATTGTTATGTGGGAACACTGTCTATGCATTCATAGGAATCGTTATGACTCCACGCAGAACGGGTTTTCTCCTCTGAAAAAACAAAACTCTGATATAGGCTGCACCCCTCAACATCCCCTCCCAGAAACGGATGGCTCAATTGGGAGGGGATGGCAAGAGAGGGTATGCAGGATGAACCTGCATTCGTTCATCACCATTTCCAGAAACACAGAGCAAACGGTTTGTGTCATTGATACTAAACCAATAAATGACAACACTTTCTGAACTGCCCACGTGTCCATGGTTGGAATGTGGCGGCCTCATTCTTCGCATGTCACTGAGTCTCCCATCATGGGGTCGTCAAATAAACCAGCAGACGTGCAAAACCAGAGTCCCACTCCTGCGGCACATAAGGAACCCTAAGCCATGTCAAGTGCTTAACACGGTGTCTGAGGGAAAATCGATTTTAGCTCTGATGACGATTATTACCATTATCTTCTTTGTTACACAGAAACCTGGATGCCTGATTATCTGAACAAAATTTTACCCTTTTTCCATCTCATCCATGCAATAACTAACCAAAGCCCTGACTCTTCTTAAAAACAAAGCAAAACAAAACAAAAAGAAACAAAACATAATCCTTGCCCTCCAATGGGAGATATCAGATGTGAGCTCAAAGTTCTAATCAGCCCCGTAATTTCCAAATGTAGCCAAGTCAATCATCTCAGCAGACCCAGCAGGACAAATATTTGCAGACAAGCAGTTCAGGGGGCCTCCCCAGCACCTACTGTTTCAGAACACTCAACTAACTTCCATGTTCTCAGGGCTCCACGATTCACAGGGGGCTGAGATGTGTCTAGTTTTCAGGGTTTGGGATAAGACCTAATTTTACTGTCTGTTAAGAACCACAACCTCTAATTTCATCACATTACATAATTGAACTGTATTGCTATTTTCTCAGCCTTCATGGTTACTAGTGTTTCAGAGAGATTGCTTAAATATACTTCTTTAATTAAAGAAGGCATTCTAAATCAAAAGTGGAACTATGGTTAATAAACGTAAATTCTCAGGGATGTCTTTTGGGAGGTTGTTAATTTTTTATTAACAATTTTTCATTGAAAAATAGTACAGAAATGTTATAAATATTCAAATGGCATGAATGGGGATACAGGAGAAGTCCCTCTTGCTACAGACGTCTATCGTCAAACTTCTCCTGAGTTTAGTGGGACATTTTCTAAGAGATTAACATACTTAGATATGTGGATTTAAAATATATGTACACCAATGACAACACACTGTACACACAGTTATACTATATATATGTATATGTAGGTATATCTATAATATATATACACACACACATATATGTACATGCACACAGTCATGCACTGCACGACGTTTTAGTCATCAATTAACTGCATGTACAACGACGGTCCCATAAGATTATGCTATTTTATTTTTACTGTACATTTTCTATGTTTAGATACGTTTAGACACACAGGTATTTACCATTGTGTTACAGTTACCTATAGTTTTAGAACAGTCACATGCTGTATAGATTTGCAGCCTAGAGCAATAGGCTATACCATACAGTCTAGGTGTGAAGTAGGCTATACTACCTAGGTTTGTGTACTCCATGATGTTTGCAAAATGACCATATTGCGTAATGACACATTTCTCAGAGTGTACCCCTGTCATTAAGCAATGTATGACAGTAGATAGATAGATTAGATAGATGGACAGATGGATGGATAGATGAATGGATAGATGGATGGATGGGTGGATGGATGGATGGATGGATGGATGGATGGACAGATGGATGAGTGGGTGGGTGGGTGGATGGATGGATGAGTGGGTGGG
>NW_012102388.1:558493-572507 GCF_000951045.1 Mandrillus leucophaeus
AGACAGACAGACAGATATTCCTCAATTTATGATGGGGTTACATTCCAGTAAAACTTATTGTAAGTTGAAAATATCATAATTGAAAATGCATTCTACACTCTACCTAGTGAACATCAGAACTTAGCCTAGCCTACTGTAAGCATGCCCAAGGTGCCTCCATTAGCCTAAAGTTTGGCAAAATCATCTATAGTGTTGAATGTCTCATGTAATTTATTGAAAACTGTATTGAAGGTGAAAAACAGAATTGGTGCCATGGGTGGCCCAAGTATGGTTTTCACTGGGTGCTTATCACTTTTGCACCATTGTAAAATAATTGTAAAGTGACGCACTGTAAGCTAAGACCATCCGTATAAATATACACATAAAAACATATCTTGGGAATGTGTCGATGTAAAGTATTTATAGATCTGCTGCATTCTTTTTTCTACACATACTAATCCATTGTGTGCTAGTATTTGAGCAAAATCTGCTCGACTGGTGCCCCCCTGATGGACACAGAGGTGGTTCCTAATTTTTGATACCATAACAAGTGCTTCAGGAAACTGCCATGTCCACACAACTCAGCACACACATGTATGTGTAGGACAAATTCCTAAAAAAGGAATTGCCAAGTCAAAAGAGATGCAATTTGTATAGAACTTGCGAAACTGACATTCAGAAAGATTCTACCCACGTTTATATCCACTGACAGTGTCTTAAAGTCCTTGTTTTCTTTCTTTTTGATCTCTGCAATTCTGATGAACACAGTATTTCATTAAGTCTGAGTGGTATTGACCATTTTTTCACATACATATCTTTGAATTTTTGTTTTTAAATTTAACATCTGCTCAAATCCTTTGTGCATTTCCCTGTTGCTTTGTTAGTCTTGTTTTTATTGTTTATTAGGAAATTGATTTGTAAGGAAAATCCCTTGATCCATTTGGAATTTGTTTTAGCGTGAAATAAAGATCTAGTTTTATATTTTCCTGTATGGTTTCTAAAATCACACTACTTATTAAATGATTCATCCAGTACCTGTTGGCATAAATGCCATTGGTAAAATATACTAAGTTTATTTGTGTTTTTAGGCGTATTTTTTGGACTATCCACTTGCCTTTATTAATCTGTCTGCCTTCTCATGCACCAGTCCCTAAATGCTTTAAACACAATAGCTTATGACATATTTTAATGTCTGGTAGGGCTATTTTCTTGCTATTGCTTCTTTATTTTCAGGAATATACTAATACCTCATATTTCAGTAAGAACCACTGCAGTTAGCACATTTTTAAAGGTAACCTTTAAGGTTTGCAGAAAGAAAAGAAATGAAGAGAAAAACAAGAGAAAGAAAAAAAAAACTCACAGAAGACTATCAAAAGGTGCTACCAGACTTTGGGACAACATTCCTCCTAAAGATTAAAAGTAACACTTATCAGTCAATTATGCTGGTGACGACCCACACTGGTAATTCTCTGAGACTATGATAACTGGCAAATGTGTCGTCACGGACATCGGGATGACTCTGAGTCAGAACACGGCCCCAGCGACCTCAGGATAGCTTCCTTTACAATAGCTGCATCCCTAAGTGACGTGTGGTTTGAGTTCACAGTAATCACTCTGGGTGACAGCCTTGGCTCCGGGCATCCAATGAGGCTGGCCTCCAACAATGAGCGGTCATCTTCTTTCTGGTCACTGTGATTGGGTTCACACTTATTGATGAATGTCGGGAATTTTCCAGGAGCAACAAGAAAAGAACTACCCCCTCCCTCCCAGCTTCCTCACTCCTGACTTGACTTGGGAGAGTGTGAGATTTGATCTACTGCACCATGAAGAGGCTGAGCATGAAGTCAGCCCATGGGAAGGGAGAAAAATCAAGTCCTACTCACATTGGGGCCCTGGATTCAACCATTCCTGAAGCAAGTCTATGCCTGTCTTTTAGTTACAGGAGACATCCAGTTCTCTGCTAGTCCACTTTTTAAATGTTTTAGTCATCTCAAGTTAGAATTTTTCTTCTATTTTTCATTATTTTTATTTTCTTTTATTATATTTTTAATATTTGTATTTCATTGTGGTAGGAACTGTTAACGTCAGATCTATGCCTTCAACACATTTTTAGGTGCGCAGTAGAGTATTGTTGACTATAGACACAGTGCTGTGCCATGGATATCTAGAGCTTATGTGTTTTGCATAACAGAGACTTCATGCCCATTGAACAGCAGCTCCTCATTCTCCCACTCCCTGCCTTTGGCAACCAACACACTACTCTCTGCTTCTACGAGTTTAACCATTTTCTGACACCATCAGCTGAAAGCATCCGTTTAGGTGTAGAGAGTAAATGTGGTTTCTTGCCGTCTTTACAACTTCTGAGCCTTTTTACACAAGTGCCCATTTTACAGTGAAGTGGGAACAAAACTAAATGTTCATTGAATAGGATAGTTCCACTCTGGCAAGAACACTTGGTGTAACTCTTCACTTAAAACCATCTCTCGGAGCTGCCTCTCTTCTCTCCAGCAAGAGGACCAGGAATATGAGGAGGAACATGGTCTACATGAGAATCATAGCAGAAGGAGGGACGTGTCCAGGTGCCTCTTGGACACACGCACTGTCTGTTCTCAGGTTGTCTGAGCCAGCGTGGGGTTCCATCATCACAGGTGCATCTTCTGCAGAAGCCAGTGGCTGGGGTCCCCTGGGGTTTCATTTGTGTTATGGGATCCTCAAAGTCTGGTTAAGACTTCCACTGGCCTGACTGCCCCCTGTCCCCACGCCCCGGTACTCTGTCCTGCAATCATAACCAACAATGTGCTTATTTTATTTAACAAATGTTTATATAACCCTTGTCACGTGCCAAAAAAGCTTCAAACATCCACTTGCTTTTTCTCATATGAGGTAAATACCAACTTTGATTCATTCCTGAAACCCTGTTGCTAAATGAAATGTTGTTGAAAATATATGTATGTGTATGTATATTATTCATGTTAGTAGGAAAGATTATGACGTTTTCCATTTCCAATAGGCAGCTCCCTAGACATTAGAAACATAAGCTACACCTGCATTCTCCTTTACAGCAATGTATATTAATGCCATCGAGCCCCATAATTCACAGCAAGCAAGGAGAGGATCCATTGCAAAGCTAGGATTTAAATTAAGAAGAAAGCTCTGAGGCGGGTGGATCATGAGGTCAGGAGTTCGAGACCAGTCTGACCAACATGGTGAAACCCCGTCTCTACTAAAAATACAAAAATCAACCAGGCATGGTGGCAGTCACCTGTAATTCCAGCTACTCAGGAGGCTGAGGCAGAAGAATTGCTTGAACCCGGGAGGTGGAGGTGGCAGCGAGCCGAGATCATGCCACTGCACTCCAGCCTGGGGAACAGAGCGATACTCCATCTCAAAAAAAAAAAAAAAAAAAAGAAAGAAAAGAAGCTGTAGACAAGGGCAGCTAGCATTGCAAGGAGAATTCTGAAGACTTCTGAAAGACATCTTTGCAAGCAGCTTAGAACCGTCTATTTCCATACAGTTTATTAATAAGTTAATTAGGATATATACAGGTTATGTTAGTTTTCTAGCCTTGGCATAACAAATTCCCACAAACTGGGTGGCATAAAACAAAAGAAACTGATTTTCTCACAGTTCAGAAGGCTAGAAATCAGAAATCACTGTCTCGCAAAGCCATGCTTCCTCCAGGCCTCTAGGGAAGAATCCTCCAGCTGCTGCCTCCGCTTCTGGTGGTGACCAGCACACCTTGGCATTCCTCACCCGGTGCAGCATCACTGCTGGCTCTGCCTCCATGGTTACACAGCTCCCTTCCAGCGTCTGTGTCTTCATGGGGCCTTCCTTTTAAAATATTTTCTAGAGACGGGGTCTCACTCTGTTGCCCAGCCCGGAGTGAAGTGGTTCAGTCAGAGGTCCCTGCAGCCTCCAACTCCTGGGCTTAAGTGATCCTCCTGCCTCGGCCTCCCAAGGTGCTGGGATTACAGGAGTAAGCCACGGTGCCTGGCCATGTGGCTTTCTCAATGGAATACTGGACTTTGGGTTTAGGGGTCACCCTAAGTGTGACCTCATCTGAAGCTAATTAAATCTGCAGAGAAGGTGACATTCACAGGTGCAAGGGCTGAGGGCATTTTCGGGAGCACAGTTGAACCTACGACCCTGGTCATTTCAGTGGGTTATCTGCAAACTTCAGTGGGCAGCCTTTCATGGATGCCATTTACACCCAAACACAGTGCACAATTAAAATTTGTTCTACAGGATGTTCTCCAACTAGAAAGTGTGAGATGAGTAAATTGCTTAAACCTGTAATGCTGAAATAGCACTTCTCATAGTGTGCTTTTGGAGTGAAAAATCAATGCTCTACTAAAGGAGTCTTGTCTGAAAACTGGTATAACTTTGCAAGAGCTGTTATGAAAAGAAGTTTTACCCCATGTTACAGATTAAGTTCTCTGCAGCACAGAGAGGTTGAGTAGCTTGCTCCAGGTCACACAGCTAGCAGGCGGCTGACTCCAGGAGCTCTGCTCTTACGCACTATGCTATGCTGTTACTTTTGGTCACTGGAGGGTCTCTGCTGGCAAATGTGACAATTTGTGCCCTATTTCCCGTCTCTTTATAGGGCATATGGATCTGAGTACATGGATACCACTAGGCTACAGAGTAGAGTCAGCCTCTGCTGATAATTTAGATCTGGCTTCAATAAACCCTGAGTATTTAGTTGTCGCTTAATCACCCCTGTGGGACAATTTCCTTCCAGAACTCAGATTACTTAGAGTGGAGGCCTGGCCTTGGGCTTCCTGCCTATCGCCCTTTCCAAGTTTAGGGTCTCTGCCCCATCAGGGGCAGGGAAGACACCTGCTTCACTCGGTGCTGGAGGCAGTCCGCAGCACTCTCCTCCCTTCTCTCTTTCCACAGTCCCCCAGGCCTGAATTTATGTCTGCAGAGCTGGAGTTTGATCTTCGCCCATCCTGTTCTCCTCCTCCCTGCTCTTGGAGTACAATAAAATCTATTAATGTAATCTGCTAGGTCTCCCTTATGGTCTATTAAAAAGGGAAGGGATAGGAAGATTTTTCAAGAGATCCTCCTCTCAGTCACGCCATAAAATCTGGCTTTCAAGTCAACTTCCCCGCTGAGGATGAAAATCCCATATTGGATCTTAGGACCTGGGTAATGGCCTATTCTTTTTCTCTTCAACTTCCTGCTGTAGAACCAGCTCTCCAACATCACAGAGGGGCCTGCTGAAACTCGCAAAGCTCCCACCTGAATTTAACACATGCCTCTCCGGCTCACACGTCACATGTGACCTCACCTAACATCAAGGTGGGTGGGGAAGTTAACTCTACCACCCCCTCCCCACTCAGGCGAATGGATGTGTTGGACTGGCCAAGAAGAAAGTGGTTTACTCGGAAATGCAGAAGGGAAAGCACATTTAAGTATTTCAACAAACGACCTCCTTTCTCATTTTACAAACAAGAAAACAGATTGTTTAAAAAGCTTCCAAAAACTGGATATTTCCTTAGCTCACCTGAGTAGACTGCCAGACATGTGAAAGAAAGGAGCACCTCTGAAATTTTACGCCACTCGCCGGGTGAGGTGATTGGTGAGGATTGTATCACCATTTCCTCCAGACACACAGTGAAACTCACTTCCTGATATGGTGTGACTGTGTCCCCACCCAAATCTCATCTTGAATTGTAGCTCCCATAATTCCCACGTGTTTTAGAAGGTCCTGGTGGGAGATAAGTGAATCATGGGGGTGGTTCCCCCGTAATGTTCTCACGGCAGTGAATGAGTCTCACGAGATCTGATGGTTTTGTAAGGGGAAACTCCTCTGGCTTGGTTCTCATTCTTTCTTGCCTGATACCACGTAAGATGTGCCTTTATTCCTCCTTTGCCTTCTGCCATGATTGTGAGGCCTCCCCAGTCATGTGGAACTGTGGGTCCATTAAACCTCTTTTTCTTTACAAATTACTCAGTCTCAGGTATGACTTTATCAGCATGAGAACGGACTAATACACTTCCCTACTGCCTTTGACTCTGCATGTGGTAACGTGTCTTGCTTTGGCCAAGGAACTGTGAGCTGAAGGCCTGTTTGTCACCTTTGGTGGAAGCTAGAAGGGATAAAGCTGTGTTATGTCATCTTTTCCTTCACCCCTGTGACTGTAAATGTTCTAGGAGGTGCCTGCTCCATTAACCTGTGCCCTTGCTGAGGACAATCTAAACAAGACCTTGGCAAGTCTTTGATGTGTGAGGGAAGTAAACATTGTCGGCCTCAAAACATGAAGGTCTTCAGGTTGCTTGTTCCCGCAACCTAACGTGGACAAATTGTGTTTTAGAGAAAACCTCTGGCTCTCTTTCCTGTTAGGATATAAACATACAAACGAAAAGCTGGAATCAGAATGTGTGGATGTTTACCCAGCTCTGATTACATGAGACAAATTGACCTGGTTGTCATGAGAAAGATTAATTGAGTAGAACAGAGAGAGATAATTCTCCAGATTCTACAGCAAGCACTGGATGAAAAGAGAGCGGGCACATCTTATTTTTGACAAAGCTAATAATTATTCCATACTGGTATTTTTTTCTATATTTATGCACTAAAAAACCCTGAAAGAGCAACTTGTGGATTTTGTAACTTCAGGAGCTAAAGGTGAGAATTAATTCCTCTGCCTTCACAACTGTAAAATGGGATTTGTCTAACAAGCGATGAATAACTGTGTTCCCCTCTCTGACTGCCCCTCTGAAGTGTATTCCGTATTTCCCAGCCTCTTGATTGGCAGCCCACTCCTGGGCTGCTCCTCTGTTGACATTGCGTCTTGGCACTTAGCAGTCCACGTGCTCTAATGCCGTGATTTGTCAGAAGCCAGCTGTTCCACTCTGTACAACACTTAAGCAACCGTTTCACAGCCATTACCAGTCTGCAGTAATGACACTGGGTGAAAGCTAAGTGCTAAACTGGTTGTAAACTACAAAGAACAACAGGGGAGGTGAAGACAGACACTTTGATAAACAAGAAGGGACAGCTTGTACCTTCTAATCGACCGGTTTAAATCTCCACTCCGCTTTCCTCTCACCACTTCAGTTCACTCGGTGTTCAGCAGATATGGCAGATTGTATTTCCAGAGATGACCACAACAGTATCTATCTCCTATCCCTTGTGCCCTTCCTCCTAACAAGCAGGAGCAGGAGGAAAGCTTGTGCTTGAGGTAGAAGTCAGGCTATGAGGCTGTGAGTTCCATTGTGAGAGAAAGATCAGCCTCCACCATCCTCTTGTGATGTTTGGAGCTCAGAGCCACCACTTAAGAAATCTAAGGCTGCCATATTGTGAGGAAGCCTCACCATACCACAAAGTAGTGCCATGAGTCAGTCTGAAGCCCCAGAAGGGGTCCCAGGCAAGAGCCAACCTCAACCATCACACATGTCTGGAGTGGGCCTTCAGAGGATCCCAAGCTTCAGGGGTCTGCCAGCTTCTCCAAGACTTCCTGGCTGAGGCCGCAGCCATTGTGGAGTAGAGGCATCTACCCACGCTTGTCCTTCCCAGTTCCTGACCCACAGAATCCAGGAGCATAAGAAAATGGTGGCTGTTTACAGCATTCAGTTTGGGTGCTTTGTTATGCAGTGAGCAAAAGTGGAACAACAGTGTTCTGAAGTGAAACTGGAAAATCATTGCCTGCCTGCCCTGGGTGTGCTCAGAGGCCAGGCTGGGCTCGGGAAGGCGTGTCTGTCTCTTGGGAGTCATTAAATGGCAGCTCAGAGGCTGAGTGTGTCCTACAAATATTTTCCCTAATGTAATTTTACTCCATTTTGATCATTTGAGCCAATCATTTAATTAAGACATTTGCTTTAAAAAAATCCAGATTTTTGGCTTGTCTTGGAACATAACACAATAATACTTGACCTATCTACTTCAGTATAGTGCCAATCGGCTGGGGCTGCCACCTGTAGACAGTGCATGATTTCTTCCATCTGTGCCAGTTCCCACGATTCCCTGGGGCACCTCCAAATACAAACCTCTCTCTTCTACACGCTCTGCCTAATTCACTTCGTTGTATTACCTGCCTGTCTCCCTGAAGGTCATAGAGTTGGGAACCTCTGCTTCTGCCCGTAGAATTCACCAAGGGTCGAAAGTGCTAATGCCTGAGTAACCGCAGATTTTAATACATTGATTATCATCCCCTGATATTAAAAAAAATAAAGATAACTCAACATCCTCTGTTATTTTGGTTGCAGTGAGGGATATATCACTGGGAATATGGCAAGTAGCATATACGGGCAGAAATAAAGGTAAGTCCTCTTCTGACCAGAAAGGCCTTGTACGTAGGCGAGGGAAGGGTTTCTCTTGCTCTAAGTTCCTTCCTACAACATCAGGAAAGAGTATATGTGTTGGGCCTGAGAGTAAATAAATAAGTTGTGTTCAAGAAGAAATATCACCAAGAAATGAAGGAGGTATATCCATGTGCTATCTGGACAACTCCAAGTCAAACCATAAATACACTGTATGTAGAACCGCAATTGAAGGATTGAGTTTGCAACAAGAAAGTAACTTTATAACTGTTTTCTTCCATATTAAAATCTATCTAACATATTGTCTACCTATGCATTTGTGTCTATTATCTATCATCAACCTATTATCTATATATGTAGCTATCTACCTATTATCTATGTATCTAACATCTGTTTATATCCATTATCTATTATCCAGCTATATATCTATCATCTACTTATCTACCTAGCATCTATCCATCTACCTACCTAACATCTACCTACCTAGCATCTATTTATATTCATATCTATTATATCTCTACGTTGTCATCTATTATCTCTGTCATCTACCTATCCATGTAGCATCTACCTACCTATTGTCTACCAATCTATCATCTATCTGTTCACATTCATTATCTATATTATTTATTCTCTATGATTTATCTGTCATCTACCTAGCTACATAGCATCTATCTACCTACCTACTTACCTGATATCTATCCACCTAGTATTTATCTGTTTACATCCATTGTCTATTATCTACCTACATTATCATCTATTATCTGTCATTTACCTATCTACCTAGCATCTATCTAGCTACATACCTACCTATTACTGATCTATCTAGCATCTACCTATTGGTTTACATCCATTATCTATTATCTGTCTATATTACCTATCATCTATCTATCTGTCAATTGATCATAGCTAGTGACTCACTGTTCTCCAAGTATAAAGTGTCACCTTTTGATCCTGGCATTTAAGGTCATCCACAGTCTAGATCCAGCAACTACAACATACATGCCCCAAATCCAAGTCTCTGGTGACAAGAAAGGTCATGCTATCATCTGAGCCCCAGCCTTGCTGGTCTGACAGCATCCGCCCAAGCAGCTTCAGTTCCTCAACCTTTCAGGGCCAGGCTCTTCCCCTTTTGAGACCCCGAGAGTGTCTCATGTTTGCTCCCAAATCCACCTGAGTCACTGCTTGTGGCTCATCCGTCATGCTCCCTGCTGGTCACTCTCACCACTGCTGCCCTGATGCCAAGCTCTCCACTCTGCCCCAGTGGCCGCACGAGTCCACCCTGGAGCCACCAGGCTTTGCACCTGTGCTGCAGCTGCTAAGCTCATCTTTCCCCTGCCCCTTCCCTTCTGCTGTGTGCATGTCTGTGCACTGACAGTTCTGTGGTTTCCATATGGAACACCTTCCCCATGATAGGCACTCTTTTAGGAAAGATTCAAGAAGAAACTACCACACTGTCACTTAGAAACACTGTTCGTCTGTGCCTTCACGCAATGAGGCTGACTTGGTGGTAGGATGGAAAATGTTTTGCAGCTGGCAGGGAGAGGGAGCGTGGCTACAAGCCTGATTTGCAACACCTGCCAATATCCATGGTGTAAATGTTCCCACCATGACTGTTTTCAAGTTCCCAACATAGCACCATTAAATGTGTCATTGGGAAGAGATGCACACATTGGGTTCCCCCGAGCTCCAGCACAAGCACTCATCTTCCTTTTATCCCTAAATGCATCACTCTCGAAAGCTCATCTATTCCACAGTCCTCTTCCATTTTCCAGTTCACTGGACATGCTATTTATGTGTCATCATGATCACAGATAAAACTCATATTCTTTACCCCTGAGGATCCTCAACCACTAAGTAAGTTAATGCCAGTGGACTTGATGGGAGAAAAGTCACTTCCCCATGTTTTCCATACGTCCAAAAGCCAGTGCCCATCTCAAAGGAAACTCTCCAGGCTTTCTTTCCGGGTCTCTCCACAAATCTTTGATTACCCTTTAATCAACACTCTCTCATTGGTCTTTCCTCAAAATGCTAGATATAGTCCCAGTTTCTCCTCAACTAGGTATGTGTCAGAATTTCTGTCTGCTCCATACCCCGCTCTGTGTGAATATGTCCCTTCCACAGTTTCTATTCCTTAAAACAGTGGTGTTCATGGCTCACCCTGCATCATCGCACCACTCTTTGGCCAAACCAAGCCAGGGTCAGAGACCTTATCTTAGGACTGCCCTTTTTCATCTGGCTTGTGGCCAGCGGACTACAATGACAGCTCAAAATGTTTAATCAGATTTTGTTTCTCTCAATAATTTGAACCAAAGGTACTAAGTAACGGAGCCAGGTGGTGCTGGGTTTCGACATGGAAAATTCATGCAAGCGTGACCTAGGATGGCCGGCCATCTGCAAGTGGAAGAGAAAGGTGGTCGAGAGAGAAGCATGGAGCAGAGACACTGAGAGAGAAAGAAAAAGGTGACCCTTGATTCCCGAGGGCATCACAGTTGCTTACTGTGGTTCCAAGAGGCCTCACGGTATAGTACTTTACGTTCATGAACAGCTATGTGATTTTCTGCCTTCTTTCGACAACCCTCTTCTGAATCTTGTCCACCTGTAACCACCTTCTCTCTACTGTCACCTCTTACACAGAGACCTATAACATGGGACCATTTGTTGAATTGGATGTTTTCCAGCCAGTGACTGTCCTTTATTGGGAAGAAAATCCTGGAGACCTGCTTTCAGGGGGAATCACATGAGCTGCTGCAGGAGGGAGGCCAAAGGCTTAGGCGCACCAGGTGGGTCAGACTTGAGTCCGGCTTCCTACAACTTCTCAAAGAGGTGGACACCAGCTAGACCAGATTCTCCTTCATCAGGCCACAAAATGTTTCTGAAATGCTGACGGCCTGGTCTCCCTTGGTGCTTTCTCCCTGTATTTTGATGGAGTTCCAGTTGCTTGCATAATTCTCTCCTCTAGCCCTACTGTGGCCTAAAACCTCCAGCCCTCCAAAGAACAAATTCTCCCACCTATTTTAGTGTCTCTCTGTCCTTCCCAGACACCAAATATCCTGCCAATGCTTAGGCTGTCAGTGAAAACAATGACAATAATAGGATTGTAACACATTGCTAAATTGATTGCAATGTCTTCATTTCCACATTGGAAAAGGAAGCTGATTGCAGATAATTTAGTCTCCTTTTTATTAGTACTCAACAGCCGATGGTATCCACATACAGCTAGCTCCATAACACCGGTGATGAATGCATGGAAATGTACTCAGCCTACAACAGAAGAGACTTGAATTCGAGACTACCCCACTGAAAAAGTAGTTCTCTTTCAGGCAGTACCTTTCACGGAACAAGCCTCAGGTGCGATGAAAGTTGGGTCTACAGACATAGAATTACCCTGGGATGACCCTGCTTGAGCAGTTGGATTATCTCAGGCTTTATGAACTATACATGTTAAAATAGCTAGGGAAGCAGCCACACATTTATTTCAAAGCATTTCATGTATAAAATGACATTCAAAAGTCATCAGAAGAAGAAAAATCTTTTTGGACCTTCTAAAACTTATTTTGTAGATCATATTTTGTTGTTGGTATTTCAAACTGATTGTCAGGGAAAGGTAAGTATGATATGCTCGTCAATGTCCAGGCCTTTTAAAGTTCTCAGTGTGACTCTGCTCATTCACCACATATCCTTTTATAACCCAAATAAAATAAAAAACAAAAAGTAAGAATAAAGAAAAAACTCATTGATATATATTAGTTGGTGCAAAAGTAGTTACGGTTTTCGCCACTACTTTTCATGGAGAAAACCACAATCGCTTTAGAACCAACCTAATATTTAAGTACACAGATTTTCAGATGTTATGGCTTTCATTGTCTGTGTCTCTCTCTGTAGATAATCTAGGTACAAATATAGAAATGTCTAAGAAAGCTGGATATACACATCAAATTTGATATTCTTGGGTGACTGGGTTACAGGGGATTTACATGTTCTGACTTACGGTTTTTCCATGAACATTTTCTGTCATGAATGTACATGAACTAGACACCAAGGCAAAGCATGGAACAGGCCACAGGGTGCTCCAGACTCCCTTTGCCTTCACTGCACGAGTATCAAGGTTGCTTTAATTCAGTCCCGAGGCAGGTGCAAAGCTTCGGGAAGAACAGTCAAGCTCTGTTCTGTTTCATTCTCTAACACAAACATTCCACTGCTGCTCATCTCACCCAGCAGCTGTCCGTGCAGCAACATTAGAGACAAAGGTGCTGTTTCTGCCTCTGCCATCACCCCTGCCAACACCTGCCCACCTGGCACCTGGATCGGCACTGAGCAGAGGCAGGTCCCAAAGACTCTGCTCCATGGGTCCAAGCTGAGCGCAAATCCCAGCACGTCTCTCACCAGAACACTGGTTCTTTTCATGTCTTCCCTTGGCAATGGGGTGGAGCTTTATTTTCCCCCCAGAGGTGTTTTCGTGAGAAGCAGAGGGTTGTCTCTGTGGTGACTGAAAATGGTAGAAGAAAACCTCAAATACTAATATAGTAGGTTGCCTTCCTTTTAAAGCAGTGAATAGAAATAACTTTGCAATTTTACTTGAAGCTTTTTTATAGCTGGTGGTCCAATAACCTAGTTACCTTATTTGCATACACCTGGGAAATCCAGTGTCCAAAATGATAGCCCCTGGTAATGGAAATCTATTTAAATTTCAATTAGTTAAAATAAAATGAGGTAAATTCAGTTCCTTGGCTGTGCAGCAACATTTTAAGAACACGCAGCCACATGTGGATGGGGGTTCCCACATTGGACGGCGACGTTAAAGAACACTGCCATTGCCATAGAAAATTCTATGAGAGAGAAATGCTCCAGAATAATTTTGACAAAACTTTGTATCCCCAGGCACATTTTAAAGTTGACATTTAAAATTTTCCCTCCTAAGCTGCAAAGGTTGAAATTTTCAGTATATTGTAACTATTGACATTTTAAAATTAAACTGTTATATCCTTCTTTTAAAAGTATTCACTGGAATCTAAATACCATGGTGATTTGATACTCACTATTATTCACTTTTAAAGAAATACACAGACAACCTCTTCCTTACCAGAGTTAAGTTTTATAGCGGTTTACTTTTTTTAGCTTCCATTTTTATTTTACTTATTCCACAGAATTTTGCTCTAATGTGTTCTATTTTTACGTTCAAATGTCTTTAATTGATTACTCTGTCATACTTCTCAGCAGCAAAAATACGCATATAGATTCAAATTTATTTTTTTATCTGTGCACACAGGCTCTAAATGTTCACTCCTAAATACAGAGAGTATAATGGTGGCTGCCAGGGTCTGGGAAATGAGAGAAATGAGGAGATGTGTTTAAGGGGACAAGAGGTACAAACTTTCAGTTACAAGATGAACAAGTTATGGCCGGGTGCCATGGCTCACACCTGTAATCCCAACAACTTGGGAAGCTGAAACGGGAAAATCACTGGAGCCCAGGAGTTCAAGACTAGCCTGGACAACATATGAAGCCCTGTCTCTACAAAAAATTAGAAAATTCGTCAGGTGTGGTAAGGCACACTTGTAGTCCCAGCTACTTGGGAAGCTGAGACAGGAGGACTGCCTGAGCCTTGGAGATGGAGGCTGCAGTGAGCTGTGATCACACCATTGCACTCCAGCCTGAGAAACAGAGCGAGACCTTGACTCAAAAACAAAACAAAACAAAAGCATGGATAAGCGATGGTTCTAACATTGAGCACGGGTGGTGATGGGTAAATCTGATTGTGACAATGATT
>NW_012102388.1:572557-591968 GCF_000951045.1 Mandrillus leucophaeus
CCAGCTACTTGGGAAGCTGAGACAGGAGGACTGCCTGAGCCTTGGAGATGGAGGCTGCAGTGAGCTGTGATCACACCATTGCACTCCAGCCTGAGCAACAGAATGAGACTCTGTTTCAAACAAAACAAAACAAAACAAAAGCATGGATAAGCGATGGTTCTAACATTGAGCACGGGTGGTGATAGATGGGTAAATCTGATTGTGACAATGATTACACAACATATGCATATATCAAATCATCACATTGTACACCCTGGATAGGTACAATCTATTTGTCAACTAAATATTTTAAAATAAATAACGTTCTACGTTGAGATTTCATTAAAAATATATTCAGTATACACACAAGCAAAAAGACAGTAAAACAAACTATATATTTTAAAGAACAATTACTCAACATAATACAATGAAATGTTTATCAGAAATGAATTGCTATCAGGAATTACATAGTCAGGGTGGTGTATATGCTGAAGTAACAACCCCAACTCTTGCTGACTTAACTAAGATCCATCATTTGCTCAAATATGATGTTTATGTGGACAGGCAAGAATCCAGACTGATGGAACCCAGTTTAGGATGTTGCCCTCACTACACACTGCTTTGGAATTTCCCGACCAAATGAAGAGACAGCATGAACGATCACATTCTGGCTCAGAAATGTTTCTACATGGAAGTGACACACACCATTTGGGCCAAAGCAAGTCACATGGCCACAGACTACTTCATGTGGTCAGGGAAGGGTCCCAGTCCTGTGGGTTTCATCTGGACAGAAAAACTAAAGTGGCTCTAGAATATTTCAAGTAGAGAGTGTTTAAAATGAGGAATTAGAAACCACTGGCGAGCAACGGGTAAGGATCAGGGGACTACAGCAGATTAGATCAGCTCAGTGGGTGATTTCAAGCATGGGCTCCCAAGCTGCTGGGAACATCAGCAATCTCTGTGAAGCCACAGGAAACAGTGACTTCCTGTCTACCTTCCAAAGCCTCATGCCTCTCATTGGCAGACTGTAACCCAGGGCCACACGGGAAACAGTGACTTCCTGTCTACCTTCCAAAACCTCATGCCTCTCATTGGCAGACTGTAACCCAGGGCCACATGGGAAAAGGGAGTCTGGGAAAGTCAGGTGTAAGGTGCTCTTCTGAAATGCAGAAGAGAATGTAAAGGGAGTGTCAATGACTGACAACTGATATTCTAGTGCTGAGGCATTCTCCCCTAAAGACACGGGTCCATGGACTGGAGAAGTGTTGCATTTACTCCAAGAGCAAGACAGCATAGCCTCAACTCAATCCCTACATTTCAATGTTATAAATGTTGTCCTGAGAAACGTTGAATGGAGTGTACTTTGTCATAGTAATGGCACTCAATTATTGGAACTCCTATGACAAAAACTGTACGGTAATCCATCACCAAGAGTGATGTTTCAAGATCTGACAATATGAACACGTTCTCCTCCTACTTTGTTGAATGCAAAGAATCAGAAATTACATAGATGCCAAAGGAGTTGATATCCAGTCATTCGAGTAATCCACTTTCTCAAAGACACCAGCATCCCTAAATGTCTTACAGGGCTGTCAGCCCATAAGGTTTTACAACCCAACGCAATCCACCTAGATGAGCGACAAAACGGCTTAATTTATAAAGTAGGTACAAAAGCAAATGTGGAGTTGAGTTCTTTAACTTGAGGTATTTTTCTTAGGCAGATCAATTTCAGGAAAGAGAATATACAGAAGTAGAGAACTCAGAAAACAGATACTCTTGAAACTATTTACGTCCATATATCCTTTGAATGGTTTTGCATAGCAACACCATTGGTCTTAAATGGCCTAATTTAAGATCTCTGCCATTAGCAAATTTCCTCAGGGGTCTGAAAGGAGACGAGAGGTCTGGGAGATGAACAATCACAGCATAACTCACCCACGCAAACGTGAAGACACCGGTTATTTTCTCCAGCAGGTACAAAAGCCTGTGAGTCTTATGCACATGTAATATCTTACCTGTGTGAGAAGTTTCATGAATTATTACCATCTAAGAGCATAGATGGTAAATCTCTATTTTAATTTCATTCCTCTTCACCTAACATAGATGTCATGATGTAACCTAGAATTCTTCTTGCTTCCTGAATCAGAAGTGTTTATTAAAAGTCCTTCTACCTTGGGCTCTATGCTGGAATACAACCTCCCCCCCAAAAAGTCAACTTGATAGAATCTTTAATATTAAGCCTGCCTTAAAATACTTCAATTTCTTTACAATATTTATCGATGTAAAAAGCACAAGCATACTCTTGCTTTCTGTCATGGGAATCTAATGTAAATCCAATCACCCAAGGAACATGTTCATGGAGAAAACTCCCTGGGAAAACAGGATAGCATGCACGTGGAATATAGCTGCTGGCCTCCAGTGAAAAGTGTACTGTTCAGGCGAAGGAGGGTTTGGATGGAAAACCAACAGCTGTTGAGGCCAGAACAATGTATGAATGTTAAAGGAAGGCATATTTTAATTCAACATGAAAAGTGTCACGCTAACAGCTCTATGGGCAACTACATAAAGTCTGTGGCAATATGTAGGTTTCTAGGAGTGGGCTCCACTCTTCATGGGTGGGCACCCAGCAAGACGTCCAGGGGTCTTAATGTACATCCTCTATGAAAACACTTAACATTTAACATGCATCTTCTTTGTTTCTGACTCTTGTTTTTTGTCGTTGTTGTTTTTTTGTTTTTGTTTTCTTTCTTTTCTTTTCTTTTTTTCAGACAGGGTCTCACTCTGTCACCCAGGCTGGAGTGCAGTGGCGTGATCTCGGCTCACCACAACCTCCACTTCCCAGGCTCAAGCGATTCTCCTGCCTCAGCCTCCCGAGTAGCTGGGATTACAGGTGTGCACCACTACCACCCAGCTAATTTTTTTTGTATTTTTATTAGAGACAGGGTTTCACCATGTTGGCCATGCTGGTCTTGAACTCCTGACCTCAAATGATCCACCCGCCTCAGCCTCCTAAAGTGCTGGGATTACAGGCATGAGCCACTGCACCCAGCCGGCACTTGTTAATTGCTAGAGATATACCCGAAGACAAAATAGTCCTGGTTCATACTGTCACGGAGCTTATCACCCAGGTAGGAATAGATCAGGCAGGTGAAGTTAGCTTATGCTGTGGTAACAAATACCACCTATAAAATAAACAACAAAAGTTTATCTCCCATTCAGGTACTTGCTCACCAAGGGTGGGTGACATCCTTCTTCAGGGAGAGTAAAGAGGGGCTCTACCACTGGGAATGCTGCCAGACACCTCCACTGGAGAAGATTAAACTCTCATGTTACTTATCCTGGCGTCTCCCTGTAAGCCACATGTCACCTTCACATTTATTTTTCCTTTCTTAGAGAAAATTATATGAGAATATCTAGCTTCACAGTGATGGAGAAATGTGAACTACTTCTCTGCCCAGTAGATATTAGTAAATGGTAGCAGCAGACTGCAGGGAGACAGGCATTAAACAGATAATTATAGGATGACAGATAACAGAGAGTGCAATGAAGGAAAAGTTAAAGGTACCATGAGAAAGTAAATTGGGGACTTAATTTGGTTTGCAGGACTCAGGGAATGCCTGAGAGGTGATACTTATGATGGGATATAAAAATATGTCTGTAAGAGTCTATGACCTTACCATCCTGAGTCTAACCAGACTCTAACTACCCCTAACTTAGGATAAACAATCGGAACCACAACCAATATGAGAGCTATGCACAGATCCTTCAAATGCCTTGCCTGGAAGCCTAGGCTTTGAATCCTGCCTGACAGCAAGCACTGCTTTTCACTTGGCAACAGAGACCAATGCAGGTTCTCCAGAACGAATCTCATTCATGGAACACTAGGCATGGAATCTCAGCTGTTCTTCAGAGCAGAGGGCTCAGAGTTTCTTCATGCCACACTAATAGTTTCCCTGATTGAAAATCCACAGCAGACAAGAATTGGGAGTCCCTGAGATAGTGCTGGAGTTCGAATAATTTATGGAGAGCAGTCTAGCACAACATAAGCTATTTAAAGCTGCATAATATACCCACAAACTCTTATTAAGGGCTGTGGTTTTCAACCCTATGAGACAGAAACCAGTTATCATTATGCATCACCATGAAAGAAGATTAAAATTAAATCAATTTGTTTATCTCTGGGTTCTCTGCCCAATTAACATTTCAGAAAGAGAAACATTCTGTCCAGATAAGAAATCAACCCTCATCCAAATTGAGATATTAAAAATATAAATCTCAGGAGGTTTTCAGAAATAAATTTAATTATCAAAAGGGCAGAAGACCAGTTAGGGCTCAGCTTATGAATTGTTGGTGCTGTGAGTTAGAGTCAGACGCTTCGGACACTATCCGTTTGAATTGAAGGAAGGTGAAGTTTCTATGCAAATTAATTCAGATCCTAAGTGGATTTATCTCCAGAAATAGAAATGCCACTTTATTTTAATGACTGCTGTATTTTCTAAAAACCTTCCTGAGAAACATTTTACAGTGAAACACTGAAATTTTGTATAGAATATACCATGTATAGATTAATTAATTCATAAAATTCATGAAGGACTTGGGCTTCAGCTAAATAAGGATTTTTCCAAAATTCCAGGTATTTGAGTGTGGATAATCCATCTCAGTTGATTTTCATCAATTCACCAGATCCAGGTCATATTTGGGTTCATGTGTTTCAAAAGTGGCAATGGATTTGCAAATTCTTCCATAGTAGATTGTAATGGATTTGGGGCACACTGTACTCTTAGTGAAGACCAGAGTTTTGCTGCAGACCAAGTTACCCAGCTCGAACACCATTCCCTCCTAGCAAGCAGTTTTCCTTCACATCAGGTTATTAAACAAATTATTTTACAGGTAGATAACCTATCAACAGAGGACAGATTCAGTCAGGGAGGTTGTGAACAAGCCCTGAGTCCCTGCACGGATTCTGGAACCTCATAGAAGGGTATAAATATCTGTACTCTTGCAGAAGAAAGACCCAGATTCAAGATCCAGAGATCTGGCATTTACCAGCTCTTTCTCCTTGGATCATAATGTCTCTGAACCTTGATTTTCTAATATGGGAAATGGTAACAATTTGCTTAGCCCAAAGAACAGGATGATTGTGAGGATCAACTAAGACTCTGTGTATGCAAGAACTTAACCACTGCACTCCTTGCCACTCCCCAAATCACCCATGCGCTCTATGTATGTTAAAGGGCCTTTGCTCATGCTATTCATGGGTGTAGAATATCCTTCAACCTTTGGTCCACCTGGAGAAACTCCGTGCTTCCTTTAAGATCCGGTTTACAGAAAGTCTTCTTGGGAAGACTTCTCTGATTTACTCTTCTTTGACCAAATCAGGTAAGCGCCCCTGTACTCCAGTCGTACTCTGTAGATAATTCTATTACGGCACCTACCACCTTGTGCTGTAATTGATATAACCAAGGCCTAATTTATCATAGGAAACAGCAAGCACCTTTATCTGTATACTTTTCATCAAGATAGCCCTGGCCTTGTGTGTACTACGTAATCAACAAGTATGTTGATACAATCATCACATTTTAATTTTTTTTTTGAGGCCGGGGGTGCTTTGGTTTATTCCAAACATACACCTGGAATGCTAAAAGTAGGCAATAGAGAATAACTGCAACATACAACTCTCCAAAGTAATGTTTAAACATATTACTCTGTCTTCTCTTGTCCATTTTTATAAAACTTTCAAGATCTTGTTCAAGGGATATAGTGACGTAAATTTCTGCTATTTTTAGAAGGCACACAGCCTGAGCTTTTTCGTTTATGTGTTTTTGATCCTCAGTGCTCTTGGTTTTGGGGATGTGTGCACTTGTGCACAGCTGAGGATATAGATGGATGTCTTTTCCCATCCCTCTTTCTTTGATCTCCCTCTTAATCCTTCTAAGAGGGGAGAGTGGGAAGACATGCTTAGACACACAGTGTTGGCAGTGTAATCAGGCACTGTGGTCAACCTATGAGGGAGGTGGCAAGAGAGATGTGTATGCTTCTGGTAGAGATTTCATTCTGAAAAATCTGAAGTGCATCAAGGCTCTCACCACATTAAACATCAAAGGTCAAGTAAAGTTGTCCTTTTAGGATAGATTCAGGACCCTGAGGGAAGGACAGCCTGGCTGGAAGAAGATCTGGGATTGTGGGGAAGACAAGAGGGAGGGTTAACCCACAGACATTCAACCCACAGACAGACATTCAACCCACAGACAAACGCTCAACCCACAGACAAACGCCCATCTGAGATGGAATCTTGCACCCAGGAATAATATTCAAAAAATACTGAACAATCCATACATTAAGGGGCCAATCAGGATGGCCGTGAATACTGACCTGGCGGTACTGCATTGCGCCAGATAAATGTTAGCCTTTGGACAGCGTTTGGGGGAAAAGGAAATGACACCAAAGACAGAATCAAACTCCTGGATGATAGGAAGCAGCTTCTATTTCTGAAGATGGGCAACAGTTACTTTTAAACATTGAAAATATTTCAGGTATAACTAAGACGTTTCAGGGGATTTTCATTAATTAGTCCCAAAGTATCAGGCACATGAACAGTTGCAGTGAGCACCTAGCTGACCTGCCTAGGTAATCACTAAATCTTATATAGAGGAGAGAACTGATACTCGAAGCTGATGACATGCCTAAAGTCTAGGTGCTAATTAAGGGCAGCTCTGGTCTTAGAATCTAAGTCTCCTTGACTTGTCCAATGTATTCAAACAAAACCAGGGATTTTTCTGATACGTCATGTGGTATAGTTCCTGCAAAACACATGGCAGAAAGTTTCTCCATGTTCATAAGATCTGACACAATTAACAGACTACAAGGAACATTATATGACGACCTGCTGCCTCTGGCAAGGAAATCACTGAATCATCTGGGACAAGGTTGTCTTTTCCCTCCTCTTTAAGTGCTTTGTGGATGAAGAAGCCCACAGTCTCCTTGGACAGTTATCTTGAGCGTCTGTGATTTTCGCCACTCAACTTTCTTTTACCCTTCTTTCATTAAAGCAGTTCACTTGTATTTCTCCAGTGAACACGTCCCTTGGCCATTCTCAAGCCTTGTGGATGGGATGGAAATGACCCTACTCTTAATTACAAGTATGTTCTCAATGGCTTAAGTCAGGGATTCTCAATGAAATATCTGTGAACTCCTGGGGGAACCCCAAGATATTTTCAAGGGTTCTGCAAAGTCAAAACTATTTTCACCGTGAAACCAAGATGTTTTTCACATTTGTCACTGTGCTTCCATTTGTACTGATGGTACAAAGGCAATGATGGGTACTGTTGTCAGCCTGGCATGACCATGGAAGGTAGCGAAACCCAACTGCACTAGGGATTGGTTTACTGTTGGAGTAGGCAGATGACTAGGTATGAGAAAAGTGGGGAGCCCCTGAGAAAGGAAAGAGGGGAAATACCTATGCAGGAAGGAATGCCCCAAAATGTCCCTTAAGATGCCTAGAAATTACTCACTCTGTGATTAAACTGTCAGAATATGGCTAGCCACATGCTGATGAGAAGAAAAATGGGTAAAGGGGAAATTCCTAAGAGACACACAAGTGCAGTAAGTACAGATTTCCCTGCTCTATGCCTTTCCTGGGGTGGCAGCAAAGGAGAAACGCCGCCACATCCGGTGAGATTCATACCGATCACCGGCCCAGGCAGGTGCATCCGTTGACAGTAAAGAAGAATCCCACAAACCTGGGTGGGAACTAGGTGGGACAAAGATGGAAACCCCACACAGAAGCAGGAAACTAGACCTAGACAAAAGCAGGGACTTGAGATAGAGGCAGGGACTCAAGGAAAGAGTTTGACCCAATAAAAACCACAGGAAAGAACTCTAAGGGCTGCTGTCATGTTGATATCTTATTGCTACAAAGAGCCTGTTGGTCAGTCTTAAGGTGTTGTAAAATTAAAGCTCGTCAGCTGTGCCTGAATTCCAAAGGAAGGAGGGTATCATGAGGCAGGTGCAAGCCCGTCTTTCCATTATGCCCTGAACTAGTTTTTCAGGTTAACTTTAGAATGCCCTTGGCTGAGAAGAGGGGGTCCATTCAATGGGTTGGGTGGCTGAGAATTTTATTTTTGGTTTCCAGCAGCCCAATCTGCCTGGTCTTTCAGAGCGAACCGTCTCTTTTAAGCAAACTCTGTTACTACTTAACCCTGATTGCTACTGCAGTTCCCCGCTGGGTCAGCCTGTTCCTTTCTTGGGGAGGAATCTTATTTCCTTAATAAACCTTTTGCTTGGTTTACTGAGTGGTCTCTTGGTTTAATTCTTTCTTCCAAGAAGACTGAGAACCAGGGACCTCACTTCCCAGTGACAGTGTTGGTCACGGAGGCACACTCGCAATGTGAGAAGTGCCAGTTTCACTTAGGGATGTCCTTGAAGATGCAGTAAACATTATTACTTTTATTAAATATTTGTCTTCGAATGCACGTCTTTCTACTGGTCCGTGACAAAATGCGTATAGCACTATACTGCATACTGAATTCCTATAGCTGTCTTGAAGAAAAGCACTTGGGTGACTGAGTTGCAAGCTAAACTAGCTGGTTTTTTCATGGAACACCATTTTCACTGAAAAGAATGACTGAGAAATTATGGTTATTTTTATTAGGTATTTGACAAACATTTTCTGAAAAATGAACAAAGTGAGCTAGTCATGTCAAAAAATAATAAACACATAAACTGGCAATATTTGTTACCAATGATCAAATTACAGGTTGAAGGCAAAAATTAGAATTTTGGAAAACTGGTATCTGCTACTGTGATTCTGAAAGCATCTCAGCATTGCAAACCAAAAGTAAAATTCTAAGCCATCTAACCAACTGAATGAACCCCTCCTCTTAGGCAAGGTCCTTCTAAACCTGAAAAACTAGTTCAGGCCATTATAAAAGGGCAGGCAGGCGTGGAGTGGGGTTGGGGGGAGGGGTCAAACGTGCCTCATTATACTCTCCCCCCTTTGGATTTCAGGCAGAAATGACCAGCATTAATATTAAAACAGAGACTGTAAGACTGACAAAACAGACTCTTTGTAGCAATAAGATATCAACATGACAGCAGACTTCGAAAGAAATCAAAGTATTTCACCCGCTAATATATTTCTTGACATATTTTGAAATGACCCTGCAAAGCTGTCTCTGGTGGGAAAAAATCTACATTCTGTAGAGAATTTCCTTCCCTTTCCAGGTCTTTTCCTGATTGAGGAGACAATTAACTAAGAGGCTGGCACCATTTTATGTCTG
The DNA here is from genome assembly GCF_000951045.1 of Mandrillus leucophaeus. Lineage (NCBI taxonomy): Eukaryota > Metazoa > Chordata > Mammalia > Primates > Cercopithecidae > Mandrillus > Mandrillus leucophaeus. The sequence continues at coordinate 581,815 of NW_012102388.1, forward strand.
ACAAAAAATATTTATAATCTATTTACCTAAGCCTCTAGGCTTCATCTGCCTAGTAAGAACCTTGATTCCCACAACCCCTTATCTTAACTCAGACACTCCTGTCTGTGGATTTCAGGTCTTTAAATAACAACTCTTTTTACCAATTGCCAGTCAGAAAATCTTTGAATCTGCTTATGACCTGGAAACTCCTGCTTCAAGTGGTTCTGCTTTTCCAGACCTAACCAATGTACACCCTACATGTATTGACTGATGTCATGTCTCCCTAAAACGTATACAACCACCTTGTAGCTGGACTACCTTGGTGACCATTTCTCAAGACCTCCTGGGGCTATGTCACAGGTCCTCATATTGAGCTCAGAATAAACCTCTTCAAAATTTTACAGAATTTGACTCTTTGTCAATAATACTTGCAAGCTTTTCTGATGACACTGGTGCTGATATTTAAAAGAAAAGGTGACTCTGATACTGTAAAATGAAATGGGTCAACATTTGGAAGTGCAACATCACTAGTGAATTAATATTTTCCAAATTACCAATTCATGATATTATTCAATCATGTGTGGATACAAGAACCATTCAAAATCCAAGATAGACCAGAAGTTTATTGATAAGATTTTAGAATCCACATTGCAACTAACTTTAAGAAGCTGCCACATGACAAGTTTTAGTATAGTATTAAAAAAGAATATATGCAATAATCTGATAAAGCTATTAAAATATTCTGTTTTCCAACTACACATATATGTGAGGCTGGATAGTCTACCTATACTTCAATAAAAACACGTTTTTGCTACAGATTGGATGCAAAAGCACATATGAGAATTTAGGTGGTATCTGCTAAGTCGGACATTAAAGACATTTACAAAATTGTGAGCAGTACCACCTTTCACATTAATTTTCTTTTGAGGGGAAAATATAATTATTTTTCATACAATTACATCATTTATGTTACCATTCAATGACTTTACAATTGCTTTTTAAAATAAATGTATAAATATATCGTTTTAATTTTCTCAGTTTTTATTTCTAATACAGTGCACATCTACAGGTATAAACTACATAAACAAATGACTTTCCAGAATCTCCAATAGTTCTGAACAGAAAAAGAGGAGCCAGGGACCAAAAAGTTTGAGAACCACTGGTTTAAGCCAATCAGCATATCTCGCATCTCTCTTGATGTTTGACCAGCATAGGTGGTTTAGGGATGGATCGCCATCTGAATAGTGAGCAGTTAAGGAGGGGTTCTGGGCATCTTAAAAAGGAAAAGAGTTTTCATTTCTCTCCCATTCTGTTCAGGCTTGCATGAGGTGTCGATTACAGGAGCTCTAAGCAGGGAGATGGAACCTGCTTGGATGCCAGGAGCAGTCTGAGGATACACCAGCTACCTGCAAAGGCAGAGTTCCTGCAGGTGCGCTGCTGCAGTGTTGAGTCCAGTCTCCTTAAGGCCACCTCACACTTGGAATTTTCAGTTTCCCAAGGCAGGCATTCCCTTGGCCATTAAGTCCACTTGAGCATGTTTCTGTCACTTGCTACCAGACACCCAACTTAAATGACAGCCTGGAGGAGATCCTGTCACCTCTCGGTCTATAATCCAACGCACCGACAAACCCAATTCCCTGTGAGTGGAACTGGAGGAGAGTTTTATTTCTTGGGAGCAGACATACCCCAGAGTACTAAGAAACCATTGTTTTATGACACAATTTTCTCTCTGACTGTCTCTTGGGAATTATCTTTTATTATATCAACAGCATTATATGTGAATGCATCTGTTGCGTTCAAAAATCTCAAATCGAACTATTCTCTTTTGTAAGCAGTCCCACTTGCTGGTGGAGAGGCAAGTCATTTCCTAAGAAGTGTGATTCTGAAACAAAGTGTTTAAGATCCTTGAAACATATTAAGCAGCATAAACTTCTTATGTTTGGTTCATTATTCTGTATTTCATGCTATCTTACTGCTATCTCCAATTCATTATATTTAATAGTATGTTTGAGGAGAACTTGAATTTGTTTGGTTTTATTGTTTGGTTGGTTCAGCATAAATGAAAACCACATGGGGACACATTTAACCATAGATTTCTATAGTAACTGGAATCACAGGTCAGGAATCTGAGGTGTCAGTATAAACAGGGGCACAATCTCCACTCTTAAAGCAGTGACTCTCAAACCCTGACATCCACAAGAGTCACCTGGAAGGGATTAAATCACAGAAGGTTGGGCCCCATCCCTGAGGTTTCTGAGTTAGCAGGTTTGGAGTGGGACAGGAGAATTTGTACATCTAACAAATGCTGCTGATCCTGGGTCCACACTTTGAGAGCCACCACCCTGGAATATCTTAGTGTGAGATGACATGGTTAGCTGCTGACTGCTAACGCTGCTGACAGCTACATTTGGAAAGATTTGCAGTAGGTAATGGGGAGAACAGGCATCCTAACCTAATAACCTGATCAATGAGATCTCAAATAGGCTTACACAATGCTAAAGATCTTCTGACTTAATAGATCAATGTCTCTATCATATCACTGCACAACAAGTGCAAAAATGCTGAGGGCAACCAGTAGCTGGAATCAAATTGAAGGTAAACTTGGATATCTGGGGAGAGTTTTATTGCACAGGCATAAAATAATGGACAAGAGTCTTCAGGTTGACATTACAGTACTACTCCTGCCACCAGGTTCAGCAAGTATGTAAGTGCCACCATCTCCTTGGATTTGATCTGTAATATGAATATTCATTGAGATCCTATTGTGTGCTAGGCTCTATACGAAGTATGGGGTATAGAGAGGCAAAGGAGAAAAAAGGCATTTCTCCTCTATATCATACCATAGTATTAAGGCATTTTAGGATTCAAAGTGGTAAACACAATTTTATTTAAATTTTCACAATGGAATTTGCAAAAGATGTAAGCACAAAATACAAGTACTGCTCAAGGTTGAGCAGCATGCCGATTTATGTAACACCCTCAACACTGACCCTGCAGGCTTTATGAAACGACTCCACTGAAGCGCCAGCCTAATTCTACCCAGCTCTACTGTGAGATAACTGGCTGCTGAGAACTGAAATCTGGAAACAAAAGTTAAATTATCACCCACTTGCTGCTACCATATAAAAAGGAGGGAAGTTTTAATTTTTCTACTGGGAGTTTGGTGGTGGGTGGATGGAAACTGAGACTGAAGTGGACATACTCTACTTCAACTCTAAGTCCCTGCAAAGCAGGGGGTGTGTGATTTTTGCTGAATGGCAAATAAAGCCAACTGTTTCTTCAATTCTATGGGAAGAGACTCAAAGAAGCTGGATGATGGAACCAATTTTTGGTAGTTTTCTGTTGGCTGATTAAATCAACCAGAAGTGCCATAGTGAGTTCAACGGTAGGATACAAGAGTCTAGAGCACATATTAGCAGACCAGTGAAGATGCTTGTGGCTTGAAGTAACAGAAGACCATCTAGAAGTCACTTAAATAAATAATGGGTTTATCCTCTTACAAACCATAGCATCCAGAGGAGAAGCAGTATCAACATTGGTCAATTCCACAGCTCAATAAGGCTCTACTCTCTGCCATGTGAGCCTGTGGGCCCTGGTTCTCCTCCTGGTCCCAAGACATCCATTGTGGTTCCAAGCATCTCATGGTGCCATAAGGATATCTGCCTTCATGTAGTTTCATTCAAACAGATAGCCTGAGACAAGGATTCATGTGTAGAAAGCTTTTTAAAGAGGTGAATCCAAGAATTGCTGGAAAAGATGACAAGTAAGACCTAAAAGGAACCACAGGTTCATGACCAAATTGCCTCAATGGGTCACTGGAGGTTGACCCATTGATCAGGTCAATCCCACTGGGACCTATGGGACCAAGTGTGAAACACACACCTCATAGCTACCCTGGGGCAAACGGAACTGCCACAGGCGTCTGATGAGGGCTGCTGCTAGGGATGATAATTCCAGTGCAATCTGGGTCCTGGATGGTGGCTAAAGACAGCGCCCAGATTAGATGGAGAGGTGGTTGGTTCTGGTAGGATTCCATTTCTGCTGTTATTGATGGTTGTTATTCGTATTTATTTCTGAAGTATTCAATTATTGTTGTTATTGGTGGCTGTAGCATTCACATTATGAAATAAGAAAACATCCCCAGAACTCGCTCAGGTCACATGAAACTGGACCAGCCACTGATATGAACAAGGAGATCCCTGAGATGGGTTTAGTCAACAAGGACTTGCCCACGGGGGCTGGGAGATCATGTTCCCCCAGCACATAGCCAGGGACAGGACAAATGCAGAAGCCAAGGGTGGCTGCGAAGTCACCAAGGAAGGCAGAGGGGCTGATGGTTCAGAAATCAATCATGCTTGCTATAAGGAGACTATGTCAGAGACAATTCTATTACATCTGAATGTAGACGTATGTTAGAGGTAATTCTATTCAATTTGAATGTAGCCAAAAGGAGATTGTCCTCCTTCCTGTGCCTGGATGGACACTGTTGAACAGGAATTTAATCCCATTCTTACTGCAGGGTGACCACAAAACCTCTATGAATGCTACGAGTTATTTGCAGGCTACTCTTTATTATCTAAGTGTTAATTTGAAATTTAAGGCTGGGCGCGGTGGCTCATGCCTGTAATCCCAGCACTTTGGGAGGCCAAGGCAGGTGGATCATGAGGTCAGGAGTTCAAGACCAGCTTGGCCAACATGGTGAAACCCCATTTCTACTAAAAATACAAAAATTAGTCAGGCGTGGTTGCACGCACCTGTAATCCCAGCTACTCTGGAGGCTAAGGTGGGAGAATCACTTGAACCCAGGAGGCAGAGCTTGCAGTGAGCCAAGACCACACCATTGCACTCCAGCCCAGGTAACAGAGTGAGACTCTGTCTCAAAAAAAAAAAAAAAATTAAAAAATTAAAAAATAAAAAGAATTTAAAACACACCTGAAGATGGAGGGAGAAGAGACACAAACAGCAGACGTGGCTGGCATGTGCACTGTGGGCTCATTTCGAAAAAGGGGCATTGCCAAAGTGTGTCTTTCTGAATTTAGGGAGTAGCCAATTAGAAGTAAATTGACTCCATTTTTGGTCTGCTATTCCCAATGGGAAGGGAAGAAAGCACACACTACCTTAGACAAAAAAAATATTTGGGAATTTTTTTAAAGACCATTGTGAACAAAGAAAAGTTTAAAAAAAAAAAAAAAAGCAAAAGCTCCTTCCTGATTATGGGTTTTAGACAGTACAATCCCAGAGGGTAAATGCTTTCTACTGGGAAATGAGGATAAAGCTCATTTGTTAGATGCAACGTGTAAAAGCAGCAAGGTGTCCGTGCAATGCATGCTAACGGGCTATCAAGAGGTGACCTGATCCGCAGATACTCACGCTGCAGGGACTTAGGATGACAGACTCCCCTCTACAGGAGCCTTCGCTGCCTGTGGGTGACAACGGGCCTCACTGCCCCTTCCCGACAACACAGTGGAATCCACACTGACTCAGACACAGGGCACAGTCACATTTTAGGTGAACTGGAGTCACGTAGATTTGAGAGAAGGCAATGTAACAAACGTGAGTGAAGCTTCACACTGTGCACGGTGTCGGGAACAAGGTCACGCTGCCTTAACGCCGCCTGTTGAATTGTGTGAAGCTGGCGGGCAGAGGAAGGCCTGCCCTGCACAGGGCATGGTGTCCCGCACAGTGTCTAAGACGGGAAGTGGGAGACGGGATCTGGGAAGCAGGCAGGCCTGCACCGAGGGCAGAGGGTCTGTTTCTTTGCTTTTTCTTTTTATTTATTTTTTTTGAGATGGAGTTTCGCTCTTGTTGCCCATGCTGGAGTGCAGTGCCATGATCTTGGCTCACTGCAACCTCCGCCTCCCAGGTTCAAGCAATTCTCGTGCTTCAGCCTCCCGAGTAGCTGGGATTACTAGGCATGCGGCACCGCACCCAGCTAATTCTGTATTTTTAGTAGAGATGGGGTTTCTCCATGTTGATCGGGGCTGGTCTCGAACTCCTGACCTCAGGTGATCTGCCCGCCTCGGCCTCCCAAAGGGCTGGGATTACAGGTGTGAGCCAGCGCGCCTGGCCCAGAGGGTCTGTTTCCAACCTGGCGGTGCACTAACCCCAGTACCTCTGCTTGGAAATAATTACTCCTTAGATTCTTTTCCTTGGATTCTGAGGAAAGCCAATTTCATGGCTTTCAAGTAATTTCTTTTTAAAATCAGTCTGATGAAAATTAAATTAATTTTGTAAATGTTTCTTAGAATGTGACTTCTATACTTCATTGAGAACTGTTATTTCAGTGAATGGATGCAATGTAGGTAATGAAGGGTTAGCTAGACACATTGAAAAGATGTTACTTAGAATATTACTCATATGCTATACACTTAAAAATAATAAATCAATCCATCTGGTGGACTCAGGAGAGCAAAGCAGCTCTGTGTCGTGGTGCCGGGTGACTGCACGGCCGGGGCAGCCATGGAGAACCTGCGCCTATGCAAAGACATCTCTCCCAGGGCTCATCAGCCAGCCCCTGGGCTGGACTTGCTACTGTGAGGACGGTTCTGGGCCTGGCTGGGGATGAGGAATGAGCAGAGGGCGCGGGAGAGGAAGTCCACAGGGGACCACTCCAGGGAGAGCTGAGATGAAAGCTCCTATTTTTCAGAGGCCTGAGAAGCCAGACCTGAGAGAAGAGGGAGGCTTGATGCGTCCATTGCCCAGACAACATTCATCCGTGCTTATCATTTCGCCTTAGCACCTTCCACGTGTGGAGCATCCACCATGCTCGGTCATCTCAGAAGGTGACCGAGGGAGGTCACGAGACTCGCGTGAGCTCACCCAGTTAGTCAGTGGAGAGAAGTAGAATTTGCCCTTGGATCATTCGATCTCTCTGATGACAAATTCTAGAGTCCAAATGCTCCAATGATGGTTTTTAAAGTACAATTGTGGATCATGGTAATTTGGAGGTATGACTGTATGTAGATTTTCTCTGTTCAAATATTCATAATGACTTTATTTAGCGTAGCCTCGAACTAGAAAAAGCCCACGTGTCCACCAAGAAGAAAATGCATAAACAGCTGATGGCATGGGCAGGCAATGAAACGTTCCACAGCAGGGAAAGGTAACAGAGTGTCTTCTACATGCAACTACATGGATGAGCCTCAGAATATTCTGTGTGAAAGAAGTATACAGAGGCATGGATATTGTATCCTTCCATTTATAAGAAACTCTAGAAAAGGCAAATCTACTTTATGATGGGAAAAAAAGAGCAAAAATTTCCTCTGTTGGCTAAGGATGGGAAATGATTAAGGAGAGGCACAGGAGAACTTCATGGGGCCAGGGTAATGATCTTTGTCTCAATCGGAGCTTGCATGTGTTGGAACTCATCAATTGGTACATTTTAGGTGTTTGCATTTCATTGTGTGTAACGTTTACAATAAGAGGAACAAACATTAAACTCGAGTTAGTGAGAGGTACGCTGAAATAGTTGGGTAGAGTATATTCATGTTTGCATCTTACTTTGAAATACATCAAAAGTAAGATGGATTAATAGATGCAAGAAGGATGAACAGATTGATAGATATGTGATGAAGCAGATGTGGTTTAAATGTTAATTACAGAATCTAGGCGATGGGTATATGGGTGTTAAGTGTAAAATCTGGTCAACATGACTGCATGTCTAAAATATTTTGTAATAAAATACTGGAGGAAATATACACGCTGCGTTTCCTCTCTTCTGAATCAGGATCTTTGGGAATATTAAAACCCTAAAACTTAAAAAACAGTTAGAGAGCAAAGGCATCCTATGCACTAGAATTTGAATTTCTGTTTTGACGAGGGGCGAAACGATGCTACATTAGCAAGAGCAGCGATTGTGCGCAGAGCAAAATGCATTTCACGTTTTTGTGTTTATTATGTTGTTGACCAAGGGTGAGGAGCGCAGGGGTCAGATGTTATGAACGCGCTTTTGAGTGGAGAGAAAGCTGAAACTGAAGAAGAAAGGTGAGGTGTCCAGGCTCACATAGGCAGTCAGCATCCACAGTGAGAGGAAACTCCAAGAATCTAGCTCAGGACTTCTTCACATCACAGCGGGTCCTACATGTGAACAATCGGGAAATCTACGGTTTGCTCTGCCCCTCCGTGTTCTCAGATATCAAATGACGGGCGATGCAATACAAAATAAAGTCAATGAGAAAGACCTCCAACTAAGGAAGCAGCCAGGTCGAAATGATGGAACCTCAGAAGCAGCCGGATTGCCAAGGAAAACGAGAGGCAGATGCCCAACACTCCACCAAGCACTCTGCCTTCCTGCAGAGACTCAGCCAGAGAGACAAGGCAGCCAACGCTCCTAAGGAAGGCAGCTCACTCTCTCATCACATCTGCTCGGTGTTACGTGTTGAGTCTAAGGAGAGCCTCTTACCACCTGGACCACATGAAGATGCTTTGCAGAAGAACAGTGGAATGCAGGCCCTCAATCCCCGGCACCGTGTCATCCCGCCGGTCCTGCTCAGCATGGCTGATGGCCTCTGCGTTATCATGGCTCCCCAGAGGCTGTTCGCTGAAATAATTTACTGCCACTCGCTTGCGTGCCGGTGTTAGACATCTCTCCCTAAATAACGTGAAGATATCCTTGACTGCGATGGTCCAACCTGAAGTGATTACCCGGGCCGGTTGGTAAGGTAAACAACCCGGGTACCAAAGAGAAAGCAGTGAGCGCTGCATCCGTGTGCCACACTGAGAAGTCCTGCCTTGCTAAAATCCGTACATGCTAGAAAGCTCAGACCAATTGTTACCAACGGGAAACGCGGGCCTCATGGTCAGGCTGGACTATTTAATGAAAGGCAAAAATTCCATTTTTCTGGAACAAATTTTTTCTGGAATGAAACCTGTACATTTGTGGGTGGTTAATTCAATTGTATCAGCATATCGATACATCCTAAGTATTTTTTAGGACAGTCCTTACATGTGGGAGCCCATTTCGGCCTGTGTGTCTTTGGTGCAAGCTCTGCTTTACCCTACCTACATGGACCATCTCCATGATAACGCTGCCTGAGAAATGAACTCCAAAGGGGGGGGGGTCGAAACTGTAACAATTCCTTCTGAAGTGTTGCTTGGGTTTTTCTTACTCTAACGTTTGACAATTAATAATTATCTGGTTTTGTAATTAAAACAGATTCACAGAATGAGCTCCATGAAAATGGTGACTGTATTAGGGTTCTCCAGAGAAACAGAACAGAACATATATATGTGTATGTTTGTATTTTTGTGTATATATGTATGTGTATGTGTGTAAACATATATGCATACATATGTGTACACAGATCTGTTTACATACATATATACATATATGTGGGTAAGTATAGATACACAAATATGTAGAATATATATTATACACATACACACACATATATATATCTATATATATGCAGTTGACTTTAAACAACTCAGAGGTTAGGGGTGCCAACCCAAACTCCCCACCTTCAAAAATCTGTGAACTTTTGACTCCTCCAAAACTTAATTACTAATAGCCTACTGTTGATAGCCTCGCCAATAACAAAAACAGCCAATTAACATATTTTGTATGTTATACGTATTAGATACTGTATTCTTAGAATAAAGTAAGCTAGAGAAAAGAGAGCGCTAAGAAAATCATAAGAAAGAGAAAACACATTTCCAGTACTTTACTGTATTTATCGATACTGTATGCTTGTGTCATTTGTTTACAAGATGAATTGTCTGTCTGAAATGGTGGCAACCACAGCTGCAGACCTCAGTCGACAGCACATCCCAAGCAATTCAACTTTTCTCTTGCAGTGTCATAACTTTTCTCTGCTTCTTGGAAGCACTTCCAGCATCACTAGTGGCACTCTGTATGGGCCCCATGGTGTCACTGAAGGTTTACAGTCTTGCATTAAACACAACGAAAAATACTTGAGAACCACTAGAGATCACTTTTTATTGTGATATGCAGTTTACTGGAGATGAATTGCCTATGAGAAGATGGTTAGCAGCGCACGGCGATTTCAGTGGATACTCACAACTCTCGAGCTTGCCAAAACAGCAACAAGAGGTGCCCACAAAATTACTACAGTGGTGCGGCGTATACTGCAGTTAATTTTATGCGGTTGTGATATATATTTCTACGTATATCCTCTTGGTTCTGTTTTTCTAAAGAACCCTGAAATACATACAAT
>NW_012102388.1:592323-598754 GCF_000951045.1 Mandrillus leucophaeus
ATATTTAAAAATAAAATAATTTTAAAAATAAAATAAAATAAGTGGACCCATGAAGTTTCAAACTGTGTTGTTCAAAGGTCAACTCTGTGTGTGTGTGTGTGTGTGTGTGTGTGTAGAGAGAGAGAGAAAGAATGGTTAATTGTATGTGTCCATTTGACTGAGCTAAGGGATACTCAGATAGCTGATAAAACATTAATTCTGGGCGTGTCTGTGAAGGTGTTTACAGGCTGGAGAGATTAGCATTTGAATCAGCAGACAGAGTAAAGAAGATCATCCTCGCCAATTCACCATCCAGTCTGCTGAGGGCCAACACAGAAGAAAAAGGCAGATGAAGGGTAATTTTAATTCGCTCTCTCCTTGAGCTGGGACATCTGTTTTCTCCCGTCTTCGGACATTGCAGCTTTTGATTCTCAGGTCTTCAGATTCCAGAACTTGAATCAGTGCATCCTCTTCTCCCCGTCCTCAGTCCTCAAGCCTTCGATCTCAGGCTGGGAGTTACATCAGCAGCCCTCTTAGTTCTCAGGCCTTCAGACTCAGAATGAATGCACCCCAGGCTTCCCCAGGGCCCCAGCTTGCAGGTGGTAGGTTGTGGGACTTCTCAGCCAATATGATCATGTGAGACAATTTTGTAATAAATTCCCTTGCATATTTCTATGTATATCCAATTTGTTCTGTTTTTCTGGAGAATGCTGAGTAATACAATTATTTATATATATATGTACGTATATATATGACTAATATTATATATAGGGGATATTAAAATTATATATATATATACAATGCACATGTGTGCACACACACACACATATGAATGAAGAGATTTATTATGCAGTATTGGCATATTGGCCCACACAATCTGGAGGCTGTGGCATCCTACGATCTACCATCTGAAGCTGGAGACCCAGGAAAGGTGGGTGATATCACGTAAAGGCCAGAGAACTGGGGAGCTGATAGTGTTGTTTCTGGGCTGGGTCTGAAGGTCTGAGAACCATGAGTGAGGAGGGCAGGAGAAGACTGATGTTCCACCTTAAGCAGCTGGTCAGAGTTAATTCAACCTTCCTCAATCTCTAGTTCTATTCAGACCTTCAATGGGTTGGAGGATACTCACCCACTTTGCTGACAGGAGATCTCCTCTACTCAGTCCACTGATTCAAGTGCTCATCTCTTCCAGAAAAACCCACAAAGACACACCTAGAAATAACGTTTAACCAGCTATCTGGGCATCCCACGGCCCAGTCAAGTTACCACATAAAAAATTACCCATCACAGGGACTTGGTCTTATTACCACTGAAGGCTCAGAACAGTACTTGATAGTAGGTGTTAAATATTTGTTGAAAGAAATAAATGAATGAATGCCTCTTTAATATTAAAAACAATTTTCCAAGGGAAAAATGCTTTTGAACCATGAATGCTGATCCTATCCTATTAGGTGCCTTTTGTAAAGGGAGAAACATTGAATGTATGGGCAATATTGCCACAAGAGAAAATTGAAATCTCAATGAAACCTACCTTCTTTCACATGTCCTTAAAATTTACAGAGATTTTTGTTTTTAGTTAGTGTATTAGTCAGGGTTCTCTAGAGGGACAAAACTAATCAGATATACGTATATATGAAAGGGAGTTTATGAAGGAGAATTGACTTACACAGCCACCAGGTGAAGTCCCACGATAGACCATCTGCAAGTTGAGGAGCCAGGAGGCCAGTGGTGGCTCAGTCTGAGTCCCAAAGCCTCAAAAGTAGAGAAACCGACATTGCAGCCCTTAGTCTGTGGTTGAAGGCCTGAGAGTCCCTGACAAATCACCGGTGTAAATCCAAGAGTCCAAAAGCCAAAGACCCTGAAGTCTGATGTTCCAGGGCAGGAAGCATCCAACATAGGAGAGAGATGAAGCCTGCAAGACTCATAAATCTGCTCCTTCTATCTTATTCTGCCTGCTTTTTCTAGCCATGCTGGCAGCCGAATGGATGGTGCCCACCCACATTAACGGTGGGTCTTCCTCTCCCAGTCCCTGGACTCAAATGTTAATCTCCTCTGGCAACATCCAGAAACACCCAGAAACAATACTTTGCATCATTCAATTCAATCAAGTTGACACTCAATATTAACCACCACAGTGAGAGACACATGAGCCTGGATTCTGCCAAAGGGAAAGTCTACGGTAAAGTTGGGTATGAGTGGTTTATTTGGAAACATGATCTCAGGGTACAGGAGGGAGAGGGACTAGCAAGAACAGAGGAAGAGGGAGAGTCAAGACAAGACACATCATCATATTGACCGTCCAAAGAGGTAAGTGGCTACTTGGTCCATGGTACTTCCCGATAGGCCTTAAGGGGTCAATGCAGAGCTGCCCTCTTGAGGAAGGAAAGGAAGGATGTTTATCTCTTGGCTCTAGCTCCCCAGTTAGTCAAGGTTGTCCCAGAAAGCACTTACTCCTCCACCTTTCTGGGATGCACACACCTTTTCTTCAAGATGAAAAAAACTCAGGTCGAAAATAAGACACACAGCATGTAAGTGAAATGTGAAGCCATCAGACTACACCTGCACCCATCTAGCTGAAGCCTGTACAGACTGGTCACCATATCCATGCCTGGATTTGAGTTGAACTTGAGAGAACTTGAAATAGTGCCCAAAGGTGTCCAATATGAATGTCTTGTGTTATTAAAGAACGTTCCCCACATAAAATGTTGAAGGAAGGTTTGTGGGAATCTACAGTCATCTTCATTTAGTAACAGAAGTCTACATCTTTTGAGTATCATCTTAAAAACCTACAGAAACAAATACTGAGATCCTTTGAAAATCACAATTAGCCGGGCATGGTGGCATGCCCCTGTAGTTCCAGCTACTCAGGAGGCTGAGGCAGGGGAATTGCTTGAACCCCAGGAGGCAGAGGCTGCAGTGAGCCAAGATCGCGCCACTGCACACTAGTCTAGTGACAGAGTGAGACTCAGTCTCAAAAAAAAAAAAAAAAAATCACTACTTGTTCTGACCTTTATCCTGCTAGTGTAAATCAGATTGACATAGTTCATCACCAATATTCAGAAATTTCAAATCATGGGCAGGAGTCTGATATGAAACCCTATACCTCCAAATTGACTTCAGACAATGATTAATGATTTATAGTGATAGCAATCAATTGTACCAGTTTTCTGAATTGGCATTACTCTGCAATGCACTGACAACATTAGTGGCAAATGCTGTAGTTTGGATATCGGACCCCCCAAACCTCATGTTGACATTTGATCTGCAATGTTGGAGGTCAGGCCTGCCGGCAGATGTTTGAATCATTGGGGCTTGCTGTCATCCTTGCAGTAATGAGTAAGTGTTCCCTCTGTTAGCTCCCTCGAGAGTTCTTTCTAGAGATGGTTGCTAAGAGTTCAACCCCACCCCTTTTTTCTCTTGCTTCCTCTCTTGCCCATGTGATCTCTACAGATCCAGCTCTCCTTTTCCTTCGGTCATGAGTGAAAGCCACTTGAAGTCCTCACCAAAAGCAGATGCTGGTGCCATGCTTCTTGCAAAGCCTGCAGAACCATGAGCCAAGTGTACTAGGGTTCTCTAGAGGGACAGGACTAAAAGGACAGATGTATATATGGAAGGGAGTTTATTAAGGAGTACTGACTCACACGATCACAAGGTGAAGTCCCACAATAGGCCCTCTGGAAACTGAGGAGCCAGGAAGCCAGTCCAAGTTCTAAAGCCTCAAAATTAGGGAAGCCAACAGTGCAGCCTTCAGTCCATGGCCAAAGGTCTGGGAGCCCCTGGCAAACCACTAGTGTAGGTCTAAGAGTCCAAAAGCTGAAGAACGTGCAGTCTGATGTTTAAGGGCAGGAAGCATCCAGCATGGGAGAAAGATGAGGCAGAAGACTCAGCAAGTTGGCTTCTCCCACCTTCTTCTATCTCCTTTGTCCTAGCCGAGCTGGCAGCTGATTGGATGGTGTCATCCAGACCGAGGGTGGGTCTGCCTCTCCCAGTCCACTGACTCAAATGTCTATCTCCTTTGGTAACACCCTCACAGACACACCCAGAGACAATACTTTGCATCCTACAACCCAATGAAGTTGGCAATATTAACTATCGCACCAAGTAAACTTCTTTCTTTATAAATTACCCTGCCACAGGTATTCCTTTATAACAACACACACAGACTGAGAGAGTCAAAAACAGACTTTGTTTGAACATCATTTGCAACTCATCCCGCTTGCCCAGAACACCGTCACTGGCCAGTGTGTTTCACACTGAGAGCATCAATGAGACACAGCAGGTGCAGACAGGAGGGTCAGTGTCCGCTGTGCTATGCCAAAGAGAGTCTAGGTTTTCTCTGGTTTTATTTCCCATCTTGATGAAACATGTCTGCTTTTTACATTGTGTCAGAACAGTGACTTACACATCACAGTCCACATGGCCAATCCCATGTATTTTTGACACTGGGATCACAATTTTGACAGCATCCGAATTCCCTTTTCCTTCCAGATGTTTTGGGAGCACGTGGCTGCTATATTTCCCCCAACGTTGCTGGGTATTTGGCTTGTTTCTGTTTTTATCAGCCATGCTGCAGTGGAACTCATCTGACACTTAGTTTACCTAGGAGTGTGGCCCTGGTACTTACCCCCTGAGATGGGGTCACAGACCCAGGGTTACGAGTAACTTTACTGCTCTCAATGCAGAGTACCAAGCACTGGAAACGTGTGCGTACTCACCAATTTCACTGCTGTGTGTCTGTGAGGCAGGGGGGTGAGGAGCTCTGGCTTGAGGGCTGGCTGCTGGCATTTAGCTTGGTACTTCCTAGTGTTGAGAACTTAGGTAAATAGTATTTGTACTGCTTACAAGACCTGAGACTCCTTTTCTTTTCGTTTCTTTTTTTAGACGGAGTCTCACTCTGTTGCCCAGGCTGGAGTGCAGTGGTGCAATCTTGGCTGACTGCAACCTCCGCCTCCCGGGTTCAAGCGATTCTCCTGCCTCAGCTTCCCGAGTAGCTGGGACTACAGGCACCCACCATCACACCCAGCTAATTTTTTGTTTTTGTATTTTCAGTAGAGACAGTGTTTCACTATATCGTCCAGGCTAGTCTTGATCTTCTGATTTTGTGATCTGCCCACCTCGGCTTCCCAAAGTGCTGGGATTACAGGTGTGAGTCACCTTGCCCGGCCCTGAGACTCATTTTCATTATCTACAGAATGAATGGGAATAATTTAGAAGAGGTTTTAGGAGACTGTGCGCATATGAAACATTTGGAATAATGCTTGGCACATGGTAAGCCTCAAAAGATGTTCATCGTGGCTACGTACTCTATGATTACCTTAACTCGATGGTCTAGAAATGGCAAAACTATAGTGATGAGAAACAGATCACTGGGTGCCTGTGGTCAAGTGGAGAGGGAGGGAGGTGAGGATTTCACTAAGGAATGACAGCATGAAGGAAGTTTTAGGATCAAGTGTTTCATGTACTGATGGTGGCAGGTACAGAAATCTGTGCATTTGTCAAAACTCACAGAACTATACACCAAAACGGGTGACGTTTACTCTTTGTAAATTAAAGCCTGAATTTTAAAATGGTAGTTTGCTTTTGTAGCTGAAACAAGCAGTCATCATCCTAGCACTGCGGGTGCAGAGGTAAACACGCATGCTGCCACAGAGCTTGTACTCCACGGAGAACAGACCAACAAGCAAGATAAATGCTACGAAGAAAATAACATGGGCTATGAGGACAGAGAAAGACCCACGGGGAACGAGCCTGCCTTAGAGGAATGAGGCAGGTCTCTTTGAGCAGGGAATCCTCGGAGACATAAATGGCGAGAAAGAATCAGCCAAGTGCAGAACTGGGAAAAGGATGCAGTAGCTTCACCGGATGTTCACCAACACACTGAGTGTTTTCATTTAATTATTTATTCTCTGATTCAATGGACCACAGGGAAAAAAGGTAGTTTGTTTTTGTTTTAAGTCAACCTCTTTGATTATTAGTTGATCAGAGTATTCTTACAAATTTTCTCTTTTATAAATAAATATTTCCGTTTTTGAAACCTGTGAGCCTTTTGTTCAGTGGGGAACAGTTAATTTTTTTATTAGACCTTCAGTTAAACATGGCTCAAAAGTTAGAAATTTTAAATCACATTGTGTAGTAATAGAAAGAAAAGGCTAATAAATAGTTGGTCACAATTCATCCTTACTTTGAAAGTTTTTTGATTGCTATAGTTTTTACTAAAGGAGTACAAGGTAAAAAAAAAAAAATGAAGTTGTCAAAAAGTTTCAAAGAATAGTAAGATCTTTCTTCCTCTTCCACCCAATATCTCCCCAGATGCAATTTCTGTCTCTAGTTTATTGCTAACATAAGTTATAGCTTTCTCTTATTTTCAGTACTAATGTTTTTACTTAATAGCAAACCCTAGAGATTGATACAGATTGTTCATACTGCTTATTTTCAGTACTAATGTTTTTACT
>NW_012102388.1:600214-620214 GCF_000951045.1 Mandrillus leucophaeus
AAAAAAAAAAAAAAAAAAAAGAATAGCCTCCTTTCCACTCTTTCTATGCAAGAGGCATAATTTGCCACTTTCACGACCTTCAAACGTGGCTATGTGACTTCCTTTGGCCTCATGGTGGGTGGGAATTACTCCCCCTCCCTTTGACTTTAGGCTCAGCCATGTGACTTGCTTTGGCCTCTGGGACGTGGCAAGTATGAAGCAAGCCACCCAGACACAGGCTAGGGTGGTTGGACTTGCCTTATGGCACCTCCGCCACCCCAGGGGAGAGCACTTCGTGGCCAACCCATTGGTCTAAAGAGGAGGAAGGAACCAGATGGCCTAGACTAGGCTCCATGGGGCTTGGCTCCAATCTGCGGATTGGAACCACTGGATGATTTCAAAGGATATTCTTAGTCTAGAAAAGACTGGCGTGTTCTCAGATGGTGTTAAAAAGATCTCCAGCCGTCCAATCATACATAATGAAATTACTGGTGGAAAGAACAGCTCCACATGTGTTCGTATGTTAGCCAAAGAGGAGGGAGTCTCTCTCACGTAGCAACAGGAGAGTGGGGACAGAGCCAGTGCGGGGTGTTACATGTGCAGTCTGCTTTAAATCTGAGAGACTTTGAGCTATTTATTTAAAGTGGATGCGGCAGTTTCCTCAATTGCAAAATGAAAAAAAACACTAGCATCACTAAGGTATGGATTTGAGAATTAAAGAAATGGATACAAATAAAGTCACTAAAACAGTGCTGACATATAACACTGCTCAATACATAGTGGCTTTATTATGATTTTCATCAGGAACTAAGGAGAGGCAATGGAGTTTCATCCATATTAAGGAAATAAATGAAATCATCAGAATGGTAGAAAACTTTACAATATATGTTATTAACATGCAGAATAAAGCCAATCTGCTACTAATATGAGTGAGGCATTTTAACAATAATCATAGTTTACTTTTTGTTTTTTTTTGTTTGTTTGTTTTTTGAGACGGAGTCTCGCTCTGTCGCCCAGGCTGGAGTGCAGTGGCCGGATCTCAGCTCACTGCAAGCTCCGCCTCCCGGGTTTACGCCATTCTCCTGCCTCAGCCTCCCGAGTAGCTGGGACTACAGGCGCCACCACCTCGCCCGGCTAGTTTTTTGTATTTTTTTTTAGTAGAGACGGGGTTTCACCATGTTAGCCAGGATGGTCTCGATCTCCTGACCTCACGATCCGCCCGCCTCGGCCTCCCAAAGTGCTGGGATTACAGGCGTGAGTCCCCGCGCCCGGCCTAATCACAGTTTACGCTAAGGGAAAAAGCCAAGCGTGTCAGACGCTGCCACGCCCACGTTCCACGCAGCCCAGGACGCCCACGTTCCACGCAGCCCAGGACGCCCACGTTCCACGCAGCCCAGGACGCCCACGTTCCACGCAGCCCAGGACGCCCACGTTCTACATAGCAGGGATGCAGTTTTATGAGGAAGAGAAAGAAGGTGGCCACGCACTCAAATCCATCCATTTGTTTTGGAGTCACAGTTCAGGAACCTGCAGAGAAGATCGCCAGTGTTTCAGCACATTTGAAAGCGGAGCAGCCGCAGGGCAGGCCGGAGCTCTGTCATTGGTTGGCTGCGCGGGGGCCGCGCGTTCCACGCGTTATTAACCGTCACTGAGGCACTTGTGGAGATGATTGGCATGTAAGGAGCTGTCTCAATGGATTCCTCAAATGCACAAGTGACCGGGCAGTTGCGTGATTTGCTGACACGGATTTCCAAGTTTGATTTTTCAAAATTTCATTAATTTTTATCACATGTTGAATGTTCCTGGAATTCTTTCAAAGGGATTTCAAATTGGTCATTTTAGAAGCATCTAGCACAAAGATGAGAAATATAAAAAGATTGATATTTCCTCAGAATGAAAGTAGAATATAACACATTTCCAATCAAAATACCAATGAGATGCGTGTGCGTGTGTGTGTGTGTGTGTGTGTGTGAGACACAGAGAGAGAGAGAGTAGGGGTGGGGGTATATCTTGATAAATTTGAAAAATAATTTTGCAAGAGGAAAGCGAAAAATAATTGGGAGAGGTGGAAAGAAAAACATAATAGAGAAAGATTCATCCTATTATATGTCAAAATGTCCTGCAGAATTATAATAATAGTAATTAAAGGAGAATTGTGCTGAAATAAGAATAGACAAATAGTTCTTTGGAATAAAATAGAGGGTCTAGCAGCAGAACCAGGCACACATTGTACTATGGCAGAGACACGGCTATGTGTTCACCTTAGTGCTTCCTGTCTCCATTCACACCATTACAAAAGCTCCCAGCCTCTTCTGCAGTTAGGTTGGGGACGTGCAGCTGCGTTTTGCCTCCTGAATGTGATGGGAACCATGTAAGCCACCTCCAGCCTTAGACCTTACAGTCACGCCTTCCATCCTGTGACTGCCTTCAAGGCCATCTGCTACAGATAGAATAACATTAAGATGAAAGTGTGACCTACCTTAGATTGTGCTTGTGGGACACATTCAGGGTTTTTTTTGCTACAGTGTCTTAGTCACTTTAGGCTGCTACCAAAATGCACCCCAGACTGGGTGGCTTACAAAAAAACAGAGGTTTACTTCTCACACTTCTGGAGCCTGTGAGTCTGCCATCAGGGTACCAGCATGGTCAGGTTCTAGGGGAGCCCTCTACCAGGCTGTAGACAACTGACTTCTCGTTGAATGCTCACATGGCAAGAAGAATAGAGCTCTCTGAGGTCCACGGGGCACTAATCCCATTCCTGAGGGCTCCACCCTCATAACCTATCCCCCAAAGTCCCACCTCCTAATAACGTGACATGGAGTTAGAATTTCAACATATGAACTTGGGAGTGAACGTTCAGGCCATCATACACAGCAATGATCTTCAAGGTTTATTTGTTACAATACCATAGCCTAGCTTATCTTGACTAATGCAGGTACATAACATGATGAAGGTGGCATTCCAAATCAACAGGGAAAGGATAGAAGACTCAGTAAATGGCTATGCATGTTAAAAACAAGAAGATATGAGATAGATACCATGAATCATAAACAAAGTCCACTGACTTCACACAGTCAAAATATATTAATCCCTCACATCACAGTAGGATATAGGTGTAAAGGCCATGAAATAAGTTGGAAAATGCTAATAAAAAATCAAATGAAATAAAGAATTTAAAAGCAGTATGTACATAGCAACTTCAACTAGAGTAAAACCTATTATTGCAGCACTACCCACAACAGCAAAGACATGGAATCAACCTAAATGCCGATCAATGATAGGCTGAATAAAGTCAATGTGGTACATATACACCATGGAATACTATGCAGCCTTAAAAAAGAATGAGATCATGTCCTTTGAAGGGACATGGATGGAGCCAGAGGCCAAGCTAATGCCAGGAACAGAAAATTAAATGCCACATGTTCTCACTTATAAGTGGGAGCTAAATGATGAGAACACATGGGCATATAGAGGGTAACAACACACACTGGGCCTAAGGGAGGGTGGAGGGTGGGAAGAGGGAGAAGATCAGGAAAAATAACTAATGGGTACTAGGCTTATTTCCTGGGTGATGAGCTAATTTGTACAACAAACCCCCATGACACAAGTTTACCTATGTAACACACCTGCACATGTACCCCGAACTTAAAAGTTAAAAAACAAAACAAAACAAAAAAAACACTCACTCCAGAGACCTCAGGAAATGCATTCCCAAAGCTGTAAATATGGAAGGGTTTGTACTTGTGCAGATGCCTAGCTTTCTCCTGAGTCACATTTCCATTAAAATTCAAATGTGATACCTTGACATGCACCTCAGGCCTTCTCGGCTCTCACCATCCCTATTCAATGGGCAGTTTCCACAAAGGAGCCAAGTTTGTGTCACCACAAAGTGTGACAACAAAACAAACAATGAAACATACCTTCAGTGAGATCAGGATGCTGGCCAGGGGGTACACAATTCTCCTATCGCTGATATAAAAAATGAAATCATATGCTTGGTGCATCAAACCAACAGCAATTAACCAGGTTATAGCTCTGAAGGTCAGAAGTTCAAGATGAGTCTCAGTAGATTGGAATCCTGGTGCAGACAGTCCTGAGCTCCTCCTGGAGGCACCGGGGAGGAGCCACTTACTCTCCCTTCATGGCTTCTGATGTCTGCCCAGACTTGTTGGCTGGTGGCCCCATATCACTCAGCCAACTCGCCTTATTAGTCTCCATCTCTTACTCTGACCCTGCTATTTCCCTTCTATAAGGATGCTTGTGATTTCTGTGGATTTACATAAATCATTCAGAAAAATTCCATATATCAAGATCATTCGCTTAATTCCATATTCAAAGTTCCTTTCACCACCTAAAGCAGCACTTCTACAGATTCTAGGGGTTAAGCCACAGTCTTCTTTGAGGGCCCTTTTCAGCCCCCAGAGGAGACTGAGCTCAATCGCTAACCAGCATGACTCAATTGTGCTGCAGAATCACTCAACATGTTTATAATCTCCAGACGTGAATCACTCATCAATACATATTCACAACTGAAAATGTTAAGCTTGTAATTACTGGGAACCTACTCTGGTGTAAACATAAATGCCTTAAGACAAATAGAAGAAATGGAAGAAAACAGGCCTGAAATAGGATGGAGCTGACAGAGAAGGTGGATGAAAGGTGAATTGTGGGGCTTTTTTCTCATTTTTATTTATTTATTTATATTTTTATTTAATTAATTAATTTATTTATTTATTTTTCTTGAGACAGAGTCTTGCTCTGTTGCCCAGGCTGGAGAGCAGTGGCACGATCTCGGCTCACTGCAAGCTCTGCCTCCCAGGTTCACGCCATTCTCCTGCCTCAGCCTCCCAAGTAACTGGGACTACAGGCACCCACCATCACTCTGATTTTTTCTGTATTTTTAGTAGAGATGGGGTTTCACCATGTTATACTCATTTTATAAACCCAAATCATGTTTAATTTTAATATATTAATTATTTGCTTCTGGAATCATATCCCCAAATGGAAAGCAGCTACAAGATTACTCGTTGGTACTATTCCTGAAAGCATGATCAGAATACCCTTCTTCAGCTGTGCCTTGTGATACATGATCTGGGGTTTAAAACAGAAGAAACCTTCCTGCAGTGCTTCGAATGGCTTAGAAGTACTCATCTTTTCCTTTCCTTTTTTTAAACAAGTGGAAGACATCAGTCAGAAGTTCTTTATTTTGTAGGGTGATACGGTTTGGCTATGTCCCCACTCAAATCTCGAATTGTAGTTCCCATAATTCCCACATGTTGTAAAGGGACCCAGTGGGCAATACTTGAATCATGGGGGTGGTTTACCCCATACTGTTCTCACTGCAATGAATAAGTCTCACGAGATCTGATGGTTTTATCAGGGGTTTCCCCTTTCAGTTGGCTCTCATTCTCCCTTGTCTGCCGCCGTGTAAGACATGCCTTTCACCTTTCACCATGATTGTGAGGCCTCCCCAGCCACGTGGAACTGTGAGTCCATTAAACCTCTTTCTTTATAAATCACCCAGTCTCAGGTATGTCTTTATCAGCAGCATGAAAGCGGACTAATACATGGGGGAAGGGATGGACAATTGGTACCTACCTGTATATGCAAGAACAAATGATTCAAGTATACAAATAAATAGTCACTTCCAGCTGTCCTTCTTGCTATCTTCTGCTCCTATCCCATGTAGACCCCCACACATATTTCAACCAGTCAACCAATACCCTAGAGAAAGAACAGTGATGCAGGTAATATACATTCTCCAGGACAACTAGCTGATCTCCTTTGGTTGCCTGCTTGATTACTTGTGGGCAGGTGGACCAAAGCTTGTCGTCATGGGTGGCTGAGCAAATCTACAGCCACAGTCCCTCGGCGAGCAGACGGAGTTATCATGGCTCAACACAAAAACATTTATTCTGTTCTTACCAGTAGGATTAAGTCCATTAAGTAGTGAGTCTCCTGCTGCAAGATTAGTGTGATCAAACAGATTTCATCTCCGGGATTGTTCCCTGGACTTTTATAGTACATTTCTCTTTTCTGAATTTCATTGTTTTTACTCACTCCCCTCTGAGACTGAATTAAATCATCCCTTTTCATGGGTCTTGTTTCTACCCTCTCAAATATGTTCTATGATGTTCTCTTTTAGATACCACTTAGCCAGGAGTACATATTTAGTTCCTTTAATCTTTCTTCATATATCAATTCCTTCAGTACCTTGCTTAATGTGTTGTTCTTTTCATATTTTGAATTTTTTTTATTCTTCTCCAAACGCTGTCCAATTTATCTGTGTCTCTCTGCTAATAAAGTGTCTGGGATGAAATGTGTTTCTCCAGGTGCCGTCTCATTTGTGAGGTTGAGATGAGCAACCCCCATCCTTGCCATTTTGCCACTTTGCTCCTGAGACACAAAGGACCACCATGTCAGGAACGCCACATTCTGACACCGCCCCGACTGGAACAGATCGTTCCAGCACGCTTGCCTCCACCAAGTCCCTTCTAATACCATCACCATGCAAGGCGCATCCTCCTACCAATCACCCACTTTTCATAGTGCTGTTCCCACAGGTGCACGGTTAAGTGGTAAATGCCTCCAAACGTTATCCCACTTCCTGCCCCTGTTTCTCATGGATCTTGTAAGAGTCTGGCAACATGTCCAGTGAACAGGACACAGAATTGTGCTTCTATTCTTTTTCACTGGCTGTGTAAATGATGGGTGAGAAGATCGCTTAGAAGAAAGTTGCATCTGCTGCAGCAAAGACCAGAAATCACAGAGGCTGAAACAAGACAGCTGTCTGTTTCTCCTTAGGCTGCTGGGATGCAAGCAGCCCGGAGCTCAATGGCGACAGGGCTTGGGAGTCCTGTGTTTTTGCTTCACTGTCATTACTGTTTTGTCCTCCTTCATCCACACAGTCCAGGACAGCTCATTTTCTAACCAGCATGGAGGAGGAAGGAGGTCCTGAGACCTCACCCCCCCCTTGTCATGGTCCACTTTGAAAATTGCAAGCATCATCTTCAGTCATATTTCCATTGAACAGACCACCAGCATCTGACATCATTCATGCGAAAGAGAAGCTAAAAAGTCAAGTCTTTTATTCACAGTGGTCAGGTTGACCATGTGAAGATATGGTTGTGTTATGGCGAGAGAAAAGAAAGAAAAAGAATATTGAAGACATCTGGACATCTCAAGAATCCACAAAAGGAATGAGGGTAGAATGTCTCCAAACCCAAGGCGTGAAAGGAAGAGGTATATACAAACTCCGAATAGCAGGGAGAAGGCCAGGAATGGAGGTTGAGGAAGAAGGGGGCATTGTTCAGGGCCAGGAGAGTCAGAGCAAAAGGGTAGTCAATGGCATATTCTCATCATGGCTTCCAAAGATGCGTGGGCAACCCTTAAATGACAACATCAATTATCTACTACGTATTCCTTCTATTGGAGGATGGTGATGGTGGTAAAATTCCTAGAGCATGCATCATTCATATCATCAAACATCAATAATTTCAGAACAGAGGAACTCTGCTTTGGAAGAAGGCTTCAAGAAAAATGAAAATCCATGCTGCACTTTGCAATGGCTTCGTACATTCCATTCCTTCTTTCTGAAAATAGCATTCCAACGAAATAGAATTGATTCTGTTATTCAATCAGCATTTGGAGTGAAACTGGCTTTTGGGTTTTTTGTTTTTTTTTTTTTTTTTTTTTTGGTTTTAGGAACTATGATGGGGCCACATGATATATTCACTCAACATACATTTATTTATCAAGTGTTTATTCCAAGCCAGTCACTGAAGGTACAGTGATAGCAAAAAAAAAAAAAAAAAAAAAGAAAAAAAGAAAAAAAAAAGAAGAAGAAAGAAAGAAAGAAAGAAAAGAAACCTCACCTCATGAAGCTTTTCTCCCCTTCTAATGAGGGGAATTATTTGCAAATAAATCAGTTAGAATTAATTCAAAGAACATGAAAAATTTTGAGAGTGCAAGACCTGATGCATATTTAAATGGATAATTCTGACTGCTTAATAAATAAGCACAAGAATGAGTAGCAATTCATCTCTTAAAAAATTCAAGATGGGTCCAACTGACAGTAAAATACAGCATTGATAATAAAAATAGTATTGAGTTATTAACCTAAAGATTTTGCACTAAATTGAAAATGTAAATAACATATTTGAAAAAAGACTAACAAAGTGTTTTTCTTTCTAAACCACAAAAATTTGTTGATTTCCATTATAAAAAGTACGTTTTATTAGAATTTAAACCCCACTGATTGTAAGACATGTCTTAATTTGTGTAACATTAAAATATTTGCCAAAACTCTGCAGAATATAATTGTAAGAAACTACTGAATGTAATGTCCATCTGATTTTAGGGAGTGAAAAAATAGCTGACTTGGAAGTGGGAAGATATGGCCCTCTCTTCCCAGGTTCCATGGATCATCCTTCTAGATGGACCAAGATGTAGCAAGAAAAACTAAAAGGCCCTCCCAAATTATTGCCATTTGAAATACTACTCTTGCCTATTCTAAGTACTATGGCATTACTTTTATTTTGGAAATCTTCCATTTCACAGGATAATCCGATTGGTCTATAGAATTTGGCAATCTCTTTGGCTCAACTTCTAAGCATTCAGGAGACATATATGTATACATACATAAAATATGATATGTGCACAAAATACTTTTTATGGCATGATATGAAATAAAGTTTGGGAACAAGCTAAGTATACCCTAGTAGGAGACTGGTTAAATAAATTACAGTACATATGCCCAATAAAGTTATTTGTACCTATTAAAAAGAATGAGCCAGCTCTACATGTTACGACATGGAAATGCTATGTAAGATGCATTTTTCATGTACTCAAAGCAAGACGCAAAATAAACAGTGTGTGCTATGTGAACGTTTGTGAAGATGGAGCAACGATTATAGGTCTTTGTGTGCAAAAGTGGGTCTCAGAAAGAAGATGCAGACAAAGGACACAGCTTCAAAGCAGGATTTCTGGAAGACACAAGAAAGAGGACTATTTTATTAGTAAAAACCTTTGTAGTTTGTAATTGTTTTCATGTACATGTGCTGTCTATTCAATAGCAGTGAGGAGGAGAAGGTTGAGGAGGAAGAGGAAGAGACAGGAGGATGGACACCCGGGTAAATTCCCAAATTGATGCCACATGGAGATATGGACGTTATAGAGAGCCCTATGAGGTTTAGGTTTTCTGAATTTTCTTCCAGAAGTCAAAATACACATTCTATAAAACTAATCACTGTGGAGAAAAAAAGGTTAATCATTTAGAAATGAGAGTATGTAAAAAAATCAGGGAAACTCAATGGTTGGAGTCTCTTTAACCTTCAGGCTTAGAAGCTGCAAGAATCCTGGACTTTTTGTTTGTTTGTTTGGTTTTCTTCCTAGCACCATCATGGTGAAGTAACTTTCTTCAATGGCATCCTGGCAAAACTATCCCAACTCAAGGAAACAGAAGATAAAAAAAAATGTGATGTGATTCCAGATATTTTATTGTACTATAAAAATTCTATTACAAGCATAGAAGAAAGACAAGTAAAACTGGTCACATACATTGGGTCCAAGTGTGTTTTAATAGATCCATGAAATAAATCAGGTCGCAGACACTTGAAGGCTAGCAAAGGTTTTGGACTGATTTTAAAAGTGCTGAAAAGTGGGTGGGGAGTAGGAAGCAGCAAAGATGTGAAGGGTGAGTTTAAAAAAAAATTATTGATGACAAACACTGAAAGATTGCAGTTTTGGCTTTTGGGGAGAACCAGCAATTGTCACCAAGGAATTAAGGCCCACTTTGGAAAGGAAGATGTTTTTCCTTCACTTGCTCAATACTCAGTATTGTAGACTAAAATAAATTGGCATTGTGCTGATGTAAAGTCTGTGCTTCACACCGTTTAAAGCATTGGGAGGTGCAGAGAAACGCAGCTGGGACCAAACGTCACGGGGAACTTACTCCTCTTGACATGCGTTTTTTAAAAATATCAAATTCCTTAATACTTGTAGGGTTTTTAAAGTTTGTATAATTTCAGTTACAACTCACTCATGCTTTTCTCTTTGCCTCATCTTTGCACGTATCATCATGAAATTAGGCAATCCCCTGTTATGTATCATTTAGTGTCACACTAAGATAAGTCCTTAGAGGCCTCACTTTGATAGATTTCCAAGGCATGCCAACAGAAAACCAAGGGGCTTGCTTTTGACTTCCATGGTTCCTGTGTAAGCCGGCAGTGCAACAGCATATATCACTTTGACATGGAGGGGATGTTAAGCAAACAGGAATAGTTTAGAGCCACAACCATGGGGTGCTTCCCACCACTTTCCCTGGTTATGCAGAAGGGGGTTTAAAAGCTTTTTAAAGCTGATTTGGCTTAGCAACCCCAAAAGCCATATGGCCCCATTTAAGATGATGATTCACTTCCATGTGATTTGCACATTTAAGGTGAGTCAAGAGATTTTCTTGACAGTTACCACATAGATGGCCAGCTAAATGAACATTAACGTCACATCAATGTCCAGGGGAAATTAATATGTTGTTTTCATGGCTGTCAGGAGGAGTGAAAATCAAGAGAGATCCTCAGTCATGCACAGTAAGTTGCTTTTGGTTTCTATGAGGAAAATGTAAAAAGGGATATATCACACACTGTATATTAAGCCAAAATATATAGACTATTGGAAAGCATGGCCTTTACTCAAAAAGTGGCTAAATAATTACTCACTAAGATTAGAGAATATATGCATAGTCCAAAATGATGGTAGCAAGCAATCATACTTAGCATTGTAGTAATGTGTGCAAAGCTCTCCTAAGTCCTGTGGATGTTCTCTCTCAGTACTGGGCACTTCGCCTTTTTATCCTGACGTTTCACATTTGCTATTCCTGTAAGTTCCCGGTATCAGAAACGTTGCCTCCCTACCATCCACAGACTCCCCCTCCCCTCTCTAATATGGCCTCTGTACATAGTAGGGACTTCACTGACACTTGCTGAGAAGGCTTGCAATATCTGGGACTACTGCTTAGTTTGTGGAAATATCACTTCCCATGGCACTCAGGAATGAACGCAATGCAAATATACCTTGTTCAATAGACTCAGGGTTTATAATCACAGACAGGTAGAGCTGAAAGCAAAGTAGAACCTATATAGGTTAATAGCTTTGTTTCACATAGGATGAAGCAAATGTGATAAAGAGGTAACTTGCTCCAAGACACAGATCATGTAAAAAGCAGATTCTAGACTAGAAACCTAATCTCCTCATTAATTCTAAGTGAAATCAGATAATATGCAAAAATTAATGTGAACAGGAACTGACATTTAAACCTATCATCCATTCAACAACACTGCACTGAGTGCTTATCTTGTACCTACACAGCTCCAGTTCCTCAGGGTAGATTTATGGATCTTATATTCTAGTGAGGTGGGAGGAACACAGATAGTGCATATGTAGACAAGATGATTTGAGGAAATAAAATACAGCGATGTGCAGAGATATCCTTGGTGCAATGTAAGGATGAGAATTACTTCTGTGAGGTGTCTCAAATGAGCTAAAAACTGAATGACCAGAGCGGAAGAGAAGAGGTGTGGTAGCTTGAAACAGTGGACCTGATCCTTTACACCTCTCAGTACCCACAACCCTTGCTACTGTGACTTTCCAATTCCTCCCAGAAAAGGGGCAGGGGATATTTCTCCATCCCTTGACTCTGAATTAGACCCATGGGTCATGCTTTGGTCAACAGAATAAAGCAGGCATGACTCTAAGCTGGTTCCCAAGCAGTCTTGTGCATTGCCGTCTATGGCTGTAAGAAGAACATGGAAGGGCAACCTTCTGACCCTGAGGACCAGATGATAGGTGGGCGGAACAGAGCCACCTGCAGAGGAGCTGACTGACTGCAGATATGGGAGGGAGCCCAGGGAGGGCCAGAAGAACCACCTCGCTGAGCCCAGCCTGCATGAGCCAATTTCCAGTTGCCCCTCAGCCTCCCAGTGACATATGAGCTACAGAAATGCTGATTTTTATGCTGCACACATTTTGTAAACATTTGTTCTACATCATTGTTTGGCTATATCTCACTGATACACTTGGGAAGAATCTGGAAGCAGGTGTTCTAAAAAAAGGTATCAATAAGTTCAAAGGCTTGAAACAAAGTCCTGGCTAGAGTTTGAAAAATAGACAGGCAGCCAGTATGACTGAGAAGCTCATTAAATGTGTGATAATGTGATAGAACACGATTTCAGACATGATGTACACAGGAGATAAATTGGGTATGGTTTTGTGGGCCATGGTGGAGATGTTATCTAACGAGTACAATGGAAAAACACTGGAAAGTTATAAAATGAGAAACTAGCTGATCTACAGCTCTTACTCATGATAACAAGCTATTCTGTAGGTAACGGGACACTGGCAGGTGAGAACAGACCCAGGTAGATGAAAGCAGGCTACTGTGATGGCTCTGGTGAGACGATGCTCTTCTTCTTTTCCCTGAAGTATACTGTGTGTATGTGTGTATACATACACATGAATATACATGTATACTTTTATGTGATCAGATGTGTTCTATGCATTTTTAATATATGGTTGTCCCTTGGTGTCAGTGGGGAATTGGTTCCAGCACTCCCTGCAGATACCAAAATCTGTGGAAACCAAAATCTGAGAATGCTCATGTCCCTGATAGAAAATAGTGTCATATTTACATGTAACGTAGGCACACCCTTCTGTATGCTTTAAATCATATCTAGATTACTTGTAATGATTAAAACAATTGAACTGTTATATAAATCGTTGTTATACTGTATAGTTTAGAGAATAATGACGAAAAAGTCTTTACCTGTTCAGTACAGACTTTTTGTTTCCAAATATTTTCTAACCACAGTAGGTTGGATCCACAGACACAGAACCCACAGATACGGAGGCTGACTGTATACAATCAAGATAGGAGAGGACATTTGTGCTGCTCTCAATGGGAGAGGTACTGAAACAACGATATACTCCTGCTTACTTTATTTGTACACATTGGTAACCAGAATGTCATAAAATATTTTTCAGGCCCCGAAGTGTTAAAAAAAAGTATTTATAAATAAAATAAAAACAACTTTCCTGTAATGAACACCCCATATTTACATCAGACAGAGCTGTAGCACTTACCAGCATGGTAAGTAAAATGATTATAAAGATAAATGTTCCATCAAGATTCCCCAAAAGCAAATAACATTCACGGAGTACAAGTAAGACCGTCCCCCGAGACAGTAATATTATCTCTCAATCCATCATATAAGCACGTTCCCTCAGGCAGTCCAAAGACTAAAATGTCATTCCCCTAAGTGAAACATGAAAGAAATCCCTTTAAAAATAAAAATGTATCGTCAGGGAACCAAACTATTGTATTCACATTCTCACCTGCGTTTCAACCGTAACACAGCCTTTAGAACGTGTAGGTACATTGGTTGACGTGTTCTCTGCACATCATCAAATGCCCCAGAGGTAGGATTTTCCCATCTGCCTTGGACCACCTGTGGAGCTCGAACAATCACAAAATTTCCTACCGAGTCAGACTGGGTCCTATATTTAGAAGTGCTTTATTGGTGGGGGTGGATGGGGTGATGCGCACATTCAAACAGAAGTTTTTTTATTTTTTATTTTTTAAAAAAAACACCATTTGAATGAGGTCAGAGGCATACAGAATTCAATCAAAAACAGTGAGTGGGGAAATAGAAGAAGAAATTCAAAAGTAGGAACCCAGCCATGACATACTTGCAAAAAAGAAAACTACAAAGGAATTCAACCACAAATATAAATTGTACACATTTGGAAGGTGTAGAATTCTAGCACATTATAAGCCAGATTTCCTGGACAGATTCTTATAAAATTCAGAAGTGTGTTCACACATTACATCTTCCATGAGGAAAAGGCATCCTATAAAATGCTGCTTATTTTTTATGAGCTATTGAGAAGCACAGTTTACTCTGGAATAACTCAGGGGACTTTCTTGAAGAGGGTTGTAAAGACAGGCAGACTCCAGGCCAAAGCCCCTGGCCATAGAGACACACCGAGCTTATCTCTGATGGACGTGACTGACATCAGAAAAAAGACTTTCTGTGGAATTTCCACCCCAAATGGAATCATTGCTTCCTTCATCCTCTGGAGCACGTTCCCAGCTCTACCGCAAAATTAGAAATAGATTATGTGCTTGTATTTTCTGTTGTTGTTGCGATGCTTCTAAGTCTTTACCGGCAATAGTGACAGAAAATAAGTAAGAAATGCTATAATCCTAACAAGTAAAAGCCAAAGAAATACTATAATCCTAACAAATAAAAGCCAAAGAAATACTATCAAGAAAAGAAATTAAAAACAAAAACAGGCACAGAAGAGTCACACCTCACAGAAAAACTGAATTGATTTCTAAAGATCTATGTTTTGGTAATGATTGTAGAAATTCGTTTTTCTGCTTTTCAAGAATTCATTCCCTCTTTCTCTGATACCACAAGCTGTATTTCCACCTGTCCTCACTGGGAGTACATGGGGATGAGTGGGTTGATTCTATTCTAAGCTGAGGTGGGTCTTTCATTAAGGCCTGGCTGGTCAGACCATCTCATGGCACTGCATTGTAACTTGCTTAGAAATGAGTATCTAATGCCACTAAACCAATCACAGAAAATGCTTACACTTCTGAAGGAGTTTGGAGTGAATCTCTTTCTCCTGGGTTTGTTGAGAGAGAAAACACACGCCTAGGGTTTCTGGCAGCCAAATTTCCATCAAAGAGAGGAGCAAGCTGAGGATGCAGAGAGGAGAGCACAGCTGAGAAGTAGAAAACAATTTATGGCCGTGGCTCTGTTTAAATCCTAGAGCCAGTCATGCTGAAAGCAGCACCACCTTTGGAATTCCCAGTTTTATGAACCAATAAATTCCCCATTTTGCTTAACCTAGTTTGAGTAGGCTTTCTGTCACTTGCAATTAACATATCCACAACTAATATATTTCAGTGAATTATTAGCAATCCTTTGTTTATAATCAGACAAAAGAAATAATAAAATGTGATTCTGAATTACAGAGGCATTACACAGCAGCCGCTATCTATTCTGCAAACAGGGTTTCCTTCCAGTCAAATGACAGTGAATTTAAACCTAAAACATGACTACTGAGATCACACAATTTGTTTAATCAGTCAGGATTTATAATTGCTTTGAAGTTGTCACATTTTAAACATAACCCTAGAACCATAAAACTGTTGACTGTCATGAAGCAGTGGGCTTTAAGTATTGTATAATTCACACATTTTAAGTGTGTCACATATATCTAGTGCATTCAGGCATATTTTTCTAGATATTATGGGTTTGGTTCCAGATCATCACAATAAAGCAAATAATCACAATAAAGTGAGTCACACTTTTTTTGTTTTTGGTTTCCCAGTGCATATAAAGGTTACATTTACACAATACTGTTGTCTATCAAATGTACAACATTATGTCTAAAAAAACTATGTACACACTTTAATTTTAAAATACTTTATTGCTAAAACTGATCATCATGACCGGGACCTTCAACAAGACCTAACCTTTTTGCCACTGGGGGGGTCTTGCTCCATGTGGATGGCTGCTGACTGAGCCAGGTGGGGCTGCTGAAGGTTCTGGTGGCTGTGGCAATGTCTTAAAAAAAGACAACAAGGCCGGGCGCGGTGGCTCACGCCTGTAATCCCAGCACTTTGGGAGGCTGAGGCGGGCAGATCATGAGGTCAGGAGATCGAGACCATACTGGCTAACACGGTGAAACTCTGGCTCTACTAAAAATATGAAAAATTAGCCGGGTGTGGTGGTGGGCACCTGTAGTCCCAGCTATTCGGGAGGCTGAGGCAGGAGAATGGCATGAACCCAGGAGGAGCAGCTTGCAGTGAGCGGAGATCGCACCACTGCCCTCCAGCCTGGGCAACTGAGTGAGATTCCATCTCAAAAAAAAAAAAAAAAAAAGATAACAATGAGGTTTGCACATCAATAGACTCTTCTTTTGACAAAAGATTTCTCTGTAGCGTGCAACGCCATTTCATAGCATTTTACCCACAGCACAACTTCCTTCAAAATTGGAGTCCATCTTTTCACACCCTGCTGTTGCATCATCAAATCAGTCTTTGTAATATTCTAAATCCTTTGTTGTCATTTCAACAATGTTCACACGTCCTCACCAGGAGTAGATTCCATCTCAAGAAACCACTTTCTTTGCTCATCCATAAGAAGCAATTCTTCCTCTGTCCATATTTTGTCATGAGATTGCAGCCATTCAGTCACCTCTTGAGACTCCACTTCTAATTCTAGTTCTCTTGCTGTTTCCACCACATCTGCGGTGACGTCCTCCACCAAAGTCTTGAGCCCCTCAAAGTCATCCATGAGGGTTGGAATCAGCTTCTTCCACACTCCTGTTAATGTTGACATTTTGACTCGTCTCGTGAATTGCTGATGTTCTTCATGGCATCAAGAATGGTGAATCCTTTCCAGAAGGTTTTCAACTTACTTTGCCCAAATCCATCAGAGGAATCACTATCTCTGGCAGCCATAGCCTTATAAAATGTATGACTTGAAAGCCAGAATTACTCCTTGATCCATAGGCTGCGGAATGAATGCTGCATTAGAAGGCATGAAAATAACATAAATCTTCTTGTGTGTCTCCATCAGAGCTCTTAGGTGACCAGGTACATTGTCAGTAAGCAGTAACATTTTTAAAGGCATCTTTTTTTCTGAGCAACAGATCTCAATAGTGGGCTTAAAATATTCAGTAAACAGATGTGCTGTCATCCAGGCTTTGTTGTTCCATTTATAGAACACAGGCAGGGGAGATTAAGCATAATTCGTAAGGGCCCTAGGAATTTCAGAGTGGTAAATGTGTGTTGGCTTCAACTTAAAGTCACCAGCTGCATTACCCCCAAACAAGAAAGTCAGCCTGTCCTTTGAAGCCAGAAATTGATGTCTCCCCTCTAGCTATGAAAGTCCTAGAAGGCACCTTCTTCCAATAGAAGGCTGTGTCATTTACACTGAAAATCTTTTACTTAGTGGAGCCACCTTAATCAATGATTTTAACTAGATCTTCTGGAGAACTTGCTGCCGTTTCTCCATCAGCACCCTTGCTGCTTTGCCTTGCACTTTTATGTCATAGAGATGGCATCTTTTCTTAAATCTCATGAAACAACCTCTGCTAGTTTCCACCTTTTCTTCTTCAGCATTGCCCCCAGCCTTCATAGAATTGAAGAGTTAGGATCTTGCTCAGGATAAGGCTTTAGCTTAAGAGAATGCTGTGACTAGCTTGATCTTCTATCTAGGCCATTCAAACTTTCTCCACATCAGCAAGAAGGTTGTTTCACTTTCTTATCATGTGTCTTCACTGCAGTAGCACTTTTAACTTCCTCCAAGAAATTTTTCTCCACATTCAAAACAACTATATGATACAAAAGACCTAGCTTTCAGCCTGTCTCCACTTTCAACAGGCGTTCCTCACTAAGCTTAATCATTTCTAGCTTTTGATTTAAAATGTGAGATGTGCAACTCTTCCTTTCACTTGAGCACTTAGAGACCATTGTAGGGTAATTAACTGGCTTCATTTCAATATTTTTGTGTCTCAGAGAATGGGAGGCACGAGGAGAGGGAGAGAGATAGGAGAATAGCTGGTCTGTGGGGCAGTCAGAACACACACTTTCATCAATTAGGGTTAAAATCTTACATGGGCATGGTTCATGGAGCCACAGACAATAGTAACACGAAATATCACAGATCACAGATCACCATAACAAATATGATAATACAGAAAAGTTGAAATATTGCTAGAATTGTCACAATGTGACACAGAGATGACATGAGCTCACGCTGTTGAAAAAATGGTGCCCGTAGACCTGCTCAATACACGGTTGCCATAAACCTTCAATTTATTAAAAAAAAAAAAAAAGTATCTGCAAAGCATGATAAAGCAAAACACAATAAAATAAGTTATGCTGGTACTTTCATTATCACTTGTTTTGAGTGGTATTATAACGATTTATTTGTCTTTCTCATTGGAGTCCATTCACTCCTACCTTTAGTACATAGGACAGAGTTTAGCAAAGATTTGGTTCTTCATTGGCAGAACAGCTACAAGGGCCAACTCTATCATTAAAAACCATCAGGTAGAAAAGTAAAACCTGAAAACTAGACCATCTGGATGCAATTATTATATCTACACCGTAGGCTAAGAATGTGCAGACATCTACCCACATCTCAGTATTCCACCTTTCCAAAAATAGAGTACCAAAACTAAGATGGATACTAGGAAATAAAAATATCAAAATCGCTATCAGTGATCTCACTGAATTTTACTTCCTAAAGCAGATAGAAACGTTGCCCGGAATTTCATTGGTTTATTTAAATTGTGGAGAAAAGGCAATGGTAATATGCAAACTAAGACAAAAGAGAAACTGAAGAGTAGATAAAGACATCGGGAGGAGAAGATGAACTGGAGATAGTAGATTTATACCTATCCCATCCAACTCCTGTGGCAAAAATGTGTTGGCCTGCTATTGATATTAGTCACAGGGGCATATGACTTTTGTTTTCAACAGACCTTGTTTTTTAGAGCAGTTTTAAGTTCACAGCAAAATTGAGAGGAAGGTACAGAGATTTCTCATACATCCCTTTCCCCACACATACACAGCCCTCCTCCTTATCAACATCCTGCACCAGAGGGTTCATATGTGTGTTAGTCCATTCTCACACTGCTGATGAAGACACACCCAAACTGGGTAATTTGTAAAGTACAGAGGTTCCATTAATTCACAGTTATGAAGGGCTGGA
This sequence comes from Mandrillus leucophaeus, assembly GCF_000951045.1. Lineage (NCBI taxonomy): Eukaryota > Metazoa > Chordata > Mammalia > Primates > Cercopithecidae > Mandrillus > Mandrillus leucophaeus. Next base: position 618,985 of record NW_012102388.1, read on the forward strand.
TAGGCCTCAGGCAACTTACAATCATGGCAGAAGGGGAAGCAAACACGATGGAGAGGTGCTGAGCAAAAGGGTTGGAAAAGCCCCTAATAAAACCATCAGATCTCGTGAGAACTCACTTACTCTCATGAGAACAGCATGAGAGTAACTGCACCCATGATTCAATTACCTTCCACTGGGTCCCTCCCCCGCACGACACACTGGGATTATGGGAACTACAATTCAAGAGGAGATTTGGGTGGGGACACAGAGCTAAACCATATCCATTTGTTACAACTGAGGAACCTATCTCTACATATCATTATCACCCAAAGACCAAAGTTGGCATTAGGGTTCGCACTTGGTGTTACACATTTTACAAGTTTGAACAAATGTACAATGACAATGTACCCACTATTACCATATCATACAGAGTAGATTCACTGCCCCCAAAAAATCCTCTGTGCTCTGCCTATCTCTCCCCAACCCAATTCCTGGAAGCCACTGACATTTCTACTGTCTCCGGGGTTTTGTCTTTTGCAAAATGTGATGCGGTTGAAATTGTACAGCATGTAGTCTTTTCTAATGGGCTTCTTGCCCTTGGTAAATGTTTTCTTTTTTAGTTTCCCTCCATGTCTTTCCATGGCCTGATAGCTGCTTTGTTTTTTGCACTGAATAACGTTCCATTGCCTGACTTCTCAAAACAAGACATTTATGTAGCCAAGAAACATGAAAAAAAGCTCATCATCACTGGTCATTAGAGAAATGCAAATCAAAACCACAATGAGATACCATCTCATGCCAGTTAGAATGGCAATCATTAAAAAGTCTGGAAACAAGAGATTTTGGCAAGGATATGGAGAAATAGGAACACTTTTACACTGTTGGTGGGAGTGTAAATTAGTCCAACCATTGGGGAAGACAGTGTGGCAATTCCTCAAGCATCTAGAACCAGAAATACCATTTGATCCAGTAATCCCATTACTGGGTATATACCCAAAGGATTATACATCATTCTACTATGAAGGCACATGCAGACATATATTTATCGCAGCACTATTTACAATACTAAAGACTTGGAACCAACCCAAATGCCCATCAGTGATAGACTGGATAAAGAAAATGTGGCACAAATACACCATGGAATACTATGCAGCCATAAAAAGAATGAGTTCATGTCCTTTGCAGGGACATGGATGAAGCTCGAAACCATTATCCTCAGCAAACTAACACAGGAGCAGAAAACCAAACACT
>NW_012102388.1:622714-664112 GCF_000951045.1 Mandrillus leucophaeus
ATTTCTCATACATCTTTTTTTCATGGGTCAGAGTTGTGGTTTGCAGTTAACAGCAGCCATATTGCAAGGGACAAGTAAACAAGCTTAGATTCCACAAAGCCAGAAACAACACAGCCAAGAAAAACAGCCAGGAACCTGGCTCAGCCGCCCCACAGAGTTGCTCCAGCTGGAACTCCCCTGCTGTACTGTGGCCTCCTGGGTCGCTGTGTATGTTAGAGAATTAACAGTCAACATACCATTGAGGTGGAAAGAAGAACTTCAACCCTCAGCTACCGTGCTTACTAAAATCAAAAAACAAAAACAAAACAAAAAAGACACTTTCTCTGCACAATGTAGTCTTCACTGGGATGGTGCTGACATCTCTCCCTGGGTCTTCACGGGGGTGCCTTCAGGGTAGAACAGTACCTCGATTCTAGATGGAACCCCAGCTATGACAGTCTTTGGGTAATGTCATTTTAGTTTCCATCCACTCTAGTTCAGAAAGCTACAAAGGGGTTTGGGGCAATTGTTGATCAAGCCGATCCACAGACTCCACAGTCTTTGGGGAAATTGACAAAAGATACATGAGGGGATATCTAGGTCTGTCATATGTATGTAGGTAGAGAGTCCCTAAGTTAGCCTCAGAGTCTGCCACAGCCCCGGAGCCACACACAGAAGCAGCTAAGATCTCTTGCATCCCTGAGATGGTGTGGGCGAGCTCAGTGAGAGAGAGACCTGGCAAGTAACAGAGCAATGATAAGGCTCTGATGTGAGCAGACGGACAGCTGAGGATCAGGCTGGACAAGATGAACCAGTGACCACACCAACGTCATCCTCCGTCACTCCAACCCCACTACAGGCACTACAAAAAATACCTGAAACTTAGAAGCAGCTTTTGGGAAGGATAAGGAGAGCTCAGAACTGACTAACAAAAAGACACTAAGTTACTCGTAACTGAGATAATTTTCTGCCCACTTGGGTAGAAAGTGGGAGGCAAGAAAAAGATGTTAAATTGGGGGGAATAAAAATTACATATCTTAAACATCTGAGTATATTATCTGATTCAAGAACTCTCTACCAATATGCTTGCTATATAGTGTAACTCTCAGAATGCTGCCTTATTCTAAAGAATGCATTTGCTCATAGAACAGACAGTGAGAGGTGGCAGGTGCATTGTTCATTCTCTTGGATTTCCAAAGAGCATTTATTATGCTTTTCTGCCATTGTTACTTTCCTTGTCTATCTTGGAAATGAAGACACTGTGTTCTCATCTGTGTCTCCACTGCTACCTCAGTTTCTTTTTCTTTTCTTTTCTTTTTTCTTTTTTTCTTTTTTTTTTGAATAGTCACTCTGCAAGTGGGGAGGGCCACAAGATTACCTTGTTCAACAATTTGTTAGAAGAACTCACAGAATGTGGCAAAGTTGGTATCCTCACCATCACAGTTTATTATAGCGAAACGATACAGATTAAAATCAGCAACAAGAAAGAAAAGGTGCTTAGGGCAGGATCTCTGGAAGCCTGGGTGTGGAACTTCCAGTTATCTCCCAGTGACTCACGCAGAGAGGGCTCATTCCTCACAGTAAAAATTTGTGATCACAAGCACAGAGGACTGCTAACTGGGGAAACCCCTCCGGAGCTTGGCGTGCAGAATTCCCTACGAAGGGTTGCTCCCACAGTCAGGGCTGACCACCTGCAAGGCTGACCTCAACCTCTAGCTCCTCCAGAGATGAGTCGATGTTGGGTGGATCAAGGCCTCCGCTAGAAATTCATTTTTAGCCTAGACAATCTGTCTCGGCCAAGGTCTCCAGGTAAACAAAGACACTCTTAACAGGCAGGAAATTCCAAGGGCTTAGAGGCTACCATGCAGGAGCCCAGACAAAGGGCCAAGCCTTTTTCTGGTGCAGTTAACCCTTGACTGCACACACTGAGTGTTCACTCAATAAATAGAATGACCGACTACAGAATGAATAGATGAATAGAGACCAATTCCAAAACGAAGGCATATTTTTAAATGCCTTTTTCCGTGTTTTGCAGTACCTGTAGATTTCTTACCCGCTTTCCCCCGCCACCCTCTAAGATGTAGAGGCTGCTTGCTGAGTTTCCCATGGCATAAATACAGCTTTTAATTCCACCCATCAACTTCCAACATACTTTTCAAGCCCGGAATCACTATTGCTCAAGTGTATTGTACCAGATAATCACACTCAGCCCCCAGTGAATGTGCTGACTGTGGCAGGGGAGGAGCCGACAGATCAGTGTTGTTTCTGTAGAGTCTGTGAAATATTGATTGCTGTGGGGGAAAAACAGATAACACATTGCAAGAAAAACAGAATAATCACCCACAAATCCCTGGCTTTTAAACTAAAATCACTGTGAAGGAACAGTGAAGCGTGTTTTAAGGAGTTTTATTCACCCCTCTTCATCCTGAAGCAGCGGAAATAAGAACTCTGTTTACTCACTTGAAATGCACTGGCTTTTCAATTAACAGACCAGAAGAGTTTGCAAAGACTATCAAAATACCAACTTTTCTGCAGGGAGTGAGCTGCGATGCCCAGACCAGGAGACAGACAGTCTCCCTTTAGAAGCCCGTCCTAATTTCAGTGTGGACTAGGAGTTGTTGCTGTTTTCAATCTGCAAAAACGAGGCCTAACTATGTGGATGATGAATGAAGGTTCAGTTGTCATTAAAAAGGGTAAGAAGGCTCTGAGACAGGACAGAGCTTAGACAACCAAAGCTCCATATTTGTCAAATCTCTGGCACTGTCTATGAGAGACTGGCTTGTTCACTGGATGGAAATGCAGTTGATTTTCTTCTGAAACCTCTAAGTATCCTCCTTGATAGCCACTGTTTCTGAGAAAATCATGTCGAGTTCACAGGTAAGAAAGAACCTACGTATTCCATAGAAAAGCAGGCAGCCTCTATGGATAAGCCCAAAATTTCAAAGTTGATGAAGCCATCAGCTCCGGCCTTTCTCCGTCTGTCATGCTTAGCATCCTCGTTTCTTCCTATTCTACAATTACCAAACAAACCTCCTCCTGATTTGGCTGCCAAGGAACCTATAAGAACAGTGGTTCTCAAAGTTCACTTGCACTCAGATTGCCTGGTGGCCTTGTTCAAATATAGATTCCTAAGCCCCACTCCAAATCTTCCAATTCAGTAGGTCTGGGCTCTGAGTTGGGTCCTCAAATTGTTCCTTTTTTTTTTCTTTTTTTTTTTTTTTTTGACAGAGTCTCGCTCTAGTTGCCCAGGCTGGAGTGCAATGGCACAATCTCGGCTCACTGCAACCTCTATCTCGTGGGTTCAAGCGATTCTCCTGCCTCAGCCTCCTGAGTAGCTGCGATTACAAGTGCCCGCCAGCATGCCCAGATAATTTTTTTTGTGTGTGTATGTTTAATAGAGATGGGATTTCAAGATGTTGGACAGGCTGGTCTTGAACTTCTGACCTCAGGTGATCTGCCTGCCTCAGCCTCCCAAAGTGCTGGGATTACAGGAGTGAGTCACTGCGCCCAGCCAAGTTGTTCACTTTTCATAGGTTCCAAGGTGATGCTAATATTGATGGTTTGGGAACCACCTTCTGAGAACCACTGTACGAAAGACTCATCGACACATCAGGAGAAAGAAAAGTCTACGCTTCATAGAACAGGACATGGTGCTACATACAGTCTTGCCAAGGACTCATCGCATCGTTTTCCCCCGTGGCATGGTTGGCATCCTGAAAGAGACAAAGGCCTCTTAAAAAGTGAGAGGAAAACTGACAATGAGGCGATGCCTGGGCAGTCGATCCTGGTCATTAGCAAGGCTTGGACTCAGCCTTGATCAAACCAGGCTAGTGCTCTCCCAACCACAAATGCTGGACTGGCAGGTGAGTGTTTGAGCCAAGGTTCTGTACTATGTTGCTCATGCTCTGGTCCACACACTGGACAAGGGCCAGTGTCTCCTCATCACAGGAAGAGGTCGGGCCCCTCTTCCCGAGTCAGATGCCCACCCTTCTGGATCTCTGTAGGCCGCCCTGGACAGCAATGCAGAATGGAAACCACACCCCTGTTACAGTGTGGATCTGCCAGTAAAAAACCAATATGATTAAAGACACAGACAGGCCAGGGCCTCAGGGAACACACTCCCCACTGGGGGCTTGTCCCTCAGTCCTTGTCCTAGAAAGGGGCGTGGGCTACATACAGCTCATGACAACAGTGACATCCTCTTTCCTTTAGGACTAAATAAAGTGAAAAGAGAGGGGAAGGCTGGGCACAGTGGCTCATGCCTGTAATCCCAACACCTTGGGAGACCGAGGCAGGAGAATTATCTGAGGTCAGGAGCTCAAAACCAGCCTGACCAACACAGTGAATGAACATATCTACTAAAAGATACAAAAATTAGCTGGGTGTGGTGGCGGGTGCCTGTAATCCCAGCTACTTCAGGAGGCTGAGGCAGGAGAACAGAATTGCTTGAACCCAGTAGGCGGAGGCTGCAGTGAGCTGAGATTGCGCCATTGCACTCCAGCCTGGGCGACAAGAACAAGGCTCTGCCTCAAAAACAAACAAAAAAAAGAGAGAGAGAGGGAAAAGCAGTACATTACTGAACTGATTGAATTGACACGTGCATTATACCTTCTTCTATCTTAAACCCTGTACCCCAATCTCCCTAAATAGCTTCAACAACTATATTCCCTAATACATTAATGAGTCAATTTCCTGTTCTAACATAGGAGTTTCACTTCTACTTTCATCTTGATCACCTAGTTTCATAAAGCATTAAAACAACTCAAAGTACCGGAGTTTCTTTTTCTAGAAGTCTGGCTCATTCTCGTGGGGTTGGGCTTCTGTTAAAGGTGCTCCGAGAAACCACCATCCAGCCAACTGGCTGGGAGGAAGCAGTCCTGATTGCTTCCATAGAGCCATGTCCAGCATCACTTAAATCGTCGGATTTATGAATATGTGGGCTCTATTTCTTGAATTACAAGCAAGTAAGTAATTGATGATGTTAACATTTAAAAAAAAAACAACAACAACTTTAGAAGGCTGCTGTCTTCTTCCTTAAGTGAATTACGAACTTGTTCCTAGGACATATTAGGAAGTAAACAGCATATAATCGCAAGGATTTACAGGGCAATTAGGTTAAGTACTGCAAAAGTGCATTAGTCTGACACTGAACCAACATTCTGATAACAGACAGATCAAGGCACTGGTCCAAACTGCTCCCCAGGGAGAAGCGTGCATTCACCTAGATCAGAGAGAATCGTAATATTCATTAATCCCCAAACTCAAGATCTCAGCTGCACCCCAGGAGTCCAAAAAGATCTGTGGCAGAATTCAAACCAGGTTTGCTTGAAAAACAATAGACGCCTGCTTGCCTCACTGCCTTCCTTTCTTTTTCTTCCCTTCTTTCTTTTTATTTTTGCATTTACCATGTGTCAGACCCTAACCCAAGCTCTCTCCACATAGTTTGTTCTAATACTTAGAACACCCTATGATGTAGGTACCATCGTGTCTAGATTTTACGTTTAAGAAAACAAAGACGTGGAAAGGGGACCTAACTTTCTTCAGCGAGATCATCTAACGAGTGTATATTTCATGGTAATTAACACTAGCTACCCTCAGTTTGCGTGCGGGTTCTGCCATTCGGGAAGAATTCCCTTATCTGTAAATGTCCACAGCTCTTGGCATTTTGAAAGGTTCTTCCTTTTTCTATGATCCTCCTTGTCTACATCTGAAATGGGGGTTGTGGATATTTTTCCCAGTTACTTCCTTACTCCCGGAAGCTTGGGGGGCCATATTTTAAGTGTAAGTAGCTTAGCACAACAAACTTTTTCACTTACAAGTCCAGTGGGTGTTGACTGGGGCTCTCCTCCATCTGGTGACTTAAGGATCCAGGCTCCCTCTACCTTACAATGCCACCATCTCAACACAGGGCTTCCAGGTTCACTCCATCAAGGGAGGAGAGGAATGGAGGAGGCACCCTGATACTGAAGCTCCCTGAACTAGAGATAATTCATCATTTATGCTCATATTTCCATCCACTAGAATGTCGTCTTGTGGCCTCAACCCAATTGTAGGGAAAGTCTGGAGATGTAGGGGAGCACAGGGCTATTGGATGAGCATAAACCCTCAGCAAAGACCATCTTCCGGCCCCTTCTTCCTACACATTTCCTACACGTTTACTTCCTGTCATTTTTGGTCACATTGCTTCTTGCCAGAACTCAGTCACGTGTCCCCAATTTAAACTATGAAGGAGGCTGGAAATGGCAGGAAGTAAACGGATGTGGTTTGCAGCAACTTCTAGGGAATTGAAAAGTCAGCATCAGAACCTAGAGGACTGTCTCCAGAACGCAGGCGACTGACTCCATGACCCAGGTGGCTGCCTCTGGAACCTGGGGGACTGACTCCAAAATCCAGGTGACTGTTTCTAGAACCCAGAGGAAAGTCTCCAGAACCCAGGGTACTATCTGGAGAACCCAGGTGACTATCTCCAGAACCCAGGAGACTGGCTCCAGGACCCATGCTCTTGAACCGTCTATCAGTGAGGACTGCACTTGTTGCAAACAACAGAAACCTAAGTAAAGTGGCTTACCCAAAGAGGGACTGATTTTTCTCACATCATTGGATGTCCAGAAGTAAGCTGTTTCTGAGACAGTTCCCACAGCTCAGTGAGCTCAAAGCCAGAGGGAGTGATGATGTCCTGCTGCAAAGAGGATGGGAAGGTGGGTGCAATCTTAGTCACGAATGGCCTGGGTCACCCTGAGTTCATTTGCAAAGGAAAAATATAATAGAATGCTTGATAACCAATAGGGTCAGATGCAATCACTCTGCTATAATCCCTCTCAGTTCAAACAGTTCTATCTGGAGTTTAAATCCCAATCACTGATGTCTCTAAATCTAGATGTGTATAAGAGATCACTCTGCTATAATCCCTCTCAGTTCAAACAGTTCTATCTGGAGTTTAAATCCCAATCACTGATGTCTCTAAAGCATCTCTGCCATGGCAAACGGCAGTACAAAATTCTTCGAGGAGGAAGCAAAACCGAATCCACTAGTTACAAACTCAGATGTCTACAGGGTCCAGATAAACAGAAGAAATGAGTGAAAGCAGGCTGGGCAGGGACTATGGAAAATGAGGACCCACACACACATGCCCTGCCTAACCACGGTAGCAGCTGCAAGTCACAGCCGTGCACACCCAGGAATTCCAGCTCTCCCCAGAATCCAAATGATATGAAATATGTGAATTTCATGTGACATATCTTGATTCTTAAAAGCTAGCCGTGTTCTAGTTAACGTTTAATGTATAGGGCAAACTAAACACCTCTTTTTGCCCTGAGAATCTTCCATTTTTAACCTCTAACAGAATCAATACATTTACCCTGGCCCCTGTATTCCCATCTTTATATCTCTTGCAATCAAAAGCACACTTGAATAAATGTCTCATGGTTCCAATGAAAATAAGTCCCGCTGACACACAATATTACCTAACAGTGTATTATATGGCAACACAATAGCCAACGTGAGACTGGATACTACTATCTACTGTCACACGGCACAAACACAGAACAGGGAAATTTGGATTCTGTCTGGAAATGATTCACTGAATTACTTTACTCCTAGGCAGGCTCTAGAACAGGGAAATGTGGATTTTGTCTGGGGATGAATCACTGAATTATTTCACCTCTAGGCAGACTCTGGAGTCCATAGCAACCCCATCATCAGGGAGGAGTCTTCTGTCAAGCTCACTTCTCCTGATATCTGGCTGTTTAGGTGAAAGGTTCCAAAAGGAGAGTTTTTAGTTCATCATCACAGATATGGTGACTTTGGCCCAGAAATAGCTTAATTTGTAATTACATTTAAATTATAAAAAAAAAATAAGGCCATGAGGGCAGGCATGGTGGCTTGCACCTGTAATCCAAGCACTTTGGGAGGCCGGTGTGGGGGGATCGTTGGAGCCCAGGAGTTTGGTATCAGCATGGGCAGTATAGTGAGACTCCATCTCAAAAAAAAAAAGAAAGAAAAATTAGCTGGGTGTGGTGGTGTATGCCTGTGGTCCCAGCTACTTGGGAGGCCAGGGTGGGAGGATCACTTGAGTCCAGGAGGTCGAGTGCCACTGCACTCCAGCTTGGATGACAGAGCAAGCCTCTGTCTCAATGAAATAATAAAAATAAAATAAAATAAAATGGCTGTGAGAACACAGACTTGCTACTGTCCCAGAGCCAGAACTGGCTTGAGATGAGTGGCAGCTCCTCTCTTCTCTACTGGCCCCTCCCACATTCCTGTCACCTGCCTGGCCCAGGAAGGCATTTAGATGTGCAATGACTGGTTTCAGGAAACACTAAGCAAAGTCAACCCTTACAAAACAGGAGAAACAAAACAACACATTAGAAAACAAGAGGCTGAGGCTGGGACACTTTTATTCTACTTCCTTGTTTGGTGGGTAAATATAGAAGAAAGCCGAAATTATAGTTTCACTATAAATGGGATAGATGCCATAATGCCAGAAAACCTGCATGCTGAGACTCACAATGAATTAAGTGAAAGCTGAAGAAGTTGTGGGAGCCTTCAGCTGCTTCTGATGCATCAGCGCCCCAATCTCATCATTCAGTATTTGCTTACATGAAACCCAAGGCAGATTGGCATGGAACCAGAGGAGGAATCCATGTTATCCGCAGAGGGACACCATGCCTGAGGGGTCTTTGGCCTTCTCTTTCATTGAGAGGCACAGCGGTGTGGTTGTATTTGCTGATATGAGAGATCACATCATAGACTTAAACACTGATATGGTTTGGCTGTGTCCCCACCCAAATCTCATCTTGAATTACAGTTCTCATAATCCCCATGTGTTGTGGGAGGGACCCAGCGGGAGGAAATTGAATCATGAGGGTGGTTACCCCCATGCAGCTGTTCTTGGGATAGTGAGTGAGTTCTCAAAAGATCTGCTGGTTTTATAAGGGGCTTTTCCCTCTTTTGTTCGGCACTTCTCCTTGCGGCCACCATGTGAAGAAGGACGTATTTGCTTCATGCTCCATTATGACTGTAAGTTTCCTGAGGTCTCCCCAGCCCTGCCGAACTGTGAGTCAATTAAACCTCTTTCCTTTATAAAGTACCCAGTCTCAGGTATGTCTTTATTAGCAGCATGAGAACGGACTAATACAATTATGTGCATTGTGGTTTCTGTTATTGTTGAAGTTTGTACTGTATGAGCAAAAGCTGATGTCAGGAGGCTGAGTAGACAAGGAGATGAAGTACATTGGATTTTGTTACTGTTGTATATTTGTTTGTGGGTTTTTGTTTATTTTTTTGTGGTTGTTTTTTGCATGCATCATTCGTGTTCCCTTCTTTTGTCTTCCCCAAATCACCGGGGCTGGAGGCCAGGCAGTGCATTTCTCAGACTCCTGTACCGCCAGAGTTCTGGAAGCAATTTTTATTTTGTCCTTAAGATGCAAAATAAAAATTGCTTTGTCCTTGAGATGCAAAATAAAAAAAGAATTTTGTGAACCCCATGGGTGTGGGTGAAGCCTGCAGGTAAGAACTGATGGAGAAAAACAAGGCCATGGTGCCAACGATCCAGAACCACTGGCTCTGCTTTCAAGGTTAATGTAGAAAATGAAGAATAGAAAAGAATTAAAGGATCCTGAAAAGAGAAACCCTAGCCGCTAGACTTGGTTGAGTAAGAGACATTCCCAGAAAGGCCTTCTCCCACCTACTCAACCCGATTGTTGCGTCAGGCCTCAGGTTCTCACTTCACCTCCCTGTACCCCAGCTGTCCATCCATGAGATGGTGTCTTAGTACATTCTGCCCACTTTAACAGAATGCCACACACATGGTAGCTCATAAACAACAGAAATGTCTTACTGTTCCAGAGGCTGGAAGTTTCAGATGTGGCAGATCTTGTATACACCATTCCTGAGGGGTCTTGAGGCTTCTTTTTCACTGAAGGGGGCAGCAGTGTGGTTCTATTTGTTGATACGAGATGGAGTCACAGGTGCCATTGATGAACCAAGAGATACAGTCAAGGTGCCATCGATGGTGCCTCACACTAGAGGACCTGCTTCTGGGTTCATTGATGGCACCTTCTTGCTGCATTCTCACCTGGTGGAAGGGGCGAGGCATCTCTCTGACGCCTCTTTTCATAAGGGCAGTAATCCCATTCATGAGGCTCCACCCTCCTAACCTAATCGCCTCCCAGGGGCCGCACCACCTAATACATCACCCTGGGCGTTCATATGAATTCTGGGGGGACGCACATGTTCAAAGCACAGCAGATGGGGATGTGACTTTGGAAGCTGACTGGCCTCATTTCAGATCTCAAGTCTGATGCTTTCTGGTACCTCATAGCTCTGTGGCCTCGACCTCGGCACCTCACTTGCCTGTGGTTTCACTTCTCAATCCGTGAAATGAAGAAAGCCACAGTTACTGGGCGGTGTTATGAGGGCCCGAGACAACCTAGGGAGCCTGCTAAACACAGTGCCTGGAGGCGTAAAATTTAATTACATAAGCCAACGTGAAATGCCATGAATATAAAATATGTTACAGCTGCGAGGGTCCTATTCCAGTAAGTTTTTAAAAAGATTGTGTGCTCACGTGCTCATCTCTGGACTCGTAATTGTGAGGGTTTTGTTTTTGCTGTTTTAAAAAATAATAATATCTAAAATCATTTTTACATTATTAAAGCAAAATAATAATGAGGCCAGAGTAGTAATGCTTCAGCCATCATACCAACATCAGAAAGCAATTGGAACCCTATTCCCGGACAAAATTTACCTGATGTGTTTGTTCACTTAACAGATACTGCTTTTGCACTATTGGTTTTGTGCCAGTCAATGTTCCATCCTATGGTCTGGCAAACCTTTTCTGTAAAAGTTCAAACAGTTCATATATTTGGCTTTGCAGACTATACATTCTCTTAAAAGTACTCAATTCTACCACAGCTAACCTTAAGAGGAATCAAATAGTGAGAATCAAATTCCTTAAAAATTGTACAGCCTTCTGACCATTAAAGTCACCGTGTATTTAAATTATTTAAAACGCACATCTACGTAGATACATACAAATATATACTGTGATCCCAAAAGTATTTGAGATAGGTCACGATCAATTTAGGACGTTTATTTGGCAAAAAAAAAGAAGGGGCCGGGAAAAAACCCCAAGGGGCCCCGAAAAGGGCCCAAAAACGGTGGGGAAAACCGGCCAACTTAAGAAGAAAAAAAAAAACAAACCAAGCAAGGAAAAATTAAAAAGGGTCCAACCGGAAAAGCAAGAAAAACCCAAAGGGGGGAAGCCAAGGCAAAAGGGGAAGAAAAAACTCCCGAATGGCAAAGGGGTGAAAAAAGTAATAACAACAAAAAAGAAAAAACGGGGTGAAAACAAGGGGTGGGAAAAACAAAAGTTTTAATCTTGCAGGTGAAGCCTCCAAATAGCAGGCTTTAGAGAGAATCGATTGTCAATGTTTCTTATCAGACTTAAGGTCAGAATTGAGGTTAATGCTGGAGGGGATAATGAGGCATGTCCCACCCCTTCTTCCATCATGGCCTAAAATCGATTTTCAGGTTAACTGTGAAACGCCCTTGGCCTCGAGGAGGGGTCCATTCAGACGGTTGAGGGGCCTTCGCATTTTACTTTTGGTGTACGACGCGTGCATACGCTCAGGAACAGAATTGATCCGCATCCCTGTTGAAATTCTCCGATAAAAAATGGTGCTCTAAAAGGAACAAGTTTTATCACACTGTGATAGCACAGATCCCCGCCGTGACTTAAATGCATGTGCAGAAATGTCCCTGCCAATGAACGACTTATTACCTAATTAAATATGGGAACACTTAGCCAATTTCCCTATGTCTAGATCATTTTCCAAACTGTCCCTATTCCTATGGGATTCATTTGTCTCAGGTTATCCACTGGCTCCCCCAGCCCCACCACCCATTTGATTTTTTCACTTCAGCCAAATTGCCTTCATTTAAACTCAATTAACTTTTCATAGAAAAGGTATCACTGTAATCCCATTTGCTGAACTAAATTCTTGCAATGTCCCCATTATAAATTCCGGTTTTCAGCGTTTCAAATGTGAGGATCATCTGACACTTGGATGAAAGGTCTTAATCAGGAGTGTTAATGAAACTCATTAAACCACTTTCTTTGTCTCACACTGAATTTCCGTAATCATTTTCTTCTTAAATATCATTGGAAATATTTTAAAACGACATTTCATTTTACAATTGAGTGTGTTATCCTAACAGAACAGGAGCATTCAGGATATGAAAAGCAGAGCTCGTCTCTAGAAAGGCATCCAGAATTAGTCCTATTAGGTTACAATACCCTAACCACAGTCCAAAGCCACCCAGCCCAGGTCAGCAGCATGTCTAAACCATACACATCAATTTCTGCTTCTCTCCCTAAACCTGCTCATCCTCCAAGTTATCCCCAGGCTGCTGTCACCACATCAATGGGGCCACCTTGGATTCTGCACATCCTTTCAAGTCCAAAACCAGGCTGAAGCCAGCACCTCAACTTGAAAGGTCACCACAGCCACCTGTGGTGACTTTTGCGCTTTCTAGTGTATTCTCCACACAGAAGCCAAAGACCTCCTTTAAAAATATGTCAGGCCAGCAGGAGCAGTGGCTCAGGCCTGCAATCCGAGCACTTTGGGATGCTGAGGTGGGAGGATCTCTTGATCCCAGGGGTTCGAGGCCAGCCTGGAAAACATGGCAAAAGCCCATCTCTGATAAAAGTACAAAACTTAGCCAGGTGTGGTGGTACATGCCTGTAATCCCAGCTGCTCAGAAAGCTTAGACACTAAGCAGTGAGCTAAGATTAGGCCACTGCACTCCAGCCTGAGTGACAGAGCAAGATCTTGTCTAAAGAAAATGTGGTAAATATATACCATGGAACACTATGCAGCCATTAGAAGGAACAAGATCAAGTCCTTTGCAGGGACATGGATGCAGCTGGAAGCCATCATCCTCAGCAAACTAACGCAGGCAGAGAAAACTAAACGCCACATGTTCTCACTTAAAAGTGGGAGCTGAACAATGAGAACAAATGAACACATGGGGGAGAACAACACACACTGGGGCCCTCTTGGGAGGTAAGGTAGGGGAAGGGCGAGCATTAGAAAAAATAGCTAATGCATGCCGGGGTTAATACCTAGGCGATGAGTTCATAGGCGCAGCAAAGCACCATGGCACACGTTTACCTATGGAACAAATCTGTACATCCTGCACATGTACCCCAGAACTTAAAAACAAAATAAAAATAAAACATAAAGAAGTCAGGTCACGTCATGCCCAGATCCAAGCCCACAGTGTCTTCCCACGTGGTTCCAAGTGGAGGTCAACACCCCTCCGTGGCTTTGGTGACCTTCAGTGTTTCCGGTCACTCCCACTCCTCTGACCACCGTCCCCCATGCCCTTCCTCATCTCAGAACATACACTCTACTTTCTAGAAGGCACCAAGCACACTCAGGCTCCATCTCTGCCACAGCTATGCCCTTGGCACAGTGTGCCCTCCCTGACTGTCCCTCTCTCCCTTGCAGCTCTCTGTTCCAGGGGGCCTTCCTGCCCAAACAGCACCCGACTGTCGCCGCCTGCCATGACCTGGCCCTCTCACGCTGCCACGATGCCCTCTGGGGAGCTCAGCACCGCTCCCCCACCCCCACCGCCACGTGTTGTCTATTCACACACACTTCTCCTCTCTCCCCGCTAGAATGTACACTCAATGAGGCCAAGACTTTGTCTCTTTACTCACTGCCGTAGCCCCACTGGCAAAAACGCTGTGCTTGGCACCACTGATGCACCCAAGGAATGTTTGATATTAACGTTCTCCCCCCATTCCTCTGCCTTGGTGTCCAAATAAAGTGAGTTAATGCTCAGGAAGTGCCAGAGAGTGAGGCAGCTATTGTTCCCAGAGCTTTAAAGAGCAACATGTTAACCATTTCAACTACTATGCCAGCCTGTTTAATTAACACATTACATCTTTCAATGGAGGCAGGTACCATTGCTATCTCCAACAAAGAGTCTGAGGCACAGAGAGGCTAAACGACTTGCTCAGAGACACACAGCTGCTTAGCTGAGGCAGGCTTTGAACCCAGGTGGTCTGGAATGAGAGCCCCAGTGCATGTGAAACCACCTCCCTTTATGGATGCTCTTACATGTTTTTCTTCCTTCTTTTCTCCTTCCTTCCTTCCTGTTGTCTATGCTACGGTCTGTTCTCTCCCTAGCGCCCACTTGATTTTGGAGAAGGAGAGAAGGTGGTGCTCGTCTCTGGATGGAAACGCCCAAGCATTACCCAGTCTCGGTAAGGCAACTTCTCCCTTTCTCAAAAAGGGTCTCAGTAGGTACATGGGGGAACGCTCTCTTTTCAGTGGCACACATAAAATCCAGGGAAAGTGGAAATGTTTGAAACAAGAAGTGAATCGTGAGGTCACCCAAAGTCTGCATTTCGAAGCAAAAAGCAGAAGTCAGCAAGAGTCCACAAGCCCCACTCCTCCACTAGCCCCACAGGCATCATCTGGAGAGACCAGGGAGCTTCCGTGTGGGCAGTGATGAGAAGCCTGCACATGTGCTGTAACAGGCACCGACAGTGGGTGCGTGCAGGGTAGTCAGCACGCAGGAGCGGCTCTTATGCCATGCAAGGGTCACCGGGGAATCTTTGGATATCTAATATATAATGCGAAAACTGAAACGTGGATAGTTTTGGGAGAAAGTATACCTAGGTACAGGTTCAAGGAAAAGTCCGGCTGACGTACTATATCCGACACCCTAGCCAGATCTAACTTCTCAAGATATGGAAAAGTCCAGGTCACCACTCACTCCCCCAGGAATATGTCCATAACTACATCAGCAAATAGAGCTTTCCCTCTGCTCTGAACTCCTCTACTGGATGTTGTTATACAAGCCAGAGCTCTTTTCTGTTTCTGTAGGGCAGACATGCTTGGTTTCATCTAGGTAGAACCTGGTGGGGACCATCCACTTCTTATCCATGTGGTCCCAATGGGGTTGTCAATCACAGTGCACTTCCCACCAGCCGCAGGAGTGATCATGTGACTTTGGGTGGCCAATTAGAGTGATCCATTCTCATTGCCATGGTGATTGGTTCAGATATGGGCAAATGAGCCAATCAAGGATTCTAAGATCCCTCCTTTAAACTCTCAGTTAAAGCTAGTGGGGTTAACCTGGTTTTGGCTAATGGGGGAATACAAACTGGGGCTGGAGGTGGCATCGCTCCAGATATGAGGTAATGTAAGTTCATCTGCAATAGAAGAAAATGGGAATAACACAGAGGAAATCAGAGCTGAGAGGGAGGGGGAAGGGGAGAGAGAGATGGAGAGAAACAGACTGAGATTTCTAAGGATAGCATTGGATTCACGAGATTTACTTGTCCCTGAAGCAAGGAGCGTGCTTTTTGCTTAAACCATTCGGATTTGAGTTTTCTCTCATAGATAACATGTAACAACAACCAACTATCCTTAACTACACATTTTCTTTAGCACTTTTTGTTACAGTGTTTTTCCTCTAGATGAATTATTTGCTTTTTATTTTGTATTTTATTTCAATAGCTTTAGGGGTACAGTGGTTTTTGGTGACATGGATGAATTATATAGTGGTGAGGGCTGGGTTTTCACTATACCTGTCACCCAAATAGTGTGCAGTGTACCCGATAGGTGATTTTTCTATCCTTCATCCACCCTTCCCTCTTCTGAGTCTCTAGTGTCCATTATACCACTCTCCATGACTTTGCATACCCATAACTTAGCTCCCACTTGTAAGTGAGAACATGTGGTACTTGGTTTTCCATTCTTCACTTAGGATAATGGTCTCCGGTTCCATCTAAGTTGCTGCACAAGACATTATTTCATTACTTTTTTATAGCTGAGCAGTATTCCATGGTGTGTATATATATTCCACATTTTCTTTACCGACTTATCAGTTGATGGGCACTTAAGTTGATTCCATAGCTTTGCAATTGTGAATTGTGCTGCGATAAACAGACACATGCCAGTGTCTTTTTTACATAATGATTTATTTTCCTCTGGATAGATACCCAGTAGTGGGATTGCTGGAGAGTCGAGAAACTCACAATACACTTTTGTATAACTCTCTATCTTAACCCTAGCACACAGCACAATGTCATGCCTATAGGCCATTCCTAAATCAAACATTTGGTGGAATAATACATGAGCGACTTAGTCATATCCCCTGCCCTTCGTTTATCTTGTGTTGCTGGGAAAACTATAGAGCGGAGACTACAGAAGTCTTTCTGATCTGCATATATTATAATCTACCTTAGCTAATTACCGCTTGATGAATACATAAGCTGTTCACACTTTTTCACTATTTCAAGACTGTTGTGGATATCCATCTCCATGTCTTTTAGGAGTCCAATGCCAAAGCTTCTCTTTAAGAATGAATTAAAGGGTCAGAGGGGCTGCGTGCCTTCAACTTTCCTTCACAGACCCGGCAGAAGAAAGCTGGGACCCCCAAATGGGACAATTGTGAGGACTTTTATGAAGAGCCAATTCATAAAGATACGAGAGGAAGAAGAACCAGTGAGGGCCAATGAGTCATCCCCAGGCTAGGAGCTGTGTGGGGCCCAAAGGAGCTTGGGGATAGATAATGGTCATGAGAGCTTAGCTGGACCAGCAGCACAAGACTAGTGCAGACAGCACAGTGGTGTCCAGTGAAGAGTGCAGCCACTGTTAGCCCACGCCAATGAGGAAGGAGATGGAGAGACACCCAGTGCTCACCTTCCTCTGCCTTCTGATCTCCTGCCAGTGCCTCTCATGGGCTGAAAGCCCCAGAAACCAGACAGCAAGGGAGTCCATGCTGTGCTCCGTGCAGGTCAGCCTCTCAGGCACAGCACAGAGTGAACCAGACAGCAAGGGAGTCCATGCTGTGCTCCATGCACGTCAGCCTCTCAGGCACAGCGCAGAGTGAACCAGACAGCAAGGCAGTCCACGCTGTGCTCCATGCAGGTCAGCTTCTCAGGCACAGGGCAGAGTAGAGAAGGCGTCCAGAGGTGCAAATGGGGAGTCCCCTCCAGATGCCTCTGGGAAGCTGCAGTGATTCCCTCTGGCAACGTGTGAACATTTCCATTGCTCCATACCTCACAACACTTGGCATTATTGCTGGTTTGACAGATGCCTTCACATTTTTCAACCTGATAGGCATGACTACTGTCTCACCGTGCAGGTAATTTTCCATGTGCCCTGATCATTCCTGAAATTCCTCATCCGTTCAGTCTCAGTGGCTCTCCCAGGGCCCTCTCTGACCTTGCCCATTCATACCTTTTGCCCGTTTTCCTGTTGGTATTGATACTTTTTCATTCATTTTTAAGAGGTCTCTACATTTTCTGGATACTACTTAGCCATTCTTTTCAATATCATCAAGTTACAGCACAGGTACCCAACATTTTTGTAAGTTTCAAGAAAAAGACACGAAACGTAATTTTCCCAAATAAAGTGACATTATTCTTTTAATCTGTTTTCCCTCTTTACAAATTATTGTTCTTTCTTCCACCTTTGGCTCCTGCACACCAACAGGTTTGTTTTCACCATTTCCATACCCAGGAGAGCTGGGAAAACGTAAACTAAAACCTCCTGAAGCCCAAGGTTTTTCTCCTGGACTGACACGTTCACTAGCTCTGGTCTCCCCAATACGAGACGCTTTCATTGCTCTAGGCTGACGTTATTCTCATAGTTTTTACAGGTTTTTTCAGTCCACAGACCAGCGAAGCAATTACTGTGTTTCTGACAGAGTGTGGATGAGATCTGTAACGCTTTAGGAATATACTAGTCAAACGTGAGGCACTTCAAAGGAAGCCCTGCACAGCACTTGCATTATTTAAAGGCAGGATTTATTACCTTCAACACGATTTGTCACTTTACACTTGTAGGATTTTCTTAAAGCCCCCTAATCTGTGCAGTTGCATTTAAATAATGCCCACTCAGAGGGGGTATGTGTCAAGTCTCAATTTACAATGTTTACTGTTGATGGCTGTTGTCAAAAATTAGATACACAATTCAGTCCAGCTTTAAACAACGTCACTTGTATGAGTCTTCTTCGATTTAAGGTTTAAAAGCATAGAATTCACAGTAGCAGCAAGTGGCATAAGGCTATTATAAGCATAGTAACTGACAGTTGTTTTCCAATTGTGTCTTCTGGAAATCTTGTTCCTAATAGAATTTTAATTGGTGTTGAGCTGGGGGAAAAAAAAAAGCTCCACAGTCTATTAATTTTGAGAAACACTGGTTAAATAAAGCTCAGCAGGTTCTTCTCTGCTCAACTTCTCAGAGCCTTTACTGGTCCCAGACGTTGGGAATCTCCAGGAGGAAGACAAGGAAAGTATTATTCTCCAAACTTATTTAACGCTCACTTGTTTGTTTTTGTTCATGAAACCCTTAATATCCCAAAGAACATAATCAAAGACGTGATGTCCAATTTTCCCAGAATTTAGGAATATAAATACTTAAACCAAGTTTTAGACTATTTTGGAAGAAAACATCAACATTCAACAGGCTTGTGTGTACAGTATTTGCATGCTACTCACATGTACTTTTTTCTACTTTTATGTAAATTTTTTTTTTTCCCTGAGATGGAGTCTCGCTGTGTCGCCCAGGCTGGAGTACAGTGGCACAATCTCAACTCAGTACAATCTTCGCTTTTCAGGTTCAAGCGATTCTCCTACCTGAGACTCCCGAGTAGCTGGGATTACAGGCATGCACCACCACACCCAGCTAATTTTGTATTTTTAGTAGAGATGGGGTTTCACCATGTTGGCTAGTCTGGTCTCAACTCGCGCCCTCAAATGATCAGCCCTCCTCAGTCTCCGTAAGTGCTGGAATTACATGTGTAAGCCACCGGGCCGGCCAAGTGCAACACTGATTATGGCAATTGTTAAACTGGCTAATTTTTTTTCTTTTTAATTTTCTCATGGCTTTTATCAGGAAACTCTCTAACCTCATCACTAAGATTTCTGGAACTAAAAGGGCAGTATCCATGGCCCCAAAGCCCATCAACTTGTAAGGTCCGCCAAGTCAGCATTGGTTATAAGACTGATTTTTATTGTGGATACTCTACTTCTTTGCACTCAGAACCACCTGTTTCAAAAAAGGAGGAAGATGTGCAATGAAGATTGGGAAAAGGAGCATGTTACGTTGGTAATTGTGTCTAGTGTGGCAGAGTCAAGCCAGCAAAGGTGAAGTAAGATGATGGTATCACTACACCCAAAACACGAGATCTTACACCATCTTTAGACATGACGAGACCTCCCCGAACACAGTCAGGCACTGCACAAGGACATTTCAGTTAACCGCAGACTGCATATATAATGGTGCTCACCTAAGAGTCATGTAAGAATATGATACCATATTTTGACTGTACAATTTCTATGCTTACATAGACAAATATTTACCATTGTGTTACAATTGCCTGCCATATTCAGTACAGTACCATGATGCACAGGTTTGTAATGGAGGAGCAATAGGCTTTACCATATATCTAGGTGTGTAGTAGACTGGAACAGCTAGGTTTGTGCATATATAATTGTGATGTTTGCACATCAATGAAACCACATAGTGACACGTTTCTCAGAGCATGTCGCATCCTTAAGTGACCCATGACTGTATACAAGGTATCCCATGATGCTGCTGAACACCAATGGGAGAAATCAGAAACCTTTTTTTGAGATAATAAAAAATAATTTAGTACCCCACAAATATACACACCAACTATGTTACCCACAAAAATAAGAAAAATAATAATTTAGGCCGGGCATGCTGGCTCCTGCCTGTAATCCTAGCACTTTGGGAAGCCAAGGCCAGGTGATCGCTTGAGCTCAGGAGTTCAAGACCAACCTGGGCAACACGGCAAAACCTGTCTCTACAGAAAATAAAAAAAATTAGCCAGGTGTGGTGGCGCACGCCTGTAAACCCAGCTACTTTCAGGGCTGAAGTGGAAGGATTGCTTGAGGCCAGGGGGTCAAGGCTGCAGTGAGCTGAGATTGCATCACTGTACTCCAGCCTGCGTGACAAAGAGATTTTGTCTCCTAAAAACAGTAATTTATATCACACAAAAGATTTCTGATAAAAGGAGGAATAACACATTATTACTGAAGGTGTTTTAAGACTAAATTGTAATTTTGATTATTCATATTGTTGATGATAAAATCCACTAGAAATCATTTGGTAAATGAGAGAAAATTTCAATAAAGCAAGTGTTAAGTAATGAGTATTTAACAAGAATATTACATGTGTTCCCAGAGGACTGTGGAAAGATCATGACTTTAGAATGTGAACTTCCAGCAATTTCAGAAAACCTTGATTAGAAGGAAATTGGTGGTTGCTGCTTACATCAGCCATAAGTTGTGTGCTGAGTTTCTGAGTGACAGATCCAAGGGAGAGCAGGGCAATGTCGCAGGAGTTGGGAAAGATGGGTGGATGAGACCCTGTTCAGCCAGGACACCTGGGGTGTCTCAGCAGGGGCAGAGGTGTCTCTATAAGGGACATGCCTGTACTGTGCTCACCATTAGGCAGGAAGGCTTGCCCAGACATTCTCTTGCTTTTTCATTCCACAAATAAACACTGAACACTACTATGTGCTGGAAACTATGCTAGACTTTGGCGATTCCACAGTGAACCAGACAGACACAGCTCCCACCCTTGCTGAACACATTGCCTCATTGGGGGATCCTTCGGTGGACAAGGAGATAAATGAACAATCAACCGTAGAACATGGTAAATGTGACTAAGGAGAAGCACAGTGTGGGGATATTCAGTGTGATGGCCACGCTCTGTCTCCCTCTCTCATCTTCCTGTGACCATCTTCCTCTATGCTTGTTGCTTTTAGAATAAAGCCAGAATCCCTTACCACGAGGCCTGGCTTCTACTACCTTGCTATCCTCATCAGTTTCCTGTCCTTCTCCTGCTCTGTCTCCCTCCCTCTCCACATCTTCCTTCCCTCATTTCTGTCTATCTCTCTTTCGCTGTCTCTCCTCTCTTTCTGTTTCTCTTTCTCTCTCATGTCTTCTTCTCCGTTTCTCATTTTTCTCTGCCCCTTTCTGTCTCTCTCCCCCTCTATCTTTATCCACTTCTCTCCCTCTATCCCTTCTCTCCATCTTTATGCCCCTTTCTCCCTCTACCCATGCCTTACCCACCTTCGTGCCACCCTTGGCTCTCACCACCTGTCTTCTACCACAGCGCCTTCACACCTGCCACCCCCTCCATCTGGGATATACCCTCCTCTCCCCTCACTGGCCTCTACTTCTCTTCCAGGTCCTGTCTGCAGCATCCCTGCCCCTGGAAAACTCCTCTGTCCAGCCCATCTTCAGACCCCACTGCACATTCTCAGAGCCCCAGCTAATGCTCCTTGGTGGCACTTACCAGAATTATAATCTTATATTTAAGATTTTTATTCACCACCTCTGTTTTTGGTCATCATTTCAGTCCTAGCATCTAGCCCAGTGTCTGACAGAGTTATACTCAACGAAGATTTCAGAAACCAATCTTTCAAAGCTCAATTGAAATGCTTTCTCCAGGAAATATTCTCCACCCTCCATCCCATCTCGGTTTGTCTCTGCCTCTCCCATGACGTCCATCTTCCACATTCTTCCGTAGAGTTACCGATCTTCAAGTGTTTCATTTCTTGTTACTTTATTCATGGTGTTGCATTTTACTTAGGATTTAGGCCCTACAGTTAATGCCTAATAAAAAAAAAAAAACACTATACAAACAAAAACCATCTGTGAAAATCCCCCGGACAGCCAATAAGCTCAGTATGCATGACGTTGTATACAAACCTTTGTGTACACTGTTTCTTGATATGGCCATTATGAAGGAGTTTTGTGGTGGCTGCCACATGACCTAGCTTGGCTTGTGTTTGGTGGCTGATTTATATCTTTAAAGTAGCACACAGAGTTGAATTTGTGTAGTCAAATGTGGATCTGGTAAAGTTATAATCTATTCCTCAAGATTAAGATGTGCTTCTGCTTTATCTTTGAATTGAGCCAGCACTTGAAAAGGAGCTTTGCAGGTAGCAGGAAGTTGATTCGTATTTGCTGGATGGCTGGTCCCATTGTTGTTGTTGTTGTTTTAAGTGGTATATGTGAATACACAACAGACACACAAAAAGAACTTGCACATGACCTCTGCATGTAGATTTTCCAGATGTCCCAGCTGGCCTGGAACCCCTGGTTCACTCTATTCTCTTGTCATAAAAACGAGAGCTGTCCACTTTCATTTCAAAGAGCTCCAGTGTGGAACATAAGTTATATGTCATGTGTGTGTTTGAGGAAAACAGGCAGCTGTGAAGAGTGGGGCTAAATGTTTTAAATTTGGACTTCAAGGCAGCTGGACATGAAGAGAAAGAAAGAAGAAAGAAAAACCACAGGACACAGATTGAGTTGATATCTCACCATCAGGTGAGATAATGGGTAACCAAGGACTATTAAGGCTGAAAATGGCTCATTTTCACATTCTTGATATGGGGGTTGTTTTGCAATAAACACAAAGGATTGCAGGTTTTCTAGAACATTTCTTGGAGGTTTGCTGGAAGGTTTCTTAGAATATTTCTAAGAAGGAATAATTCAAAACACTGAAAGCAAGCAAATAGAGATAGGAAAAGTTAGCCTGACCCAGAAATTGCCATGACATCTGTTATTCAAATGATCATGGTAGGAATTAGTCATAACTGGTATTTATTGAATACTCATGATACGCTAAGCAGAATAGTAAGTCCGCCATGTGAATTATTCCTTTTTATTAACTTTCATTTTAGGTTCAGGGCTACATATGCAGGTTTCTTATCTGGGTAAACTTGTGTCATGAGGATTTATTGTTCAGATTATTTCATCACCTGGGTACTAAGCCTAGTACCCAATAATTATTCTTCTGCTCCTCTCCCTCCACCTACCCTCCACCCTCAAGCAGGCCCCAGTGTCTGTTGTTCCCCCTCTTTGTGTCCATGAGTCTTATCATTTAGCTCCCACTTGTAAGTGAGAACATAAGGTACTTGGCTTTCTGTTTCTGCATGAAGACATGGAATCAATCGGAGTGCCCATCCATGACAGATTGGATGAAGAATTATTCTCTTAATCCTGATGATGACCTACCCCGTATGGGGTAGGATGCTAGAATTATCATTATTGTTCCCATTACATAGGTGAGAAGAATGGGGTGCAGAGATGCTAATTAGCTTGCTCAAGGCCACCTGAGGAGGAGGTACAAAAGCCAGGATTCAGCCCAAACCTGTCTGACATCAGGAACTGCTTCCTTCAACGCGACTGCGTCTTTCTTTTCCATAAATGCTTAGGTGCTAATGGATAAAGATTAAAGAACTCTGCATAAAACCATAGGCACCATCCCCAAATTATCAGTCAGCCTATCTTATGAAAAAGAGCAGAAACCAGCAAAATGTAACCTGCAGTCATCAAGCCTGTGTTAACAGAGAGGAGCAGAAAGGATCCTGGGCTACTCATAATCTCACAAACCTCCAAAACAACAGAGGAAACGAATCCAGACCTGGCTCGAGAAGTTGCACATTAACAAATGAAGGTATTCATGAGAATTACTGAGGAAATATTCTGAGTATCCAAACTGAGTGATTAATTTCCTCATACACTTAGAAAAGCAAAGACTGTCTCATAGGAGCAGAAGAAATGGGGTGGAGACAGAATCCCACGATTGATGATCCCCGGCAATGCATCTGATAAACCCTTAGCTGGGAAAGGATCACCTGGAGACAAAGTGAGTGTCAGTGATTCTGCAAAGTCTTGTCTCCCAGGGAGCTGGAATTGTCACAGAATAAGGGTGGATTGCTAATACCTTTCTGACTGACAACCACAGAGATGCAGAACTGGTGAGCCATTGGCATCCTAAAGAAAAAGATCCCCCCACTACACCCTGGTTAATATGTTGTAACTTGACTGTAACTCTTGTACCTTGGAAAAGTCAATAGATCCTCAAACTTACCACGTACGAGCCTTATAATTTAAGAGTTAGGTTACATACACACAAAACAGGACCTATTCCAAGGAATAAGTAAAGGCAAAAGGAAACTCCAGGAAGATGTTCACTGCAGCATTATTTACAGCAGGAGCATTATACATAAATACACTAGGAGTGGAAAATGACTTCGGGTATTTCCATGCTGACTTATGAAAGACTATTAAAGGGTTTTGGAAATCATAATTAGGAATATAAGTTAGCACCTTAGGAAATGCCTATATATAAGTGGAGAAGCTGAGCCTGAGTCATGTGTATATATATAATCATGCCTCGGTAAAAATCCTGCCCTCAGTGGCCAAGGACGGAAGGAGAACACAAAACAAGTGCCTACAGCTTGCTTGGCTGGAATGGCAGGATTGGGGGTTTCATTGTCTTTTCTCTGAAATCTTTTTAGGCAGTAAAAACAAGGAAGACACATTATACTCAGTTCTGATGAGATTAGTTCTCAGTTCAAAATCTCTTCATGACCCTCTTTTTTGCTGTCTTCCTGTGGAATTAGATCCAGTCTTCAGAGCTCTGTCTTCAAGACCCATTATAAAAAGATTCTGACCTCCCCATTCATTTTTACGTCCTGTCTCCTCCTGGCTGTGTTTTCTTCCCCCCGGGTGGGCCACCGGCCTGCAGACACGGCTGTCCGTTCTGAGCACTTTGCCAGTCCCTCCCTCGAGGCCACTCTATCTGCTTTCTTCTCTATTCTCAGCTGCGGAAATCCTACCAAACGGTCAAAAATAATCTTTGGATTCCCTTTTATTCCACCAACCACGCACGAGCTCCCCTCTCTGCACCATCCCTTCCTACAGCCATCCTGTCTCCTGCACTATGGACCCCAAGCTGCCTTATTAATACCTGAAGTCACTAACTATTGATGACCTTTGTCCCAGCCACTTGGGTGCATTCATGCATCTTCTATGTAGTTCTCTCTTTGCTTTGACTGTCCCCCTCTATCCCACCTAAGTAGACAGAAGACTCATTCAGGGCCAGGACCATGTCTGATTCACTTTGAATCGCACATAGGGATTCAAGTAGGATGCTTGGCTTAAATGTTTTTTTCCTGTATTCAATACAACTAAATTTTTTATCTTAACAGAAACATCATCTGTCCTCCAAAAGGAACAAAAAACTCCACTTTACCATCGCATTACAGACAAAGCAAAATCATGTACAAAGAGACGAACGTCTTCCCCATGGATTTGGCTGGCTTTCCTCTGTATTTTTCTCCAATGTTTCACAACGCTTATGAATTATAGATCAACCATCTACGGACATGTGGAAAATCAGACAAGTCCAAAGTTTTCAAGGTGCGTTGTTTCCAATTCTTACAAGGAGTTTTTACCTATTTAAATTCAAGAAACAATATAAATCCAATGAGCTTACTTTTGTGGAACTCCCGACCAATACCATAGTAAGTAGAAAACCCATTATGGCTTTCTTATTTGTCACCTGAGAACGAATAGGCACATAAGTAGAACTGAATTCCTCAAGAAATTGAGCCTACTAAGGGTTTAGCAAATATTGAGTCTACTGGTTTGTATTTCTTCATGTGCATTAATACCGTTTGAAGTCAAGGGGACCACAATTCATGCCCGGAGCCTTCCTCCACTGGATTCATTTCGTCAGCTCTTTGGGAATTTAAGTACATCTGAGTGGCATCTCTCTTTCATGGTGAGAGTGTGATGGATGGCCGGAGACTCCCAGGCTGTCAGGACCCATCACTTTCCCCATCCATCTCCCATTTACCGGCCCCCAGGCCTGACAGCTTTCTCTCATATTGGTTCATGTTCTCATTGCCAAAAACCACTAATGTTTTCTTCATAGGGAGCTCAGGAACAATGGGAAGGCAAACACAGTGGATTTGGAGTCTTTTGCTCCTGAAACTTAAAAATATTCAGCCCAATGCAGTTAAGCCAGTAACTTCTGAGACATGCCTTCCCACCTAAGTTAATAGAACAATATTAAATATAGGAAAAAAGAAAAACACCTTCTCCCCCAACATATATCTCCCTGTTGCAGAGGAAGTCCTGGAGCTTTGTGGTGTCCCCTGCACTCAGTTCAGTCCAGGGCACACACTGGGTACTTAAGAAACTGTCCAGGCAGGGCACAGTAGCTCATACCTATAATCTCAGCACTTTGGGAGGCCGAGACAGAAGGATGGCTTGAGGTCAGGAGTTTGAGACCGGCCTGGACAACATGGCCAGGCTCTGTCTCTACATTAAAAAAAAAAAATTAGCGGGGTATGGTGGCCTGCACCTGTGGTCCCAGCTGCTCGGGAGGCTGAGGCAGGAGGATTGCTTGAACCCAGGATATTGAGGCTGCAGTGAGCTGTGATTGTGCCACTGTACTCAAGCCTGTGTGAAAGAGTGAAACCTTGTCTCAAAAAAAAAAAAAAGAAAAAAGAAATGATTCACGATGGGACTGGCACTGTATTTTAAAAGTTCTGAATTCACTGAATTATTTGTAGAGCTTCAATAGTATCTAAGTCTTAGAAATAAACCTGATGCTTTTTATATGTCTTTCTTGGACTATGCTAAATTATTCATATGATCAAACAATTTGTGTCTAAATTAAAATGCAGAGACAAGGAAAATGAAACCTTGACAGGTCAGAGTTTGAATACAGTATTTTAAAATTATGTTGTTATTTTGTTTTATAGAAAAGATTTTATTATTTTTGCCTTCTTAGTATTCTCTGCACTAATTTTTTTTAATTTTGCCTCTTTTAAAATTTGCCTTATAGTTTTATTAACAACTAAGAGTTTAAAAATATAAATAATTCTAAGCTACTATTCTCTGTTTCACAATTTACTTATTTAGAAACCTTATGCTGCTTTGGGGAAATAGAACCATTTTGTGTAAGAATTTTTACTTTCTGGACTCCTTATACCAGTCCTTTATCGAAGTGTTTAAATTTTTAAACAAACTCAAAACTGTAATGAAACACTTTCCCACAAAGTACCTACATCATTAGCATATATGTAATTACATCTACTTAATAAACTTGGTCGTAAAGAAGAACACTTCTAAATGTTTTATCTAAATGCAACAGCCTCACCTTCCCTCACTGTCCCAGCATCCACACACTTTTTGTGGTTTTGCTACCTCATTTGCCTTTGAAAATGTTTTTGACCTGAGGTCTTTAGTAGTCATGGAAACAGCAAACTCTTCATTTCCTTCCCTCTTTCTCTTTTTTGAGAGCTGATGTTTATAACTTGATCTCTGTTGGGATCTCTATGATGGTAAGTCCTCAGATTACACAAACAAACAAAAGAAATGGCAAGGAGCGTCATCCACAGAGAGGTGGAGGATGCTCACAGCATTGGGGCAGCAGCCTGAAAGGAAAGTGAGGGAAAGCATCCTTGTGCAGTCGTCCTCGTTAACATCTCCATGAAGCCTCAGGTCAAGGGAAGCTGCACTGTCTGTAGGCACCAGCAGACACCTGTTCCCCAGCTGATGCCTATACTCCAGCCACAGCTAACACTGAAACCAGTGCTCAGGGAACATGTGTTCAGTCTTCATTTGATGGTGGAGTGCTCTCATTACTCAAAGTCCAAGCAAGTTTTATTAAGTTATGCAGAGATGACAATGAAATATTTGGAGAAATAGTGTCGAGGAAAAGAGCCAAGCTCTGTAAAATATTTATAAAGGTTTATTCTGAGCCAAATATGAGTGACCATGGCCCATGACGCAGCCTTAGGAGGTCCTAAGAATATGTGCCTAAGGTGGTTGAGGGGCAGCACGATTTGATACATTTCAGGGAGACATAAGACATTAACTGATACATGTAGAGTGTACATTGGTTCAGTGCAGAAACACTGGACAGGACAACTGTCCTGATGCAGGGGCTGAGGACGCTTACAGGGCATAGGTGGATTCAAAGATTTACTGATTTGCACTTGGTTGAAAGAGTTATTATCTAAAGAGCTAGAATCAATAGAAAGTAGTGTCTGGGTTAAAATAAGTATTTGGGGAGACCAAGGTTCTTATTATGTAGATGAAGTTTCCTGGGTGGCTATCCTTAGAGGCAATAGATGGCAAGTATTTTCTGTTTACATCTTTAAAAGGTGCCAGACTCTCAGCTAATCTCTTCAGGATCAAAAAAAGCCCTGGAGAGGGAAGGGGATTCTCTAAGGAATGTAGGTCTTTCCCGCAAGAGACAGATTTGCAGGGACATTTCAAAATACGTCAAATAAATCTATTTTGGGTAATAGATTGCTTTGGTTTCTTCCAGGGCCTGCTATCTGTCATGTAATGCTATACTAGAGTTGGGTTAGAATTTGGTATTTTATTGCTACAAAGAGTGTATTTTCTCAGTGTTAAGATCTCTGTGTTAATGTTCATGTTGGTCAGTTGTGCCTGAAAAAATGAAAGAGGGTATAATGAGGCCTGTCTGGAACCCCCTTCCTATCATGGCCTGAACTAGTTTTTATAGGTTTCTTTTGAAATCTCCTCGGTCAAGAGAAGGCGTTCATTCAGTCAGCTGGGGGGTCCTAGAATTTTGTGTTTGGTCTACATTTGTCAAAGCAAAGACTTTTGTCTAAATTCCTGTGATTTGGTTATTTCCTGACATTTTCCCAGGTAATGACCAAGTAAATTCATACAGAAATGTGTATGTGTGTGTGTGTGTGTGAGAGAGAGAGAGAGAGAGCGCGAAACTGAGACAGAAAGAAAAATATCAATTTGGTTCAAAAGACTGATATGAACCTCCCTTTATTCAGAGTGAATTTTTCTCCATATCTGACAATTGGAATTGTCAAGATTTAGGACTAATGTGGACCAGACAGTTCCATTAGCAACCTGAATTTATAGCATACCCATAATAAATAGTTATGTACATAGAAGAAGCAAAACTCCCATTTCTAACTCCCCCAATATAAACACAGTACAAAATAATACACCTAATTTTCAGCATGAATTGGAAACACACATGCTAAATTTCCAGTCAAAGGTGACTCAGGTGTCGACAGTTTAACTGCTTTAGGTAAAATCTCTCATGTCACCCTACAATTGCTTTTTTCTTAAAAAGATTTACCTACAATAGCCTTTTTGAAAATGCAAACCTTATTGAAATAGAAATTGCCCTGTTCATTTGTTTCAGGTATGTTGTACTCAAATCTATCCTTTGTCTCTCTAAAACTTACACTGAAAAACAAATTTGTAAATTTGCCTTTGTCTCGGAATTTCATGGTGTTTTTGAATACACTGGGAAGACTATTATTCACATGGTTTCAATCTGTGTCCCTAATCAACTCTCATGTTGAACTGTAATCTCCAGTGTTGGAAGAGGGGCCTGTTGAGAGGTGACTGGATCATGGGATTGGAGTTCTCACGAATGGTTTACTACCATCCCCCTCGGTACTGTATAGTGAGTAAGTTCTCACAAGCTCTGGTTGATCAAAAGTGTGTGGCACCTTATTGCCCCACCCTTCCTCCTGCTCTGGCCTTGTAAAGATGCCTGCTCCGGCTTTGCCTTCTGCCATGAGTAAAAGCTCCCAAGCCATGCTTCCTGTACAGCCTGTGGAGACTGGGTAATTTATTAAAAAAGAAGTTTAATGGCCTCATGGTTCTGCAGTCTGTACAGGAAGTAGGATGCTGGCATCTGCTTGGCTTCTGGGGAAGCCTCAGGAAACTTACAATCATGGCTGAAGGTGCAGGGGGAGCAAGGTCTTACATGGCAGGAGAAGGAGCAAGGGAGGTAGGGGGCGGAGGTGCCACATACTTCTAAATCACCGGATCTGGTTAGAACTCACTCACTCACTATCACATGAATAGCACGAAGGGGTGGTACCAAACCATTCATGGAAAATCCACCCCCATGATCCAAACACCTCCTACCAGGCCCCACCTCCAACACTGGGGATCACATTTCAAAATGAGATTTGGGTGAGGACAGAGCAGGTATTGAGCTGTCACTCAATACTCACTCCCCAAACAATTTCTGTGTAAGTGAAATGACACATGAATCAGACCTCCAGCCAGGGGCTGGAAGAGATCTTCCATCACCATCCATAGAAATGTCAAAGTGACACAGTACAGCAGAAAGTATAGTGGAGAATGGTTGCAGCCATGTATCCTTGCCCATTTTATTAATTTGGTCTGGTAGCATCATCTTGGTTTCACCATATCACATGGGAAGCCCAAATAGGCTGCCTACTGGCTAAAATTACCTCCAACCTTTACCCCCAAATTTTGTGACACATCGGAGGGTAAGACAGACATTCTTCTAGGTTCAGCTCACTTACCTGGATTATACTATAGATAAAGGTAAAGTAAAAGCCACAAATGGCAATTTAAAATTAAATTTCCTACTTCCATTGAAAAAAAATTATCACTCTCTCTCTCTCTCTCTACATATATATATATATATATATTCTGAATCTCTGAAGGCATTTAGCAATTGGGCCCATGGAATTCTTTTTAGCAGTTTTCAGTATCATCCAGTATCTCTTGCTAAAATATCTTCTCAGCTTTGGCAGGGGAGTGCATCAACTATGCAGGTGTGATGTTTGTGAACAAGAGTCCCACTCAGGTCCAATGCTGTAAGCAGTCCCTGCAATTATGAATCTAAAAAGTAATTAACGCCAAAGGTGTCCACATTGCTTTCCCACTTAGAGGGGCAAATGAGAGCGCACATTAGATTAAGCACAGACTGATGGAGCCTATGCAAAGTCCGGAGTTTCAAATGGCAAAAACAAACCCGGGTTGAAGTATCCGAGACGATACATTTCTGACCATCAAGATAATAAGGGAAAAGGTCAACTGGAAATGGACTTCAACAGGACCTGGCAGTTTCTAATTCTTTGAGAAAAGTATTAACTTTGAGACCTATTAAAAATCAGGGGTGGGCATGGTTGCTCACACCTGTAATCTCAGCACATCGGGAGGCTGAGGCGAGGGGATCACTTGAGGTCTGAAATTTGAGACCAGCCTGGCCAACATGGCAAAACCCCATCTCTACTAAAAATACAAAAAATAGCTGGACGTGGTGGTGGGTGCCTGTAATCCCAGCTACTTGGGTGGCTGAGGCAGGAGAATCACTTGAACCCAGGAGGCCGAGGTTGCAATGAGCTGAGATTGAGCCACTGCACTCCAGTCTGGGCGACAGAGCGAGACTCTGTTTTAAAAAAATAAATAAAAAAGAAATCAGGAAACATTTATGTCAAATTTCAGTATGTGCACGAACACAATGTCCTTCACTCCACGGGCTTTAAATGATTACTTCCTTGGAGTTCCTGCTCATTTTCTTTCTTGATACCTGCTCTGTCCAGCTAAGTGTCCCCAGTGGCCTAGAACACGGGGAGAACCTCCCACCTGTAGCCAGCGTTTGCAGCTGGGTCCCCTACAGACCATTTCTACACAGCAAACAACAAGCCACATTTATAAAAGTGCAAGTCAGGATGCATCTCCACCTGCTCAGGACCCTCCAGTGGCTTCTGTGCCCACTTTGAGGAATATTCAAACTCCTCAAATGGAGTTTACATGGCTCTATATGGCAGGCACTATGAGAACCTGGGTCCAAAAGTCTGGCTTGAACCTGCCTTTCTTTAGAGTCAATTTTTTTTTCTCCATTTTCTTCTTGATGGCTAAAGACCGTGTCAAGATTTGGGATAACTGTGAAACAGACGGTGAAGATAGTAATTTGCATTTATAAAGTGTCCATAATAAAGAGAAGGTGCTATGTGTGCAGATGTAAGACTGTTATGTATCAAATCCTGCAATACTAACATAATGCAGAATGCTGCCACATGTTTCTTGGCATGAAATAAAAATCACACATGTGCACACACACAGGTATGCACACACACACATGCGCACACACAGACGTAGAAATTCCAAAGCAACTAGGCTATATGGCATAGCCTTTCGGGTCACTCTCCTATTAATATATCCCCTACCGTTTCTCCTTCACTCGCTTCAGGGGCCTGCACCCTTTCTCTGGAAAGGGCCAGATGGTAAATATATTAGGCTCTCCAGGGCATGGAATCGTCTTTGTAACTATTCAGCTCTGAGGGTTTAGCAGGAAAAAAAAAAGTGCAGACACAACATAAAAGTGTGGTGTGTCTCTATAAATTGTTATTTTCATAAAATCCACATTGGACAAAAGAATATGCTTCCTATTCACTGTCCTGCTGCTCTCGTTTGCCATAAGAATGGGATGCTTCTTCTACCCTCCACGTTCCCATGGGGGACCCGTTATCATCACCAGATGTCCGCTGAGATTCACCTTCTCCTGACCACATTAGCCCAAGAACCTCCTGACACTGCCACTTAGGAGCTTCACAGTGAGCGATGGGGGAAAGAACCACGGACATGCTAAGGTGTTGGGCAACCCCAGCCCCTGAGGAATCTAGGAGGGACCTGGAGAGGCCACGGCCCCATCTCTTACCTCTGGTCATAACCTGCTGCATCCACTTCCCCCACCATGACACACAGACATTAATTCCTATATAACAAGGGTCCCCAACCCCCAGGACCAGTACCAGTCTGTGGCCTGTTACGAGCCATGACACACAGCAGGAGGTGAGTGATGGGTAAGTGAGTGAAGTTTCATCTGTATTTACAGCCGCTCCCCATGGCTCACATTACCACCTGAGCTCCAGCTCCTGTCAGCTCAGTGGCGGCATGAGATTCTCACGGGAGTGCCAACCCTACTGTGAACTGCACATGCGAGGGAGCTAGGCTGCACGCTCCTTATGAGAATCTAATGCCTGATGATCTGTCGCTGTCTCCCATCAGCCTCAGATGGGATCATTTAGTTGCAGGAAAACAAACTCAGGGCTCCCACTGATTCTACATTATGGTAAGTTGTATAATTATTTCATTATATATTACAATGTAATAATAATACAAACCAGTGCACAATAAATGTAAAGTGCTTAAATCATCCTGAAATCAACCCCTCCCCCCCCACCCTGCCTCTGGTCCATGGAAAAATTGTCTTCCATGAAACTGGTTCCTGGTGCCAAAAATGTTGGGGTCTGTTGCTATATGAGGCATGATAAAAAGACAGTAGGAAGCCCTGCTCTATCCCATTACTCTTGGAAAAAGAAATAGCACTCAGGACTTCTGTCTTCATTTCACTTCTTTTCACTGATTTATTCATTCTCTACCCACCTAGAAGGTAAGCTCCATGCAAGCCACCACCCTATTTCAGCTCAGCATCTCCAGAACCTAGAAGAATGCCTGTGAAAGGCTCTCACTCAATACTGTTGGTGAACACATCCTGAATCCTGAAAGCAACAGAAAGCCATCATCCAGAAGAGATTACAAGGTGCTACTAAGGCACATCCGCACAACTTCCAAAAGTAGTGCAGGTCATCTCACAAATTTCATGTGATTTCCAAAAAGCCTTCCAGAGACCCAACAGAAAATGGTGCCTAATCTCATGTGGGCCCAAGGTGGTTTCATCCAGATAAATCCCTCTGTTCAGTGCATCTGCGCTGCCAGGGCCTGAGTGACATGGAGCCCTGTGACTCCCATTCCATGGGCTCTTGTCCCTGCTTCTGTAGCAGAGGGGGCCGAGACAGGCTAAGGTTCATCCCACCACACATATCTTCCAGATGAGTTTGACCAGCTTGGAAGGTGCTTTTCCTTTCACAATGACGAGTCCTGCAGCAGCGCGTCTGAAGGACCTATTATTCTATTTTCAGGTTTTAACAGTGCAAATGTCTCATTGCAGCTCATTTTGTAGCTTACTGAGCTGTGTTATATCATGCAAATTCTCCAAATACAAACCAAACATGTCTCAGAGAACACTTTACAGCTCCATCCCATCTTAAACCAAGCAGAAAATGCAGCAGTTCAGAAGCGTGGGGATGACAGTATTCCTAGCAGACAGAGGGGACGCTAGCCAGGAGGGCTGCGGCTACACGACCCGGGATTAATTGAGAAAGTCTAATGGAAGGGGCCTCTGCTGTCAGAGGAGAGATTTTATGACAGTGTTTGAACAGTCACAAGAACGAAGGCAATCGTTTACCTTCCCTAGCCAAACAAAATACTCCTAAATTCTACTTTCTAAAAAAGTGGTTGCTAAAAACAGTACCATCAGATATCAAGGCCAAGGGCCCTGGCAGGCTGCAATGTTATGACAGGGTTAGGCCCAAGTACAACACAGAGCTTGGTTCGGGTCGGGCATGAAAGCACAGCATTTAGAAGTGCACCTTCGAGGGCAGCCGAGTTGCTGCTTCAAGGGGCCAGATCAACCCGTAAACTCTCTCCTGCCACCCTGTCACTTCATTTCCATTCCTGACTCCTGGATTCAGTTCTTCCTTCCATCCACACTCAGACCAAGCCTCCAGTCCCCAGCTCAGCTCCCAGTTCTCTCCTGCAGATTGATTTCTCTCTATTTGGCTCTGTCCTTTGGGGTAGGCCACCTAATTCTGAGCTTATTTTTCTTCATTTACCATAAAATATGGAAATTGGACAAGAACACTGTGTTCCAAACCTTAGATATTCAAACACACCCTTCAAGATTTTTGAATCCATTTACTTTGCAAAGAAACCTCACCTTAGTACTGTAAACTAAAAGTTGACAGCACTGTTAGAAAAGTCTTCGTTTGGTGATGGTGTAGCTTTACCTCCTATCTTTGCTGCAATCGGAAATTACCCAAAGTCAGAGAAATGTTAAACATATTCTGACAACAATTTGGAGAAATTCTCCAAATTTCTCCAAGACATAACCAAAGAATTTACAAATCTTTTTTTTTTTTTTTTTGAGACGGAATTTCACTCTTGTCAGCAAGGCTGGAGTGCAATGGCACAATCTCAGCTCACTGCAACCTCCACCTCCCAGGTTCAAGCGATTCTCCTGCCTCAGCATCCCTAGTAGTTGGGATTACAGGCACACTCCACCACACCTGGCTAATTTTTGTATTTTTAGTAGAAATGGAGTTTCACCATGTTGGCCAGGCTTGTCTTGAACTCCTGACCTCGTGATCCGCCCACCTCAACCTCCCAAAGTGCTGGGATTACAGGCGTGAGCCACCACACCCAGCCACAAATCATTTTAAGAGGAACTACTTTCTTACTCTAGGCTTCAACTTCACCTGCGCTATGTTGTGGCCTCACCTAAAATCATGTGACGCACCACTAGTGCAGTGTTTGGCAAACTACAGCCCACTCACCAGACCCAGCCCACCACCTGCTTTGACGAATAAAGTTTTATTGGAACACAGCCATGCCTACGTGCTTACATATGTTCTCTGGCTGTGTTCTCTGCACAACAGCAGATTTGCTGGCCACAGTAGAAACTGCATACCCTGCAAAGCCAAACCTATTTACTACCTGGCTTTTACAGAATAAATTTCCTGACCCCTCTTCTAGTGGATGGACACAATACTATGAAAGGAAAATAAATCTTGGGGCCCCTGAATCACTAAGCTAAAGGGAAAAGTCGAGCTGGGAACTGTTTAGGGCAAACCTGCCTCCCATTCTATCCAAAGTCTCCCCTCTGCTCACCAAGGCAAATACATATCCAATTGCCTCCTTTGGAGAGACTCCTCAGAAACTCAAAAGAATGCAACTATCTGTCTGTTATCTACCTATGACCTGGAAGGCCCCTAAATGTTTCAAGTTGTCCCACCTTTCCGGACTGAACCAATTCCGAACTGAACCAACCTACTTCTTTTTTTTTGAGACAGAGTCTCGCTCTGTCACCAGGCCGGAGTGCAGTGGCGCAATCTCGGCTCACTGCAACCTCCGACTCCCTGTTCAAGCCATTCTCCTGCCTCAGCCTCCCAAGTAGCTGGGATTACAGGCATGTGCCACCACGCCCAGCTAATTTTCGTATTTTTAGAAGAGACAGGGTTTCACCCTGTTGGCCAGGATGGTCTCAATCTCCAGACGTCGTGATTCCCCCTCCTCGGCTTTCCAAAGTGCTGGGGAACCAGTGTACTTCTTACACATGTTACTGATGTCTCATGTCTCCCTAAAATGTGTAAAACCAAGCTGTGCCCCAGCCACCCCGGGCACATGTCATCAGGACTCCTGAGGCTGGGTCATGGGCCCACATCCTCAACCTTGGCAAAATAAACTCTCTAAATTAACTGAGACATGTCTCAGATTTTCAGGGTTCACCATTCTTAGAGAATCTTCAGTTCTTCAAGTCCCTTCCCTGACCAGGCTTCCTTTGCTCCACGTACACATTTCCATGACAGCCTCACCGTGGCCATAACTGTTTGCCCTCGCAGCTGAAATAGACTCTCAGCCCCACGAGGGCAACATGGACCCCAGGAAGGCTGTTACCGTAGGAATGAGAGAGACCAGGCAGTGTGAATGGGGACATATTGCCCACCCACAGGAGACACCCTATCACTCAAAGTGGAATTGTAGTTACCATTTTGCAGTGTCATCACGACAATAAGAGAGTACTATATGTAACCATCACACACATTATAATCCCCCTCAATGAGTATTCACTGAATAAAATGAAGGAAATTAACATATTTTACACCCAACTATATATTTTTTGACATATTTTGAAATGGCTGCTGCTTGGCCAGCAAAGAGAAGGAGCCTCGCCAAGCTGTCTTTTGTGGGAAAAGTTTGCCTCCCTGGAGAATCTCCATTAATGCAGCCAAGCCCCCTCCGCTTTCCGTCCCTTTCCTGGAACCAGAAGAGATGGAGAGTCTGATACCTCTGAAAGTCTGAAAAGAAACATTTACCATCTATTATCTCTGAGGGAGGCTTCACCTACATATCAAGGTTACCTGTGCTAACCAGGCCTTTTCCTTTCTCTCTCTTAATCTGTCTTGCCCCTAAACCTGATTTTCCAGCATAACCTGATTCTGGCTGTGCTCTGAATTTGCCTTCCTTGCTGTGGCCTCAGGGTGGTATAGAAGCTTCTATAACCTATTGTTCACTTGAGTCTTCATTTGGAAGGCCCCCACATATACAGGCTGAATAACTTTGTATGCCTTTTCTCTTATTGATCAATCTGTCTCATGTTGGTGATTTTTCTGAGAACCTTTAGGGGGCCAAGTTTCTATGGTCCCTCACAAAATGAATGAAGGAACAAAGGAATCAATCAATGTATTTTTAACTCACACTGATTTTTGTCTTCATTTCACGCTTAACACCCTTGGAATTATTGATCATTATAACCAGTGCTGAGATAGGAGTTCAGCAATACTAGTTTCCCAAGACCCAGTCAGAAGACCCCATTGATAAAAGAGGATGCGGTAGAGAAGCTGGCCCAAACGCACCAAAACCAAGATGGTGACGGAAGTGACCTCTGGTTACCCTTGCTGCTCATTATACGCTAATTATAATGCATTAGCATGCTAAAAGAAACTCCCACTCGTGCCATGCCAGTTTACAGATTCCATGGCAACTCCTGGAAGTTACCCTATATGTCCTAAAAGGGGGTAGGACCCTCAGTTCCAGGAACTCCCCATCCCTCCCCCAGAAAACTCATGAATATTCCACCGTTTGTTTAGCATATAGTCAAGACGCAACTGTAAATGTAGCCAGTCAGCAGCCTATCGGGGCGCTCTGCCTATGGGCGGCCACCCTTTTACTCCTTTACTTTCTTAATAAACTTTCTTTCACTTTACTCTGTTGGCTCGCTCTTGAATTCTTTCCCGCATGAAGCCAAGAACCCACTTGGCTTCCCAGGCTGAGCCCCAGTCTTGGGGAACATTTGCCTATAACAGCTTCCATTACGTTTTGCTGCCCCAGAGTTCACAAAAGTACATTTTGCACTGTCTCTCTTATTCTCCACGACCACCTTTCAGCAGGTATTATTTTACCCACTTTGCAGAGGGGGATGCGGTGTGGTCCAAGAGGATAAGGACTCTGTCTAAGGGGACGCTGGTAGGAATCACCAATCTGATTCCTCACCTTTCTGCTACTCGGCCATACCTCTCCCAGTCATTGCATCAGCACCTTCTAGAGCTTCTTAGGGTGCCTCCCATCTAGGCTGTCAAGCTGAGACAGGGACAAAGGCTTTTGCATTAGGGGATATTTCAGGAATACAAAAGAAGTGGAGAGTAGTATAATGAACATTCATGTCCCCACCACCCAGAGATACATACTCCTCCCAAATACTCTCTGGACTCTCTCTCCACTGAACTCTCTATTTCCCCCAAGATAATTATAATCATCAACTTGCATTTACCATTCCTAGCTGTGTCCTTATAGAAATACATGTGTATGCGTGTATGCATACAATATTTACAAATATGTGTGTATATATATGTGTATATATATATATTAAAAAATGCACTCACACACAAAGACATAAACGCACATATAAATAATATGCTTTTTTTTTTCTGGATACAGAGTTTTGCTTTTGTCACCCCGGCTACAGTGCAATGGTGCAATCTTGGCTCACTGCAACCTCCGCCTCCCAGGTTCAAACAATTCTCTCGCCTCAGCCTCCTGAGTAGCAGGGATTACAGGTGCCCACCACTACGCTTGGCTAATTTTTTGTATTTTTAGTAGAGACAGGGTTTCCCCATGTTGGCCAGGCTGGTCTCGAACCCCTGACCTCAGGTGATCCACCCGCCTCGGCCTCCCAAAGTGCTGAGATTACAGGCATGAGCTACTGCACCCAACTATGTTTTTATATTAATTACACACACACACACACACACACACACATATATATACTCACAAACAAAGCAGTATTATTTTGCACGTATTTCAAATTGTTATATTGTCATAACATGATATTTCTGCAATGTGCATTATTTGCTGTTCCTTTGTTTTTCTGTTTTTTTCAATTTGTCCACTTGTGCACATGCAGCTCTAGTTTATTTATGTTAACCCACATATATTGCTGTATTTTATGCACATGCCCCGAGACTTCGATGCATTCTTTCCTCGAGGGATGCTTAGGTTGTTTCCAAGGCTTCCTCACTACAATCAGTGAAGGTTTTGTAGTTGCTTCTGGCTTCAGATGTAAGAGAGCTCTGGGTGTGTCTAGCAGAACTGCTAGATCATGGAGGAAGGCTGCCTTCTGCTTTGCTAGATATTGCCAGATTGCTCTCCAAAGCGGTTGCACCAATTTACACTGCCACATGCGGAGTAGGAGAGTTCCCAGTATTCTTTTAGTGCGATGTTACCTTTGCCAATATAGTGATTGTGGAATGGTGTTGCTTATTTTATATTTCCCTGATTACTGGAGACCTTGAGCATTGTTTCCTATGCTTATTGGCTGGTGGTATCTTTTTCTGTGAATTAATTCACACATCCTTTGCTAATTTTTCTACTGTGTTATTTTGCTTTTTCTCATTGATTTGTAGAAGATCTTTAAGCATCCTGGCTAATAATTTTTGTTGTTTTGAAACCACCTCTGTAAAGATTATGACAGTGAGAACATTATGATGGTAAAAAAGATCTGACCTAAGCCATTTGCCTTTAACCTCCCAGCTGCCCTAGTTCCTTTCTGGGCAGAGGCTGCGCTAACTCTGGGAGGAATTTAGTTTGTAGTTTAAATTGGAAACAAAGATGATAATAACCCCTCCCCAAAACAAAATCCCTCCTTCTTTGGAGACCAGACCGCTTTGTAAAACCAATGCATTTTCCACAACGTTACAAATTATGGCTCAGGAGTCCTGCAGCCAGAGGCCACAAGATTCCTAACCTTCCCAATTGCTCCTATGGATAACATCACTATTGACAAACCTAAGATTGGTGTTTGAGGTATTTTTCAGCCCTTGCATTCTGCTGGATCAGCTGGTACCACCCAGATTGGTAAACTGGCTCGTCTGGTCCTGTGACCCCCACCCAGGAGCTGATTCAGTGCAGGAGGATAAGAGGACAGGAGGATACAGCTTTGACTC
Organism: Mandrillus leucophaeus; assembly: GCF_000951045.1. Classification (NCBI taxonomy): domain Eukaryota; kingdom Metazoa; phylum Chordata; class Mammalia; order Primates; family Cercopithecidae; genus Mandrillus; species Mandrillus leucophaeus. Next base: position 662,453 of record NW_012102388.1, read on the forward strand.
CCCGTGAATTCATCCCGACAAAACCAAACTGCATTCCCCATTCCCTCGCCCCCTGCCCTAGAACTTTCTTTTAAAATCCCTGGCCTCCAAATTGTTGAGGAGACGGATTTAAGTAATAATAAAACTCCGGTATCCTGTTTTGTGGCTCTGCGTGTATTAAACTCTCCCTATTGCAATTCTCTTGTCTTCATAAATCAGCTCTATCAGGGCAATAGGCAAGATGAGCCCATTGGGCAGTTATAGGTTAAGGCAAAGCCTGCTTTATGCTCCTCTTGTCACATACATTGCACATAACCCGTGCATTAAAAAATATTTATTGATGAATAATTGTTTCACTGTTAACAATGTATCTATTTATGTTCAATTGGTATGCAAGTCAATTTTATTGGCAACAAATCACCGAAGTGATACCTAAACCACAGTATTTTATGACTATGAATTTGACTTCAATGAATAATGCATCAAATAAATGGGGAATTCAGCAGTAAACTTTTCATATGATATGCATTTTCACTCAAATACCATCTATAATAGTGTTTTTCCTTTATAAAAATATATATATGTGTGTGTGTATGTGTGTGTGTGTGTGTGTGTATATATATATATATATAAAAAATTGGTAAATTAAAACCTCAAAATGAAGGAACTGTAGAATGCAGGCCAAACTGGAGGGGTCTCCCAAGCCTCACGTGAAGCGCACTTCAGAGTTCCAACTGATTCCGGAGGGAAGGAAAACATCTCCAGATGGCAGGATGCTGGATGCTTTTGGTTAGGGTTTTCATCTCACCCTCACAATAATCCCACAAAATAGATGGTTTTTAACCCCATGTTTTCAAATGAAGAAACCAACACTCAAGAGGGGATGAGAAACTTCCCTCAAGTCACTCCCTAAATGGTAAAGTCGGGATTCACACTCAGATCTCTCATTTCTTAGTCAACAACAATTTGTTTACTCCAGTCAGACACAGGGTTCTGACAACACAGATGAACAAGGTGTCATCAGGAACTGAATTCCAAATTCCTTCATTTTCTCCTTGGTATCCATCTCCAGCTTGGAGGATGGTACAGAAAAACTCGGAATTGCTTTCTCAAATATAAAATACCTCCACAAGCCACCAAGTAAAGTTAAATACAGATGTAACCTTAAGAAAGTGCCCCCACAAAGGGTAAAATATGGCATGAAATGAGACAAATTTTGTAATCCTTTGGGAACCTGATACTCCCCACTACTCTACTATCTTTGCAAAATAATTATGATAAACATAACTGTTTTTCTCTAATCTCCAGTGAATTCTTAACTCTCATAAGTTACTGACTTAAATTCTTTTCTTAGATTTGTAAAATATTATAAACATACAATAGGGTATAGCAATATATTCATATATATGTAAAAAAACAAACTATAGAATATACTGTATTCTATATAAGATATAGAACAAAAAGTATATATACATGCATAATACATATATCTCATCATTCTATATAATATATAGAATAAAATATATACATATATGTGTGTATATACTGTATGTGTGTGTGCATGTGTGTGTATGTGTGTATATATTTGTGTATGTATGTGTATGTGCATGTGTATGTTTATGTATATGTATGTGTGTGCATGTGTATATGTGTATGTGTACATGTGTATGTATGTGTATGT
>NW_012102388.1:664162-681357 GCF_000951045.1 Mandrillus leucophaeus
ATGTATATGTATGTGTGTGCATGTGTATATGTGTATGTGTACATGTGTATGTATGTGTATGTGCATGTGTATGTTTATGTATATGTATGTGTGTGTGCATGTGTATGTGTATATAGAGAATGAGCACCCATATACCTAACACTCAAGAAGAAACAGAATATAAAATATCGCAAATAGAACCAAAACCTCCATATAACTTGCATTGCGTTTGCTTCCCTCACACACCTCTCTGCCCACTCTAAGGTATTTTCTGTCCTAAAGCTGCCACTTATACAGATACAAATACACTGTCAATGCACAATACATACATATATCCATACCTAATTTTATATATAATTGTTTTGCAAGTTTTCAACATTTATATAAAGGCTATCCTATTATATGCATCTACTTGTAATTTCATCTTTTTGCTCAATATGTTTGTGATATTGATACAGTTGAAATTCATTCATTTTGCTACCATAGAATACATATGGAATGAATATTGCATTATTCAGACATATTTTTGATGAGCTTGTAAGTTGCTTCCAATGTTTTACTATTAAAAACAATGGTGTTTTGAACATTCTTGTATTTATCATAATTTATGTGAGTAAGAGTTTCTTGTAGAATAAATAACTAGAATAAAAATCACTGGGTTATTTGGCAGCTGTATCTTCAAATTTACTAAACAATGACAAATCACTTTCAAAACAATTGTAACAATTCATCCCTTCTCTGGCAGAAGGTGAGAGTCCTGGCTGCTTCCTTTCATCACCAACAGCTGGTGTTTCCACGCTTTTTAACTTTTGTCAATCTAATGGGTGTGAAATAGTACTTTGGTGTGACTTTAGTTTTTCATTTTCATGGCTTTACTTCATTTAATTTCTTTGTTAAACTGATCATCTCCTCCCAAGTCTGCTGGGAATGCAGATTTCCTCCTTTGTGAACTGCCTGTTCATGTGTTTTCACTCATTTTATTTCTAATATTCACCATAGACCAGGTGATAACTTTTGACCCATTAATACTTTATATATAAGTTACTACTACCTTATTTGCAGTTGGTAATGGCTGACTGACTTTTGGGTGGATAGAAAAGTTAGAAGGAGGCATGTCTAAGCCCTCGGGGCTCTCAAAACCCATATTACCTTCTAGCTATTGAATCCAACTCATCATTTCAAAATATGTTATAAGCATCTGACTGTGGTGTTCCTTATCTATTTATCAATCACAGGTAATGAATGAAGCTTTGACTAGTTGCTGTATTCCTTTCCGGATCTGCCAGTATGTTTGTTATCATGTATGTGTGTGTGTGTGTGTGTGTATGTATGTATGTATGTGTGCTTGTGTGCATGATTATTTTGAATACTTAATCCTCTCTCCCATCCAGCTAAGCGCAACCATGATGCAGAAAACACAGACTTAATTCTAATGGTTCAAAAACATAATATCCCTTTGCTAACCCAGCATATTCTCTTCTTTTGTGACCAAGTCGCGTTGATACTACAGGGAAGTGGAACAGCACGAGAAGAATTGCATCAGTGCTTTTCAATTTATTTTTAACCTTGGTTCATTTAGGAAAATGACCCACGTTTCAGCTTGTTTCTTCATCGTTTTGTACTCTCCAATGCAGGAAGGGAGTGCACTGAACTAGTAATAACCTTTGTATAAGCAAAACTTGGGGGAAATATATATACACCTCAAGCAAAGAAGATACAAATACATTGATATTTAAACCACGATGTGCCTGAAAGAGCACCTAGTGGAAAGTTATAGGCTATTAAAGAAATAGTTTATCTGGCACCATAATCACTTTAAACAACCCAAACAAATTAAGCTGATAATGGCAAAATTATCACAGTTATTCATAATTAAGAAGAAAGGACAGCAGCAACTGGAAAGCACAAGCAACCCAAGACATCCTTTCCCTGCTATCCTGTTAACCTGAGCATCTTTGAGAAGTCATGCATGTATACAGTAGGAGCTCTGGGCATACATGTATACAGTAGGAACTCTGTAAAATTGCCAGGGGTCATGAAACTGTAGTCTTCCCAGGAGAATAGCAAAAGACTTTAGTAAATCGCAGTAAAATACCGATTTTAGGCTTTGAATTCCAGATTTCGGTAGTTCTGATAACCCACTTAGAAGATGCCTAGAAGGTAAACTTTAGTCCCATGTAAGAATGAAGTCGGTGAGACTCCAAATAATTTACCTGTGAGAACCAAACAAGGACATGCAGCTCTCAGTCAGCCAGCATAGGAAGAGGCATGTATAATCTCCAATAGTGCTTTAGAGCTTTGAAAACTAGTTAATGAATCACTTGCACAACACATCTGCTTTGAATCAAGTCAGTACTTTGGAATCCCTTCAAGGTTCTTCCAACATGGAAGAATGGTATAGAACTTGGGGATATATTTTCTGATAAAGTTCAGCTGGCAACCGTGGGGCTCGCTGCTGTCTAGGAACTGTTGATGTAGAGCACTCATTCACTTGTTTGCTCAATAATTATATTTTAAGCGCTGGTGGTAGGCAGAAAAAATGACTGTCAAAAGATGCTCACATCCTAAGCCCTGGAACCTGCGAATGTATTATGTTACCAGGCAAAAGAGAATTAAGGTTGAAGAGGGAATTAAGGTTGCTAATCAGCTGACCTTAAGATAAAGAGATCATCTTGGATTTTCTGAGTGGGCCTAATATAATGACAAGGGTATTTTAAATGTGGAAGAAGAAGGCAGGAAGCTGGAGTCAGAGGGAGACTTGAAGATGTCACCCTGCTGGGTTTCAGGATGCAGGAAGGGACCACAAGCCAGGGGATGCCGGCAGCTTCTAGTTGCTGGAATGGCAAGAATGCAAATTCTTCCCTAGAGACTCCAGAAAAAATGCAGTTCTGCCAAGAGCTTGACTTTAGTCCATTGAGCTCTCTTTCACACTTCTGATCCACAGAACTGCAAGACAACACGTTTGGGCTGCTTTCAGCCACCAAAGCTGTGGTAGTTTGTTGTAACAGCCACAGGAAACTAACATAAGCATCACTCTTTGCCAGACGCATGCCAGGAACTGGATGTGAAGTCATGACCCAAGGTATCTGTTCACTTGGTCTCTGCCTACCACACCACATCCCACCCACCCTCTCAGAAGGTAGATGACGACTGAGAAAACAATCATACATATTTAAAATTGTCTTACATTTAGAAAGGAAAAGAACCTGGTGTTATCTTAAAGAATAATCCACCAGCGGAGGCATTTTAAGTCAGATGGTCAAGGAAGCTCTGTTGGATGGGGTGGTGTTGAAGCCAGCCCAACCATGTGAGGGGAAGAGATTGGAAGTCCACGCTGGAGGTCATGAGGTGCAGGGTCCTAAGGCCTCAAGGCATTGGGTGATTTGATAACCAGGATGAGGAGGGGCTACATGGTTTGGGCATACATGGGGGATAACGGCTCAAATGAAGTCCAAGAGGCAGGCAGGATCACATGCGAGGTCAACATCATCACCACACAGCCAGGGCTTCCGGCTAAGTGCAACGTGAAGCCACTGGAACAGCTAAGCCTGGTGATGGCCGATGTATGGCATGGGGCCCGTGAACAACGGCACATCAGGAAAGATATTTCTCCATGGAAGAAGCCGCACATTATCTTTAAATTCACTCTATTTTGTTACTTTTTCTTTGAGACTAACTGATAAGAGGAGAAAATAGAGAGCAGGAAATCTGGATAAGATAATTCGTATCAGAGAAATCAGCAGCGACTTCAGCATTGGAATGAGTCGCCCACCAATATGAACATCTCCATGATGCCACCAACGGCAACCGGCTGTGTATCTATAGCCATGTTTCCCAACCCTTATTGTTTTCATTATCACTCCCTACAGAGCTCCTTTTAAAAATAAACCTTTTTTATTTTGGAACCATTTTAGATCTATAGAAAAATGGCTAAGATAGCACAGAATGTTCCCACACACACCACACGGTTTCCTCTTCTTTTAGATCTTACATGAGCCAGTACATTTGGTGCAATTAATGATCAAATAGTGGGAAGTGATTATTAACTACAGTCCATACGTTATTCATGTTTCTTCCGTTTTTCTCTAATGTTCTTTTTCTGTCCCAGAATCTCATCCAAGCTACCAGATTACACTGAGTCTTCCCATCTCTTTAGGAGGATCTTGGTTGTGACTGCTTCTTAGACCTTCCTTGCTTTTGAGGATCTACATAGTTTTGAGGAGTACTGGTCAGGTACTTTGTAGAATGTCCCTTGACTGGGATTTGTCTGTTGTGTTTCTCATGAAGAGACTGAGGTTATTAATCTTTGGGAGGAAGACCATAGATGTAAAGTGATATTTTCCTCACATTCTATCAAGGATACATGTTGAGCTTTGGCCACTGGGAGCTCTTTCCCTTGGCTCCTGTGTCTCTCAGATATGCTCCCAACAGTCTCTCTCTCTCTTTCTCTCTCTCTCTCTCTGTGTGTGTGTGTGTGTGTGTGTGTGTGTGTGTGTGGGTATGTGTGTGTGTGTGTTCTGAGCACTTCCTTTTTGCCACTATAACATGCTCCTGGTCTCAGAAACTTTGGTGCAGGTGTTTTTCCTAATCACTGTTATCCAGAAAATTTTAAGCCTAAAGATGTGCCGTATAACTCTTATGTTCTATAAATAGATTTATGCTTTGTACGTGAAAAGAGTAAGACTTTTTTACCCCCAAGAATCAATGTTATGCCCTTGGTGACAATTTCAACTCCACTGAAAAATGCATAATCAATATCTATATTTACATTTACACTTTTTAACAGACATCAGAATGGGAAGCCCCCAACAAAATCCATGCTTTGTGATGCCAGGTCACTGTATATAGTTTCCGGAGGGGGCAATTGTTTGGACCCTCCGCTTGCTGAAAGTACACAATCTCCCAAGGCCAGTGGATAAATGCTGTTCTCTGGCCAATTTAGGGCTTCTCCTTTTTACTCTCAAGAGCTAGTCAAAGACTTTGGACATTTGCATCTAGAAAAAAATGTGTATATCTGACAGAAATGAAAGAAGGCCCCTCAGAGAGAGAAACTTCTAAAAAAAACACAAACAAACAAACACATTTTCGTCTAAAACATTGTCCTTCCATTTTTCTCTCATTTAATTTCCTTTAACTGCCCTTTTTTTTTTTTTTTTTTTTGGGATGGAGTCTCACTCTGTCGCCAGGCTGGAGTGCAGTGGCGCAATCTTGACTCACTGCAACCTCCACCTCCTGGGTTCAAGTGATTCTCCTGCCTCAGCCTCCCGAGTAGCTGGGACTACAGGCATCTGCCACCACGCCTGATTAATTTTTTGTATTTTTAGTAGAGACAAGGTTTCACAATGTTGACTAGGATAGTCTTGATCTCTTGACCTCATGATAAACCTGCCTCAGCCTCCCAAAATGCTAGGATTAATAGGCATGAGCCACCGCGCCCAGCCATTTTTCCTTTTTTCTTTTGAGACGGAGTCTCACTCTGTTGCCAAGGCTGGAGTCAGTGATGCGATCTTGGCTCACTGCAACCTCTGCCTCCCTGGTTCAAGCAATTCTCATGCCTCAACCTCCTAAGTAGCTGAGATTACAGATGTGCACCATCATGCTCAGCTAATGTTTGTATTTTTAGTAGAGATGGGGTTTTGCCATCTTGGCCAGGTTAGTCTCAAACTCCTGACCTGAGGTGATCTGCCCGCCTCAGCCTTTCAAAGTGCTGGGATTATAGGCGTGAGCCACCGCGCCTGGTCCCTAAATTCCTTTTCTACTTACCCTTCATGGGGGCGTGGGGGGTAGGATGCAGGGGACTCTGAGATTTCACACTTCACCTAAGGCCACCGAGAGCTGACTCCACAAAACCACAAAGACGCGGTTCTCATCCTCCCAGCCACTGCAGCAAAGCCCCTCATTTGTTCTGTCATTGACTGCAGGGCTGCAAATGAGCGTTGCTATCTGTTGAACTGGAAAATAGCATCATCTTAACAGAGGCATTTCTGGCACAGAGCTGCATTTAGTCCTGTTTGGATAATGCTATATTGTGAAAGAAATGCAAACACACAGAAGGAAGGGGACACGTTGGTGACTGACTGTATTCGGAGCCCCTCGGGTTACAGACAGAAAAACTGGCCATGGAAATACAACCTGAAGTGACCACACTTCTCTTTCGGTTCCTCTCAAGGCTACTGCCAGGCATCAATGTTACTAGAGCTGAAGCTGCTTCACCAAGCCCACATCAAACCCACTTTATCTTAAGCAGTATATTTCCCATTCTATAATTAGAGTGCAACCCCAACCATTATTCACTTAGAAAGGCCATAAATTCCATTTGCTATCCAGCAACTCACGTTTCCCAAACATGCCCTATGATGAGATTTGCCTGGTGTGGTTGCTAAGAATAAAAGATGAAAAGAAGGAAGATAGGAAGAGGCGAGGGAGAACAAGGAGAGAAGGAAGGAGAGAGTGAAGGAAGGAGAAAAGGAAAGGAGGAAGGCAAAGAGATGGAGAAGGAAGGAGAGAGCGAGGGAAAAGAGGAGGGAGAGAGAAAGAATGGAGGGCTTGAGGTCCCCCTGGCCCTGTGGAATCAGAATGTGGAACCAAAATCTTTATGGCAGGAACAGGTGATTATGTAATGGCTGAACTCAAGGGTTTGAAAGCTCCACATCCACAGGAGTCAAGACATTTAAGCCCTTGTCTTAGGGCACAGAGCTCACTGGCTGCACTCAAGGACTCTGGCCTCAGAGTCTGTTTTTTACACCTATACTAGGTGTGGTAAAGCATGAATCTAGACACACGTAATACAGTAGAGGGGGAAAGACTATTTGGATACAGAACATGTGCCTACCTAAAATTGGCAGCTACTTCTCAGCTCTAGATCACCATTGCCATGTGGAAATGAAAGCCTGGTGTCAACAAATAATTATCAGAATTAACTTTTAAGCACTTACTGTGCTTGAAACACTTTTTAAATTTTTGCATATGAATCCATTTAATAATCACCTATAAGAGATAGGGACTATTATTTTACTAAAACAATGTGGTTCAGACAAATTAAGTATCTCACCTGATGTTACCCAGCTCAGACTCAACCTCAGGCACCCTCCCTCTCTGATGGAGACCTGTGCTCCTAACCACCACAATATACTATTTCTTTGAAATTTTCTCAAGAAGCCAGAAATCTGTCTCTTTTTGAAGGGTGGATTTTTAAATATCTACTATCTCAAAGACATAAAACAGATGAACAGGAATATCGCACGTGTCCAAAAGGGTATCTCTTTGATGTCGCCAGTTTGTAATCCCCAGCTTGGACTCACGGAAGTTAAAGTCCTTTAGGATAAATGTGTTGGTGATTTCTAGTCCAGCTTTCATCACAACGAGAATTCTCCTGAGATGCACAAGTTCCCCAGCCCTCCAGTAACATGGTGCTACATCTGTACGGGAAATGATGTCTCCACTGTGCCAGTCTCTGGTGCCATCCCAAGTAGAGCCCCAGAGGCTCATGAATGAACAGAGATAGCTGGCACTGGTAAGTTAGGGAACAATGGGATAGGATGGGGCTGATCTCACATTTCCACCGTCAACAAAGAAATAAACAAAGCCTCTAAGCAGCCCCTTAACCATCAGTGGAATATATTTTTGTAGTTAAAATGAATGCTGAAGGTCATCACTTTGGAGGGCAGCCTCCCCTTCGAGGCAACAATGCCTTGCAGTTTATCACACTGTATGGGTAAGTTAATGGCAAACGCAATGAGCCATTTGCCTTTCTCTCATTTGAAAAGCACTTGGCAACCAGTCATGGACAGCCATGGTCTGCAGGAAAGCAGCTGTGGCCAAAGGAAAGAAAACTTGCCTAAGTGTGTCCTTAAACTTAGACGCTGGATGTTTAACACAGGTCACTGAGAATGTTTAATTTTCTGAACTTCTAGCTAAATTGCATTTGTTTCTGAAAAGGAGGCTAGTACCCGTGTTTTACTTCATGCATTCAACTATTAATTCAGAACATAATCATGACATTGCCACTGTGCACTAAGCACAGGGCTAGGCTCTGAGTTGCAGAGTAAGCAAATCAGACCAATCCTACTAGTAGAACTTATCTTCCAGCAGCTTGGGATAGATGAGCATTGAAATAAACACTATGCATAAATAATGCAATTTCAGCTAGTAACAAGTGCTTGAGACAGTAGCCAGAAAAAAAGCTTTTCTGGGGAGGTGACATTTGAAATGGGACCTGCACGTGGAGAAAGTACAAACTATGCAAAGACAATAGGGAATAAACTTTCTAGGAAAAGAAAGCAGCATCAGTAATCCAATAACCCCTAGTTGGTTAGAGAAACCACTGTAGTTTGAGTAATTTAGATAAACAGTTGCAAATAACTTACATAAAGTAACCTAGAAATGTCTTAGATATTTCTTCTTTCATTTCTCCTACAAAGCTTCAACAAATCCCCTTAGTGTAACAGGGGGTGTATTACTTGCTACAAAACAATGCATGATTTAATTCTATTCCTGTAACCTCCTTACTTACTTAGTTTTGCACCTTTGTGTGCTACAAATGCCACCTCTACAAACAAGCATTTACAGATTAGATTAGCAAACACCAAATGGTAGATTAAAGATGGCTTCAAATTCTCTGCTACTCTTTCATCCTCCCATCAAAACATGGAGTCTTCCCTGAAACTTGGGGTGGCCTCAGAAAACTGCTTGATGAATAGAGTATAATGGGAGTGATTTGCTGGGACTTCTGAGACTGCATCCTAAGAAGAAGCCTTGAAGCTTCAGCCTAATTCCTTAAAATATTCATTTTTGGAAGCCTGCATGTTACTTGGTACCTGCATTTTACTTTGTGCATTCAACTATTAATTCAGAACGTAATCATGACTGCTCTGAGTCCACCAAGTTGTGAGAAGGTCAAGCCACATGGACAGGTAATGAAGGACAAAAGGCCATGTGGAAGAGAGAGAGGCCAAGGAGCACCGAGGTGCAAGATGTGTGACTTTAGCAGTCTTTTTAGCAATGAGACCCCTGTCTTGGGTCTCACTCTGTCATCCAGGCTGGAGTGTGGTGGTGCAATCTTGGCTCACTGCAACCTCCAACTTCTGTGATCAAGGGATCCTCCTGCCTCAGCCTCCTGAATAGCTGTGAATACAGGTATGTACCACCATGCATGGCTAAATTTTGGATTTTTTTTTTTTTTTTTTTTTTGCAGAGATGGGGTTTCACCATGTTGTCCAGGCTGGTTTTGAACTTTAGCAGTCATCTTGGAAGTGGGTCATCCTCCACCAGCTGCCCCAGATGATGCCACCTGGAGTCAAGATGAACCACCCAGCTGAGCCCTTCCTGAATTTCTGATACAACAAATTGTCAAGAAAAATCAATGGCTGTTTTAAACCACTAAGTGTGGGGTGGTTACTGATACAGTGACAGAAAACCAGCATGTAAGTGTTTCAGCAAGAATTCCAGCATGACAAAACTGGTTGTTCTATCAGGCTGCCACTCACAAAGAACCTTCTTCAAACGTCTGGCAGGAAAAAAAAAACAGTCACTTTCTTATATTCAAACTGTTTGGAAATTCTCAAAAGCAAATAAGAGTTTACTCACATCTCATCTTCTGCTTCAATTGAGCATTAGAAAGTAGTCAGTTTGAAAAGTTGTTATTTTGTGAATTGAGAAGCAATTTTATTTTCTTCTAATAATGAATAAATAATAGATGAGTAAAAAAACCAGTAACTCTTCTCTGTGAAATGTTGTGTAATTAGTCATATGAATACAGAATACCCTTTTTGTAGAATATTTTAATGGCTCTTGCAATATTATCCTAAATGATACAGTGTGATAGATTTTGTTTATAAGCATTTTTACATGAAATATAATCTAGCTTTAAAAAATAGCTATTTTAGAGAATGGATTTATTTAATGGTATTCTCTAAGTTTTCAAAGAAGTTACAATTTTCAACTGAGAAACAAAATTGTTCCTATCCCTAGATCCAGACTGAGGAATTTTACGTAGGTGCACCTGTGAGTTACGGGTAAAGTGGATGGGATTACCAGGAGGCACTGATGCAGAAGAAGAACCCCTTTGGGCCTGGGAAGACACTGAACTGAGTTATTCAGTGAAATTATTGCTGGGTCATGGTTTTGAGTCACCATCTTTATTCCCTGGAAAGGGAAAGAGTTATGCCTGCCAGAAGGGTGATGGGAAAGCTCTGCTGAGAAACTGGTAAAGGAGATTAAGGCCAGGAGACGGATGACATATGTATTGTAAAAAAGACAGAGAGAGGCCCAAATTACTGCTAGTGATATGATCATATGGGTACATGGAAAAGCGATCAACAAATGGGGAATGCAATTCATTTTGTAACCAAATGCTGCTCTGAGACCTCCTAGAGAAGCATACAGTGGTTCACTGTGTCCAGGATGCAAGGACAGCACCAAGGAGAGACGTCATGATGCAGTGTTCTTACCACCACCCCGAAACAGCCTCTTCCGCTCTCCTGCTTCCTCTCCTGGCCTCTCATGCTCGTAATACTCAAGACAGAGGTCTGATTGAATTGGCTGTGGCCACCTGACATGGAGAACCCTGTTGTGTGGACTGTCATGTCCAATGTTGTCTGTGACATAACTCACAGATGTGCACCCTTTATGTCCAGTCTGTCTTTTGTTGGTTTCTGTGCTGACCCCAAACTCTGGTTCACTTAAATATGTCCAGGATGGCAGGTTCAGTTGCCATGGAGCCTGCATGTAAAAACTGGGGTGTCAGCAAAACATGAGGAGTCACTCATGTGCAGGGGTACAGGAGCTACTCTGCACACCTTGCACCAAAATGTACCAATCACAATACTCCTGTCTTGTGGACCTAGGTGTGCGCCTGGCATTGGGAAGAGGCACGCCTATGGGACTTAGCAAATGACTCTCCATGACAGATAGTTTCTATCCTATGTTCTCAAATTCACAACCTCATGCTCTCAAAGAGACACACACTGGTCAGATCCTCATTAGTGTCTCCAACAGGAGTGAGGCAGAAGGTACCTGGGTGATTAAAATGCACTCCCATTAACAACAATCCTATATAATTTATTTTTTCCAAAACCCAATTTATTTCTCCAGTCTTACTGAATCACTTACAAACAACACTGCTGAAACATAAGACACTCACCACTCATGTGGTAAACAGGGGAAGCATCTAAAAGGAGGGAAAACGTCACTTCTAGGAGATTTGGTCTGCAGCTGTGCTGGGCTAACAGGACCTCCCAACAGTGGCCATCTGCATACAGTTTCTTTATCTTGGAGCTGAGTGTTTTGAAAGCCACAGCCTCAGGCACACTGGAGTAGCGATCTCAGGGCTGTTACATTTTTTTGGAAATGAGGCTGCAAATGGCAGTGGTTGATTCCTGTTCCTCAGCAGCTTCTGGAGTTAACAACAAAAGAAACTTACTGAAAACCTAATTTTCACAAATCGCAAAACACAGTTCAGAAATGGAACAGGCAAAGGCAGGAAGGTTGTTTGGTGCTCTGAAAACACTGAGCCTTAGTGAACTACTAACCTATTAGTCCCTGCAGCCCCATCAGAAAGGAAAGTGAACCTCCATGTTATTAAACTTCCATAAAGACCTAACTGCTGTCCACATCTAAACAATGGAAGGGTGACTTGATCAATCTGATACTTCTCTCAGATACTAGGTTAGAGCACAGCTACGCTTGTCCTTAAAACATTCCCTCCAAAGTAGCTCTTTCACAGGTGGAAATATATATCTCCACCTAAGAAAATACAAGTGCACTGTCATCCATGGCAAGGAATAAGAAAAATTCAACAATAATAATTTCATAAAGATGTCTTTGACATTTTATCGCTGTTTTGCAAATCAGCCCTCATTTGATTGGTCAGATAACAAGATTTTATTGCGTCTACAAGTCAGTACTGTCTAGGTTTGTCGTATAGGATATTCAAGTGGTATAAAATATGGCTGGTCATATCGTCACAGACTTGATGAGCTGGAAGAGTAAATGTAATTAATATTTAATAAACAGGAAAATGACTAAGCCTTGATTATTTAATTGATCTGTAGTACAGCTCAGAAGTGTAATAGAAGCTCTGAGTGAGGAAATATTTTGCTTGGATAAGAGGAGGTGGAGTTAGCTATCCCAGCAGGGCACATACTCTGGGTCTTAAATCATACATGATCTGAATCAGGTGAACGTAAGTGTGAGCGTTCTTTTTTCTTTGCAGCCCAGGCCATAAATCCCACAAAGAGGATGAAGATATGTGCAACTTTGGTCTTAGACTTAGAGGTCTTTTCCACAGTGAAGATAGAACAAACTCACATTCAACTTGTGTCTGGAGGTGTTTCTGTTACAGGCAAGGAACTTTGCTGACTTATCCATGCCAGGAATCTCCTATTATTTGTTCCACCTCCAATCACCAAGTTATTTACAAGGAGTGGCCAGGTTCAAGCATACCAGCCTTCTCACTTACCATAGCTAATGACCTATATGGATAAAATCTATAATCCTGGCTTTTTTCATCCAAGACTCAAATCTACTGTCCTAATAATGCCGGTAGAAATATGAGTTATTGGCCAAGCCCGGTGGCTCACACCCGTTATCCCAGTTATCCCAGCACTTTAGGAGGCCAAGGCAGGTGGATCACAAGGTCAACAGATCAAGACCATCCTGGCCAACATGGTGAAACCCATTCTCTACTAAAAATACAAAAATTAGCTGGGTGTGGTGGCACACACTTGTAGTCCCAGCTACTCAGGAGGCTGAGGCAGAAGAATCGCTTGAACCTGGGAGACAGAGGTTGCAGTGAGCTAAGATTGTGCCACTGCACTCCAGCCTGGTGACAGAGCAAGATTCTGTCTCAAAAAAAAAAAGAGAGAGAGAGAGAGAGAGAAAGAAATATGAGTTATTAACAAGATTGCATTAGGCTGCAAGTAATGGACTTAAACACAGTGGTTTTACAAAAACAATGATTTATTTTTCTCATACAAAAGAAATTCAGAAACAGATGATCCAGTTAGACCCCCGTGAGATGGATTAAGGAAGGCATGACAGACGCAGGCCCGTTCCAGCTTCCTGCTATACTATTTAGATTCTGACTTTTAGTCGCCTGGTCTGAACGTTATAGTCTTTATACCCAGTCAATATGACACTGCTCCAGGCAGAAGAAAGATGAAAGGCAAAAGCCTAGCAACATCTGCCCTTGTGTGTGTGTGTGTGTGTGTGTGTGTGTGTGTGTGTGTGTGTGTGTGTGTGACGGAGTTTCACTCATTACCCAGGCTGGAGTGCAATGGCATGATCTTGGCTCACCACAGCCTCCACCTCCTGGGTTCAAGCTATTCTCCTGCCTCAGCCTGCCGAGTAGCTGGGATTACAGGCATGTGTCACCACGCCCGGCCAATTTTGTATTTTCAGTAGAGATGTGGTTTCACCATGTTGGTCAGGCTGGTCTTGAACTCCTGACCTCAGGTGATCCGCCCACCTTGGCCTCCCAAAGTACTGGGATTACAGGTGTGAGCCACCATGGCTGGCCATGTCTGCCCGTTTTTATCCTCGTAACATTGGGGTCCACAAAACCCCTTCCAAAGACTTCCACTAAGATTTCCCCAGAACATATTGAATCATACAGTCAACCCTAGCCACAAAGTCCTCTAGGAAGTGGAGATTTTGACTGGACCCACTGTTCCCCAGTGTGTAGGCTAAAACAGAACTGTAGAAGCAAGGAAAAAGAGGGAAATGGAGGTTGGGAACTGTTGGAAGCAGTTTCTGGCAGGGTGACCAGGAATTACTCCTGAATAATTGATGGCAAAGCAGCATGCCTCCATCTGTGGTGACCCGAGTAAAGCAACAAGAGGAGAAAAAAGACTTTTGATCTCAAGCAATGCTTCTATCCACCTTCCACAAATTACGTTGCTTTGCATTATGGGAGATCCTTGGAGAAAAACCTTCTCCATGTAATCATGTGGCACATTTCACTTTTCTCTTTGCATAGAAACAAGTCGCATGGAATTTAGAGATTTTGGTCATTATTCTCAAATTAGGAAAAAAAAATCACTGCTTGGGGACCCTTTAAAAAAGTGGCCTATACATTCAAAAGGAGGAGAACTGTAGCGTTCACACATCTCCTGCATGGCATTTTTGGTGCAGGAAATCATCATTGCTCGACTATTTCATTTCTATTTTAAAAAAATAGAGAGAAGTTTGCCAACTGAGTTTAAATGGAGGTAAGGAGACTGCAATTAGATGTATCAAGGACTCACTAGAGCAATCTTTAAAAAATCAGGTTGTGATCGCGAAGCACAGCCCTCCTTGGAAGGGCAGCCCAAGCCTAGGGCTCAGGCCACTGGCCTCTGGACCTTTCGGGCAAGTGAAGAATCCCACCTTCAAGGGCTGTATGAATGGTAACCAGCTCTCGCTTAGAACCAGATTTGGTAGAAAAAGAGAATGTGCTAATGGAGGGAAATTTAAACCCTTTTGAAATGCTTTTTCTATCTTGACATTCTACAATTAGAATTTTTTTTGTTTTTATTTGTTTTTTGGTTTTTTTGTTTTTTTTTTGGTTTTTTTTTGACACAGAGTCTCGCTCTGTCGCCCAGGCTGGAGTGCAGTGGCCGGATCTCAGCTCACTGCAAGCTCCGCCTCCCAGGTTCATGCCATTCTCCTGCCTCAGCCTCCCGGTAGCTGGGACTACATGTGCCGCCACCGCGCCTGGCTAATTTTTTTGTGTTTTTAGTAGAGACGGGGTTTCACCTTAGCCAGGATGGTCTCAATCCCCTGAACTCGTGATCCGCCCGCCTTGGCCTCCCAAAGTGCTGAGATTACAGGTGTTAGCCACTGTGCCCAGCCTAGAAGAATAGTTTTAAAATTTCAAAGACTAGTCTTGTTCAGAGAAGGTAGAAATCCTTAATTTTGGTTGGTTCTGAAATACTGTGGAATAAAACTGCAGACACAAAATCACTCAACCCCTGGACACAAGAACAATGACAGCGATGACAACTAACCCTTACTGAACAGCTGTATGTGCAGGACACTATTCTAAGTGAGTCATATACATTCACCACCACAAAAAGTAAATGCTGTAATTATCCCTATTTTGTGGTTGAGGATCAGATGTACAGAGGACCCAGGCATCCTGTAGCCAGAGCCTACACGCTTAACTATTGCCATATTACTGGCTCTTCACCCAGTAACACAGTTATTCACCAGTTGCAAAATTCTGTCATCCCCTATGTGTGAAAATGGGCAAGGTTTAGTCCCCAGACCCTACCTCAAACCTACCAGTGAGGTCCCCAGCTTGGTTGATGGTGGAGGGGGGCATCTTGGGAGTGGCAATTTGCTACAACTCATACAACAGCAGTGATTCTCCAAGAAAAGCTGGCCCAAACCTCAGCTAATTAGAAAACAAAGAACCAGAAAGAGGTTTAGATGCATCAGCATTGGAAGCTGCTCATGTCTTCAATGGAATTTGCAATTTTCAGAGCGATGCAAGCAGGGTTCAATAGCTCCTTAATAAATATGGGAGAGGAGCAGGAAATAAGTGCATAGGCAAAGATGAAACCAGACAAGACCATCTTCGTGGAAAATTAGAAGTAGGAAGCAGAGGGCTTCTAGGCTTTTTTTTTTCCAGTCAAAAAGGAAAACATGCTGCATTTGAACAGTCTACTTAAAATACTGACCTCTTTCATGTATGGAGTCATTGAAGACTTCGTTATTTGCTGAGTCTGCAAATGATTTCATAAGGGTTTCTAGACTTTGCAACAAGGCTAAAAGACATTTTTATGGGTAGAGACTTGCTATGTCACCTTTTTCTACCTATCTCATATGTAGTTTATATTAACTTTCATAATATACAAAATATGTATTTTATACACAGTGCTAGGCACATCGTAGATGCTTAAATATATTTTGATGTCTTTATTGTCTAATAGTGAAGAACTTCCCCATCATGATCTGTTCTATTTTGAAAATAAATCTGAATAATTGACATTTTATAACTGTTTTCTGTAATTGAGAATTACCCAGTTTAAAACTCAGAAGACTTAAGGGACCTTTGATGTCTTCTCTCTTCTTATGTGAAATAAATTGTATTTTAATTTTCTTAAATTGAAACCGCCTAAATGGGCTGATGGGCTCTGGGTTGCCTTGCAACAAAATGCACAGTCAGAAAAAGCACTGCACTGTCTTCTCCCAAAGTATTTCCCTCCTTTTGGGGATCCAGGATCTGGTAGAAATGGCACCCTTAATTTTGGGGATCTGTTTTTGCCTTCAGCTGCGATTAGGCCCCAGAAATGCGTGCTTTCCGGGCCCTGTTCTATCAGGGCTCCACCCTGAGCCAGTAATCCGATTAAGAAACTGGCAAATGAAAAATCTTACAACTGCTGAATCTTCTGTTTGTCTGCATTTATATGTGTTGTGTGTGTGTGTGTGTATATGTGTGCGTCATGTTTACATATAAAACAGCTCTAATTGGCTTAGAAAAATAAGTGCTTAAATCAAGTATTTTGTCAGAAAAATAGAAACTTTAATGCCTTTTTGTTCACATAACTTTAGTAATCTTTTGGAAATAAAGACAGTTTTAAAGATTATTGGTAAAATAAAATGTCTTGAAAATGTAGACATTTGGTCTAAATTAAGGTCAGATATCAAATCTGCTAAATGCTTTAAGGTCAAACTATTTCCTTGACTTTTGAAAATTGTCAATTTATCTACTTTAGAGCATTAGATTATAGACGAGGCCTGGCGACTTGTGGATAGCCATGCCCCTAGCTATGCTGAAAACAGTCAGACCTTATCTTCATTTCTATCTGATGTCGTAGGCTCCACCCCTAGCACATAATTAAAATCACTTACTTATCAGGTTTTTCACTAAAAATAAAAGTTGCTAAGACTTAACATTGTAACATGAAATTGAGTTACTGGAGAAACAGTTTCACATACAAGGTGTGTAGGGAATGTGTTTTTGGTAAAAGAAATAATAAGAAGGCATAAGAATATGGTTTTTGTTAAAGGGAATGTGATTTTATCTAGTTCAGAGGGTTTAAAATATTTTCTTAAAAGAGTAACAGGACGAAACTGAAGGTGTAAACAAAGCAAAAACAGTTTGTAAAGGGTTAATCTTTTTGTATTATTATTATACTTCAAGTTCTAGGGTACATGTGCACAACGTGCAGGTTTGTTACATATGTATACATGTGCCATGTTGGTGTGCTGCACCCATTAACTCGTCATTTACA
>NW_012102388.1:682287-689933 GCF_000951045.1 Mandrillus leucophaeus
TAACATTTAAGTCTCTAATCCATCTTGAATTAATTTTCGTATAAGGAGTAAGGAAAGGATCCAGTTTCAGCTTTCTACTTACGGCTAGCCAATTTTCCCAGCACCAAGGGTTAATCTTATAAAAAAAATTCTGTGGGTATAAACCAGGTGGCTAAGATTTCAAAGAAATTATTTAGTTTTTTTCCATAGGTTAAAACATTAAAATCATACTGATGTGGGGCCAGAATCTGGGCCCCTGTGTCCGAATAACAGAGTTTTCTTAGACAATTTATCTGCTGTTTGATGGAAAATTGTAAAGCGTTCTAAAAAGTTTATGAAAATCTTACCTTATGGTCAAACTAATTAAAACCAGATAGAGAAATAAAATTTTATCTTAAAAACTAGCTTTAACACTAAAGATGCACTAATGAAAACATGAAATTTGGTTTTCTCTTTTGAAGACAATTTTTATATAATGTTAAAAGATAATGAAAGGGTTTTGTTTTCTCCTATGGATAAATGGCAGGGGGAAAAAAGGGAGGGAGAGAAAAGACAAATTCAGTTAGCCTCATGCTATCTTTATCGGGTCTCATTTGGAAAGCTAAGTCTCCTATTAGAGTAAAGATTTTTCTTTTAAGATTTTGGAGTTATCATTTTGGCCAAATGAATGACTTACGATGACCTGGGATTCTACTTTGTGATCTCCAGTGTTTCAAACCTTTGATATTTGACAAACTTTCCAAAATCAAATTATAAATTATGTCTCTTTCTAACCTAGTATTTTAGGTTAGCAAAATATTTTTTTTCCAACCTAAAGTCCTAAAAAACCTATTTTTTTAACCTAAAGTCCAAAAATGACATTTCATTTATTTGGTGCAAAAATCATACAGGAAGCACTGTCAAATATGAAATGGTGCTTGGTTTTCATTGGCCTATATTTGTGCAAATGTGTTATTGGTATATGGTCCAAAATTATGTGAAACTCCTAAAATTCTAATATGACTTAGTCTATGTTATCAGTAATAATTATTATTAACAGACTGAGTGCCACAGAGGTAACAAATGTCCTTGTCAATCGTGTCTTTAACTGACTACCCTAATATGTTTTTGTTATCCACAGACCACTGCTGTCTCATTTCAGTCCTCTTTAAAAGACATTTTATAATCAGCTATAAAATTTATCAGGTGCTCTTTAAATGCAGGATTCTAATAATACTGGAGATTGTGACATTAGAGGAAAACCTTTCAAATAGAAAAGTGAATGGCATTTGGTTTACTTGGACTGTATTTGTATAAATATGTTATTAGTATGTGTCCTAAAATTAGGGGAAACTTCTATAATGTTGATATAATTTAGTGTACATTATTAATTATAACTGTTATGTAAAATTGTTGTAAGACAGAAATAACCAAAATTCCTAGTCAATTGTAGCTTAAATAGTGGCTATAGACTTTTGTCACCCACATTTTGTCTTGCTTTGGTCCTTTTCAAAAGATAGTTTATAATCAGATATAGGACTCTGAGTGCAGGTCTCAGACAACTTTTAAAATTGTGCTATTGGAATAGAGGGAAAAAACAAACTTCTAGGACTCTCATGGAGAGCTAATGTGCTAAACATTGCTAAACTTTTTGTTTTCAGAGTCAAGAGAACTTATTTCTTTAGAGCTATTTGCAACTTTTAACAAGTGAGTAAAATATGAACAAAATTTGAAGCATATTTGTTCCTCTCTACCTGATTTCTCCAGAATTTGGAAACATTTGCGAATATTCTCAATTTATGGCAGTACAATTAATTGCATACGTGCAATAAGAATCTGTCTTCTTTTGTAACAGAGCACAATTGGAGAAATTGGTTATTTTAACAAGGCTTTGACTGGAATGGTATATTCCCCTTCAAGAATCAAAGTTGACTTATGGAGCCAATTAAAGCCTGTTGGGGAATCTGGCCTCATACCTTGTCCACACAGAGTCCCTGTACAAGGTTCCTGGCCTGTGGTAAGTAAAGAATGTCACTTCTAACAGGCTCAGAAACCCCACATTATCTTGGGTCCTCAAGAGGAGAAGAATTTGCCCAACTCATAGGTTTTGAGGGTACAAACCCATGGCTGGGCTCGGCTTTTGAAAAGTCTTCATCTGAGACTCTTCATGGGACAGACTTCTATCAAAGCCTATTAGAAAAGCCTAAGTGAAAAATAATTATTCTTGCTGCATTTTATGCAAATAATCAGGCCAAGTTCAGTAAAGCCAAAGTTTATTTTGTAAACAAATCAGTTTTGTCATGATTTGTTTTTAATAAAAATGGGGACTGGAGAGAGAAAAATTATGCTTCAAAAGGAAAACTTTAGCACCCTGCTGTTAGCTATTGTTGAGTTTTTTCCCGCAGTTCAGACTAAATCCTAAATTCTTTGTGGGTTAGAAGTCCCCAAATTAATGCTTTCAAATCTTTGCTTTTAAAATTGGGAGTTGTGGCCAGGCACAGTGGCTCACACCTGTAATCCCAGCATTTTGAGACACGGAGGTGGGCAGATCACCTGAGCTCAGGAGTTCAAGACCACACTGGCCAACATAGTGAAACCCTGTCTCTACTAAAAATACAAAAATTAGCCTGGCATGGTGACTCATGACTGTAGTCACAGCTACTCATGAGGATGAGGCAGGAGAATCGCTTGAACCCAGGAGGCAAAGGCTGTGGTGAGCTGCGATTGTGCCATTGCACTCCAGCCTGGACAATGGAGCAAGACTCTGTCTCAAAAAATAAAAAATAAATAAATAAATAAAATTGGGACTTATACTCCTCATCCTAGGACTCATTATTTCCCTAATTATTTACTCATTATTTACAACAGTGGTCACTTAAACACTGGAGTAAAACTATAGATGAGGGTACTAATGTTTTTGCCATGCAAGTCTTGAACACCCAGCCGGGCCTGCATGAGTCGCTCAGAGAGTTGCAAAGTGGTTTCACTCTTCTCACCTTGGGGTTCACTCCCATTCCCATTATGTCCCCCTGTCAACTGGAAGAAGCCAGAGTGATCGACGGCCTTTTCCCATCTCACAGCCTACACCTTAAGATTAAGGTGTTATAAAACCCAAAGGAAAGGGACTGAAACCACCTTTGCAAAATGACGACTGAGGCAGTGAAAGAGATCCAACTTAACCGACTCCATCTTGCTTCTAACGTCCAAGCTGTCGTTGTTCATTCCTAGGTGTAGGCTGAACTAACTTTAGAAGAAACTAAATTCTTAGTTTAAACAAAGATGCTAACAGTCCTTTCTCAAAGCAGACCTCTTTCTCGCCTGGGGAACTAGCTTGCCTTGTAAGACTAACATTAGCCACGAGATGAGAAATTATAATTTAGGAGTCACACAGTTGGAGGCTACAAGATTCTGACCCTCCCTAAGCTGCCCCTAAGGTCAGTGCTTGAGATATTTTGCAGACTCTGCACTTGATGGATCAGCTGGCATCACCCAGATTGATAAACTGGCTCATCTGATCTTGTGACCCCCACCCAGGAACTGACTCAGCCCAAGAAGACAGCTCCCACTCCCTGTGATTTCATCCCTGACCAATCAGCACTCCTGGCTCACTGTGATTTCATCCCTGACCAATCAGCACTCCTGGCTCACTGGCTTCCCCCCACCGACCAAGTTATCTTCTAAAACTCTGCTCCCTGAATGCCTGGGGAGACTGATTTGAGTAATAATAAAACTCTGGTCTCCCACAGCAGGCTCTGTGTGAATTACTCTTCCTCTATTGCAATTCCCCTGTCTTGATGAATCAGTTCTGTCTAGGCAGTAGGCTAGGTGGACCCCTTGGGTGGTTACAAAACTAACTCTATAAAGAAATAAAACATTTCTATTTTAGGCACACTTCTGAAACAATGGCTCGAAAGTCCTCCTCAAAGTACCACCAAAAATCTAAACTGAGCTATGAGCCTGAGGCAACCAAGAGCTCAGAGAAAGCGGGGAGGATACACATATATACATTCAGCAGAAGTTTGCACAATATTTCTTTCCCATTTCCAAAAGGAAAAGAAAAAAATTTGCATTTGCAAGCTTTTGTTAAAAAATCTTGGAAATATTTTTTATGTTTTCTTCTCTTTGGAGTGAGGAGTCACTAAAAACTTCCTTCAGCAAGAGAGGAAAAAAGCAAAGAAAAGATGAATATTGAGATAATATATAAAAATAATTATTTAATAATATTCCTTGCAAAGAAAATGGAAAAGTAAAAAATTTATGGCCAGAGGATAGAAGCAACTTGTAAAACCCTTTTCATCTTCAGGAACTTGTGTTCTTCTTGGGGGAAGAGAAGCAACTTAAAAGGTCTTTGGCATATCTCACTGTATAACGGTGGTTGCAGTGGGTTTCCAATACTGAATTGAAAATGAGTTTCCATGAAAGCCATATGCCCTAATAGATGAAGGTGGACACATTTAAGAAAAAGTAAATATGGCCAGCACCCCAACCAGGGAAGGTTTTATTAGCACTCTCAGAACCTGAAACACCAGCTGTTAAGTGAATTAACAAAGGTTGAATATTGGTTAGGTGCCACAGGAAATGTAAGAAAATAAGAAAATACAGCTAGCCAACATGGTGAGGGCAGCTATATGGAAAAGATAAGATGAAGAGGGTTGAAGCATTTTTGAAACTTGGGACAGGGCTGGGGAAGGGTGCGTGATGAGAGGTGTGGTTGTGGTAGGGGAGAGGAAAGCCCAGAGCAGAAAGACACAGGCTGAGTGGGAGCACGGAGAGGAAGGGCAGTCTATGGCCCAAGAGAAGGGCACGCTATTTAAAGAAGTGAAAGCTAATTTGTAAATTAAGGAGATATTGTCCTTGATCAGATCTTGAAAGAAGGGGAAAGGAAAAAGCAAGGCGGCAAAGAGCAGAGTGGCTGAATGGCTTGGATTCTTACAAATCGCCAGCCTGAGGGATACAGTGGCACAGTGGGAATCAGACCACCTAGGACTAAGAGTTAAAATAAAAAGAAATGTTAAGGCTTGGGCTGAGTCTGGCCGCTGTGGACCCCAGGCTGCTGCATCAAAAGAATTCGTCCTCATGGTAATGACCTGATAATGCAAAAATGCAAAAAAGGTGGACAGTGGTTAAGGGTGAAGACAGATTCATTTCATCGACCTTGGAAATCCAAGAACAAAGTCCTGAAGGAGGTGAAAGAGAGGCTGGTAAGCACCAAGCCAGCTTCTCCTCTCTAAGCCCACAGCCAGGCCTCCCGTCTTCATGGCCTGTCAGGTTCACATAGCCACGTGACCGAGTTCCGGCCAACGGCATTTGGGCAAAAGCAATGCCCACCTCCAGGATTGTAAAAATGTCCTACGTAATCTTGCATACTCTCATTTCCTATCTATCGGCTGGATGTGAAGGATGGCAGAGCCCCAAAGGGAGCCCAGGTCCTCACCTTACCCATGAAAGGCTCCCCAGTGAACACTGGACTTCGTGTGCCCAACAAGCGTACATTTATCCTGTTAGGCATCTGAGATTTCCGGGTTGGTGTGGTACAACAGCTAGTGTTCCTTACCTTGACCCAAACAAAGGGGAAGAATATGATTTAGGTAAGCAAAGTTCCCCAGAGCCTGTACGCTTGAGGACGAAAGAGAACAGCTGGGTAAGGATGCATTGGTGCAAGACAGGTCAGTGTCAGGTAATACAAAATGACATTACACATTTTAAGAGTATATGAGCTTTGACACTTTTATAGGCTCATGAAATCTACATATATACATGTATGTATATATAAATATTTTGGTATACAGTTCTATGAGTTTTTGTAGGTTTTTGTTGTTGTTGTTTTGAGACAGAGTCTCTCCATTGTCCAGGCTGGAGTGCAACGGCACAATCTTGGCTCACCGCAACCTCTGCCTCCGGGGTTCAAGTGATTCTCCTGCCTCAGCCTCCCCAGTAGCTAAGACTACAAGCGTACACCACCATGCCCAGCAAATTTTTGTATTTTTAGTAGAGCTGGGGTTTCACCATGTTAGCTAGACTGGTCTTGAACTCCTGACCTCAGGTGATCTGCCCGCCTTAGCCTCCCAAAGTGCTGGGATTACAGGCATGAGGCACTGTGCCCAGCCAGTTCTATGAGTTTTAAGATGTGTTTAGATTCCTATAGCCACTACCACAGTCAGGATAGAAAACAGTTTCATTACCCCCAAAACTCTCTAATGCTTCCCCTTTTAGGAAACATTCCTGCTCTGCTAAGCCCTAGCAACCATGACTCGGTTCTCCATTACTACATATTAACTCTTCCGAAAGTCTCATAAATGGAATCATACAACATGTGGTCTTTTACGACTGACTTCTGTCATTCAGAACGTTGTCTTTAAAGTTGATGTTTAAAAAGTATTTGGAAGAGGAATAATGAAACAAAACCGGCAGGCAACAACAATGGCTGGGTCTGGGTAACGTACGGATCCGTTACTCCCTTCTACTTTCATACAGGTGTGGACATGTCAATCATACAAAGTCTTTACATTTTGAGAAAAATTATAACTGTTGTACATCAGTCATGTACCAACCTGAAATTTCTGCTTGAAAGAAATCTGGAAAAATCAAAGATCCAGGACTGAGAAAAAACTAGACCCCATTCTCCTAGTCTTCTCATGTCTGAATAAAATTGAGAGCAGTCCAGACAAAATGGTGTTGGAATTACACCTACATTCTTGCAAGAGACAGGGAAGAGACAGTCAAAGAACCATACTGACGATTTCTGGGTCTGCACTTGCAGGCTCTGACGCTTCCAGTGTCTAATGGAGCAATCTACAATGTCCTACTTCTCCTGCAAAAACCAATATCCAACCTTTGCTCCTTACCAATCTGAGAGTCCCTTAAGAGTGTGATTCAAAGTCTCTGTAGAACAAAAATAGGCCATTTAATTCTATAAAACGGATGTTAACTAAAACGATGGAAACCTTCTGTGAAAAGTGGGGTTTGCCCCTTTTCCAAGGTGACACAGGTCTACAAGGAAAAGAGACCTAATTCTAGGCACGAGTACGGTCACCCCGTCAGCTCAGCACGCAGAAAACCCCTGCTGACAGTTTGCAGATGACATGTGAAGACTGAAATCAGTGCCTCCCAGCAATTCTCCAGTTCTACTTGTCTGAAATGCAAGCCCCCCTGAGTTTTCTTTGCTGTAATACAGTCAAGAGTTTGAAAAGCAGAATTAAAATAAATCTTCCTCAAACCCATGCAAAGGGGCATCCGGTGCTAATTCCAGAGGCATCAAAGATTTGAAATAGGCTCTGGAAGGGAGTCATTTTCTGAGCAGCACTCTCAGCCTGCATAGATGTGAATTGAAGCAGTCTGCATAGATGTCCCTTCTGGCAAATAAAATGGATAAATTCACCTTAAAATGTGACTCTTCCTGCACTAAGATTTCACTTATGTGGAGAATGTCAGAAATTTCATTTTCTTCTAAGAATGTGTATTTATCCTCACCAAAGTAACCCTATTTTCAGACATCTTTTCCCAACAAATCATGTCCATCGCAGCAAAATTATTCTCTTATTTGTATAATTTTTGGTTTAAAAAATATATCAAGTCTGAACTCTACATATGTTTTATGTTTGTTTGTTTGTTTTTGAGACGGAGTCTCGCACTGTTTCCTGGGCTGAAGTGCAATGGCACTATCTCGGCTCACTGCAACCTCTGCCCCC
>NW_012102388.1:691758-693706 GCF_000951045.1 Mandrillus leucophaeus
GAAAAGCAGTCACATTTTCACATCAGCAAACCCGGGCTCTCTTAACACACAGAGGATCTCCTGGTGCCTTCAAATTTGTCATGGCCTTTGGCTTTAAATTAATCAAATCTTCCAATCAACAGACACTTAGTGTGTGCTATGTGCCAAGCACTGCACACCGTGGCCTCGAGGATATGCAAGGAAGACAAGGTGCCTGCTCACACGGAGCTCAGAGGGAGACCACAATGGCCAAAGCACAAAGGAGGCAAACTGCTGAATTTCAGGCAGTGTTAAGCTCTAGCAAAAAACAAACTACATCAAGATGATGGGGGCAGGGAGGAATGCTACTTGAGATGTAGTAAAGACCTGATATCTATCTGTCTGTCTGTCTGTCTATCTCATCTATCATCTATCTATGTATCTATGTATCTATTCATCTAATCATATCGATCATCTATCTAATTTAATCTGTCATCTATCCATCTGACTGTGTTAGTCTGTTTTGCGTTGCTATAAAGGAATACCTGACACTGGGTAGTTTATAAAGAAAATAGGTTTATTTGGCTCACGGTTCTGCAGGCTGTGCAGGCGTGGGACCAGCATCTGCCTAGCTTCAAAGCTTTTGCTTACAGAGGAGGGGAAGGGAGCCAGTGTTTCACATGGCGAGAGCAGGAGGCATCAGACTCTTTTAAACAACCAGCTCTTGTGTGAACGAATGGAGTGAGAACTTACTTATTACTGCGGGGAGGGCACCAAGCCATTCATAAAGGATCTAACCCCATGACTCAAACATCTCCCACTAGGCCCCGCCTCCAACATTGTGAGTCACATCTCCACAGGAGATTTAGAGGGGACAAACATCCCAACTTTATCACTATCATCACCTCTCTATGTAATCTATCATCATCTATCTATATTTATCATCTATCTACCTAATCTATCTTTCTAGTCATCCATCTTTCCATCCATCCACTCACTCAAGCACGCATCCAACCATCCACCCATCTACCTATCTATCTACCTAACTATCCTATCCTGCCTTTTGCACTTCACTTTTTTCCACCTAATGTTTTAGAAAATTTACATATCAGAATAGCTTATATAGTATTCTGTGAATAGTATCATGTGAATGTACATAACCAAAGTCCCTTTATGGAGCACTTTGGTGATTTGCTGATTTTGCCTTATTATCTTCTGGCATTGAATGACAGTTAATATGGTCGGGCTGTGTCCCCACCCAAATCTCATCTTGAATTGTAACTCCCACAATTCCCACATGTCGTGAGAGGAACCCGGTGGGAGGTGATTGAATTACTGGGGCAGGTCTTTCCCGCGCTGTTCTCATGATAGTGAATGAGTCTCACGAGATCTGATGGTTTTAAAAAGAGGAGTCTCCCTGCACAAGCTGTCTCTCTTTGTCTCCCACCATCCATATAAGATGTGACTTGCTCCTCCTTGCCTTCTGCCAGGATCGTGAGGCCTCCCCTGTCATGTGGAGCTGTGAGTCCAATTAAACCTCCTTTTGTAAATTGCCTAGTCTCAGGTACATCTTTATCAGCGGCGTGAGAGCAGACTGATACAACAGTGAATGTTGCTGTGAAGAGGTCTAAAGCCAGCATGGATTTCTATCCCTGGTAAGTGAAAACTGACTTGGTTTTTCTTTCCAAACTTTAAAATTTTGACATGTATTATATAAAAATAAGCACACACAAACACAAGAACACACATACATATATACATATTAGAACATTAACAGAAATTCCATGTATACAGTTTAAAGAGTATATATCATATATGAACAGTTTAAAGGACAACAATAAACACCCAATGAAATTAGCACCCCGTTGAGAACTAGAACACGTTTAGTATTTTGATATCCCTGCATGACCCTCCCCAGTAACACCCTTCATCCTCCTTACTGGCCTCCTGTCCTAAATTTTCTAGTGATTTTCTTGTCTTTTTTTTTTTT
>NW_012102388.1:696371-697886 GCF_000951045.1 Mandrillus leucophaeus
CAGCAGCAAGAAAAGGGATACAAAGCTTACTGAAAATTACTATATACATTACTGCAGCCATAAAAAAAAAAAGAGTTCATGTCCTTTGCAGGGACATGGATGAAGCTGGAAGCCATCACTGTCAGCAAACTAACACAGAACAGAAAACCAAACACCACATGTTCTCACTCATAAGTGGAAGTTGAACAATGAGAACACATGGACGCAGAGAGGGGAACATCACACACCCGGGCCTGTCAGGGCTGGGGGGGTGCGGTAAGGGGAGGGAGAGCATTAGGACAAATATCTAATGCAGGCGGGGTTTAAAACCTAGACGACAGGTTGATGGGTGCAGCAAACCACCATGGCACATGTATACCTATGTAACAAACCTGCACATTCTGCACATGTATCCCAGAACTTACAGTATAATTAAAAACCTAAAAATAAAATTATTGTATATGTTACAAAAGGAATCTGGAATTCAACTATTTCATTCCACGATAAGAAGGAAAAGTTTCCTTAGGGCAGTGATTTCCACCAAGGATGATGTGGCCCCAGGGGACAGATGGTAATGTCTGGAGACATTTTTGGTTGTCAGGACTCAAGGGGGAGAAACTAGTGGGTGGGTTCCAGCAACACTGCCTAATATCCTGCACTGCTCAGAACACACCCACACATAGACACAGCCGGGAATTATCCAGTCCCAGACGTCAGTGGTGCCGAGGTTGAGCAGCCCTGCGCTGGAATGAACTTGCAGGGAAAAACTTAACCACAGAGTCCGAGATCCATGACCATGAGCGAAAAGCAGTCACATTTTCACATCAGCAAACCCGGGCTCTCTTAACACACAGAGGATCTCCTGGTGCCTTCAAATTTGTCATGGCCTTTGGCTTTAAATTAATCAAATCTTCCAATCAACAGACACTTAGTGTGTGCTATGTGCCAAGCACTGCACACCGTGGCCTCGAGGATATGCAAGGAAGACAAGGTGCCTGCTCACACGGAGCTCAGAGGGAGACCACAATGGCCAAAGCACAAAGGAGGCAAACTGCTGAATTTCAGGCAGTGTTAAGCTCTAGCAAAAAACAAACTACATCAAGATGATGGGGGCAGGGAGGAATGCTACTTGAGATGTAGTAAAGACCTGATATCTATCTGTCTGTCTGTCTGTCTATCTCATCTATCATCTATCTATGTATCTATGTATCTATTCATCTAATCATATCTATCATCTATCTAATTTAATCTGTCATCTATCCATCTGACTGTGTTAGTCTGTTTTGCGTTGCTATAAAGGAATACCTGACACTGGGTAGTTTATAAAGAAAATAGGTTTATTTGGCTCACGGTTCTGCAGGCTGTGCAGGCGTGGGACCAGCATCTGCCTAGCTTCAAAGCTTTTGCTTACAGAGGAGGGGAAGGGAGCCAGTGTTTCACATGGCGAGAGCAGGAGGCATCAGACTCTTTTAAACAACCAGCTCTTGTGTGAACGAATGGAGTGAGAACTTACTTATTACTGCGGGGAGGGCACCA
>NW_012102388.1:699001-706278 GCF_000951045.1 Mandrillus leucophaeus
AGAGATTGCTCATTGATGTGTCTAGCTGTAACTGAATTATTTTCACAAACATATAAGAATTCTATTGTAGGAATATGTCAAAATGTATTTATCCAGTACCTTCTCAATGGTCATTTTGGCCATTTTCAGTTTTTTGTTGATATAAACAGTGCTTCTACGAATATTTAAGTATATCTTTCGGTGAACAAGTGTTAAGAATTTCTCTCAGTTAGACACCTTAGAAGTGGAAATATGGGGTCATATTACCAGGTCATTCCAAATCATTTTCTAAAAGAGTTGTACCATTTTTTTCTCCTACCAGCAATAATATTATGGTTTCCTTTTTCCACATCCTCAACAACTACTTTTGCTATTATCAGATTGCTTAATTTTGGCAATATGGTAGTTACAAAATTGAAGCATTATCGTTTCAATTTGTATTTCCCTGGTTACTAATGGGATGAAGTACCTTTTTATATATTGTCTATTTTTGTTTTCTTCTATAAAATGTCTGTTCATATTTTTTGCCCATTTTTATATTTAGCTATTTGTTTTGAATTATAGGTTATTTATTTGAACAACAGCCATTCTTCATATATACTGCATTCTAATTGTTGGTTTATTTATTATAAATACCATCCCTAAACTTATGGTTTGTCTTTGATTTAAAAAGGGGTTATTTTAAAATGTAGTCAAATGTATTAATTTTCCCTCAGTGCTCAGTGTTTCGGTAGATTAAGAAAGTCTAAATCATTTTCTCTCAGAGGATATAAAGATATCCTGCGGTATTTTCTTCTACATTGATTTACTTTTTCCTTTTAATGTCCAATTGATATGAAATTAATGCCTATAAATGGCATGAAGTAGAAATCTCATTCCTTTTTTCTCATTTGGATAATTAGTACTCTAGTGTCATTTTTGAAAAACATATTTTTTCTCACTGATCTGCAATAGTAGCTTTGTTATACAAAATCTCACATTTTCGTAGTTCTATTTTTGGGCTTTTTCTGTTCATTTGTTATTTATCTATTGTATTCCAGTATCATACTCATTTTTATTATTTTATAAAAAATTATAACCCATCTATATATTTTTCCCTTTAGTGTTGTATCTATTAGCAGCCTTTTGGTCTTCATATAAATTTAAAAATGAACTTGCCAAGTTCCCTAAAAAACCTAGTTTTTTGTTGTTGTTGTTAGAGTTACATTGGCTCTATGGATTAACTGGAGGTAAACTGACACTTTTTTATCATTATGCATTTCTATCCCTGAACATGGTATATCCATTTCTTTAATTTTTTGTGAATGTTTACTCTACCTGAATTATTAGCAAATTATGTATTTTTGAAATGTTATAATCAAGATATGTTTGGTATTAATATTGTGTCATAAATTTTTCTATAACACAGGATACCCCTTCAATCTACAGATTTAGCTCTTCCTTAATACAGCAAAATCAAATAAAAAACAAAAATTCAAAAACTTTTATTTGTAAATATATTTTTTATTTTCTTTCTGGGATTCTCAGCTCCAAGATCAGAATGTATTTTTTTATTGGATCGCCTCTTTTATTTATGCCTATCATCTTCTTTCTAATTATTTTAATCCCTTTGCCTTTTTGCTTAAATTAACCAAGATTATCTCAAACTTTTTTTTATGTCAATAATTCCATTTTTCAACAATGGCTATTCCTCAGTTTCAGTTTTTCTTTTGCACTGTTTTAGTCCTCAATGCATGTACTGGCTCTTTGATCTACTTTACTATCTCCTTCTTTGTTTTCTGTCTTTGAACTTTAGGTTTATTAAATTTGTATTTAAAAAAAAATTCCACCCACTTTAAAAACTCACAAGTAGTTGCTTTTTTTGTTTTTCTTTCAAAATCAATTATTTTTGTCTCTTACATGCTTTGCATTTCTTCCTTCCTTCCTTTCTTCCTTTCTCTGAGCAATATATTTATAGGAATGGGCTGCCATTTTCCATTTTCTTCTGGTTCATGCTCAACTTGAACAACTCTGCTCAGAATTTCTTTTCGTGCTAGTATAATGTGTATAAATTGCACCTGTCCATGTTTTATCTTGCAAAACATGTATCAACACTGTCAATTATACAGTTTTACTGTTTGGTATAACTAAGTACTATTCTCCCTTTCTGTAATGTTTTCAGATGTTCTGTGCCTGAGTTCACTCAACTCTGTGTGTGCATGTGTGCTGAGACGGGGAATGGAAATAAGGGCAAAAGGTTAGTATTATATTTCTTCCATGCGCTTGGATAATCTTGGGCTTCAGATTATCATTCCAATTTATCTCTCTATCTCAGATCCTTGCTTTTGATACAGAAAGACATCCTTGGCTGATCTCTTTTTTTTTATCATCAATCCTTCAACTACCCAAAAAGATAAAAGGGAAAAGAAATATAAAAATTGATTTCTCACCTTTGCATAACAAGTTCACTGAGTAGAAAGAAAAATATTACCTTGTTCCCTCTGTGTTCTTTTTCCACTGCCTCTGGGTCTTTCCAAAGTTTGTATCATATTTATTATGTCTTCTGTTTGACTATATTCATTTCTGAATGCTTATGATCCATCTGCCTTTGATTGCAGCTGGGACTGACACAATGACAAGCCCAGTGATTGTCTCTGCCTCTGGTATAAGATAGAGTCAATCAGAAAAGAAAATACCTCCTAAAACTGTTATACCCTCATAGCCATGTCAGGGAACAGGAGCCATCCCAGATAATTGACCAGAACTTTAGTATCAGGAACTAGTTACAGACGTGCTGAAATTGCTGAAACAGCAACTAGAGGATGGTGACACAGCCCAAGTATGAATAAACACAGGAGGCCTCTGCTCTTAGGGTCAGAAAGACAAAGCAAAGAGGTTGTGTTAAAAGAGGCCAAGAGTAAGGTCTTCATGTAGGAACCAGAAAATTGGAGGCATAGCAGGGACTACCTGGTGGGAGCTGGACCCACAGGTGGAGGAACAATTTGGCATGAGTAGGGACTATGGAGTGAGAGAGGAGAGAATTATCCTGACTCCACCCTTTTCTAACCCATAAGTTTTCTTATCAGTGGCTTCAACTGACCAAATGTAATCAAAAGCCAGAGCTGGGTGATGTAAAGAACGTGGGAAATGTAGATTGCAGAGGCATACTCAGTGAAAAGCACAGCAAGGTAACAGTAGAAAAGAGACTGAAGACAAAAAAGATCACGAGCTGGTGTATCCACTCTCATCTGTCTTCTTGCAAGTAGGGCTTATTAGTGACACTTTTCATGACTACTGTTTATTTATCACTTCTCATCTATTGCTGCTTCAAAAGCTACTACAAAACCCAGTGGCTTAG
The DNA here is from genome assembly GCF_000951045.1 of Mandrillus leucophaeus. NCBI lineage: Eukaryota > Metazoa > Chordata > Mammalia > Primates > Cercopithecidae > Mandrillus > Mandrillus leucophaeus. Next base: position 702,318 of record NW_012102388.1, read on the forward strand.
AATGCCACAGCTTTATTCTATATCATGATTTTGTGTAGCAGGTATATGGGCAGGGCTCAGTTGGGAGATTCTTCTGCTACACATGGAGCTTGATGGAGGTCATTTGGTGGTATTGAGTTGCCGGATGGTCTGGTTTAGAGGATCCAAGACAGTCTTACCCAAGTGTCTGGTTGCTTGATAGGAGAGGCTGGAAGACTGAGCTCACCTGGTTCCTCTTCCTCTCCATGTAGTCTCAGAGTCTCTTACATGGTTTCCCAGCAAAACAGCTGGATTTCTTATATGCTGGCTCACAGTTCCAAGACCAAGTGATCCTGGAGACACTGGGAAACAGTCAAAGCTTCCTTTGACCTATCCTCAGAAGTTCCAGATCATCACTTCTGCTACATTCCACTGAGTAAGCAATTCACTAAGGCCAGTACGAATTCAAGAGCAGGGGATCAGAACCCATATCTCAACAGCTAGAGGGTCACAAAATGTGCAACTATCTCCAATCCAACACACTCTCATCCCACCTTGCATGAGGCCTTGAGTGGGAGGGGACTCTGAAGCTGTGATTGGATGCACTGAGTTGATTTCTGGAAACATCTGTCTCACTCCTTAGCTGACTCCCTCCCCCAGTCTTTGTTGATGATAATGTGTTTTTCACTTAAAAAAATCAGTTTACTTTTTATACCTTCAGATTTGAAGGAGGGAGGGGAAGGTGACATCTCACTTTGCTCTGCTATCTTGCACTAGAATATGCTGAGTTAGATGCTTCCCTGAGTTATTGAAGAAAATGCCTCCTAAGCAACTTTGAACATGGTCCTCTTTTTGTTTCCTCTTTATAGTTTAAGTTAGAGGTAATCTGCTACTTGTCAACATCAGCCCTCGTGGAAAACGAATCAACACTGCTTAGTTTGAAATGGCCTTAAGTAATCTGTTCACATTTCAACTGATCCCTGATACCTTTCTTGGTGGATGGAATTGATCATGTACTGAAGCAAATGTGGTACCACTAAGTGTGCCTGAGGTTCACCTTACTCTTTGTTTCTACTCCACAACACCTGGACAAGGTAAGACCCCAGGAAATGAGGCTCAGTGAGTTTCAGCGACCCTCCCACGATGCATAAGTAGTGAAAGTGTCAAGACAGGTGCCCACAGCTCCAACTCTGTGACTCTGGGCTGTTCCTCACAAACCCCATGTGGTCCCCAGCAGGCAAACACTGCCCTTTTGTTTTGAAAATGCCATTTCTCTTGATAATTATTAGGGTGTAAAATGCTTGGAAGGGCCACTGCAGTTTTTAATGGCCTTTGGATGTCACTGTAATTTGCAGTGACAAATAAGACTTACAGATTTTGTTGGGAGGCTGAGGCGGGTGGATCACGAGGTCAGGAGATCGAGACCATCCTGGCTAATGTGGTGAAACCCATCTCTACTAAAAACACAAAATATCAGTGGGGTGTGGTGTTGGGCGCCTATAGTCCCAACTACTTGGGAGGCTGAGGCAGGAGAATGGCCTGAACCCGGGAGGTGGAGCTTGCAGTGAGCCGAGATTGCACCACTGCACTCCGTGCTCCGGCCCGGGCAACAGAGCAAGACTCCATCTCAAAAATAAATAAATAAATAAATAAATAAAATAAGACTTACAGGTTTTGCTCATGGTGGATACAACTTGATCCAAGACAGTCTTACCCAAGTGTCTGGTTGCTTGATAGGAGAGGCTGGAAGACTGAGCTCACCTGGTTCCTCTTCCTCTCCATGTAGTCTCAGAGTCTCTTACATGGTTTCCCAGCAAAACAGCTGGATTTCTTATATGCTGGCTCACAGTTCCAAGACCAAGTGATCCTGGAGACACTGGGAAACAGTCAAAGCTTCCTTTGACCTATCCTCAGAAGTTCCAGATCATCACTTCTGCTACATTCCACTGAGTAAGCAATTCACTAAGGCCAGTACGAATTCAAGAGCAGGGGATCAGAACCCATATCTCAACAGCTAGAGGGTCACAAAATATGCAACTATCTCCAATCCAACACACTCTCATCCCACCTTGCATGAGGCCTTGAGTGGGAGGGGACTCTGAAGCTGTGATTGGATGCACTGAGTTGATTTCTGGAAACATCTGTCTCACTCCTTAGCTGACTCCCTCCCCCAGTCTTTGTTGATGATAATGTGTTTTTCACTTAAAAAAATCAGTTTACTTTTTATACCTTCAGATTTGAAGGAGGGAGGGGAAGGTGACATCTCACTTTGCTCTGCTATCTTGCACTAGAATATGCTGAGTTAGATGCTTCCCTGAGTTATTGAAGAAAATGCCTCCTAAGCAACTTTGAACATGGTCCTCTTTTTGTTTCCTCTTTATAGTTTAAGTTAGAGGTAATCTGCTACTTGTCAACATCAGCCCTCGTGGAAAACGAATCAACACTGCTTAGTTTGAAATGGCCTTAAGTAATCTGTTCACATTTCAACTGATCCCTGATACCTTTCTTGGTGGATGGAATTGATCATGTACTGAAGCAAATGTGGTACCACTAAGTGTGCCTGAGGTTCACCTTACTCTTTGTTTCTACTCCACAACACCTGGACAAGGTAAGACCCCAGGAAATGAGGCTCAGTGAGTTTCAGCGACCCTCCCACGATGCATAAGTAGTGAAAGTGTCAAGACAGGTGCCCACAGCTCCAACTCTGTGACTCTGGGCTGTTCCTCACAAACCCCATGTGGTCCCCAGCAGGCAAACACTGCCCTTTTGTTTTGAAAATGCCATTTCTCTTGATAATTATTAGGGTGTAAAATGCTTGGAAGGGCCACTGCAGTTTTTAATGGCCTTTGGATGTCACTGTAATTTGCAGTGACAAATAAGACTTACAGATTTTGTTGGGAGGCTGAGGCGGGTGGATCACGAGGTCAGGAGATCGAGACCATCCTGGCTAATGTGGTGAAACCCATCTCTACTAAAAACACAAAATATCAGTGGGGTGTGGTGTTGGGCGCCTATAGTCCCAACTACTTGGGAGGCTGAGGCAGGAGAATGGCCTGAACCCAGGAGGTGGAGCTTGCAGTGAGCCGAGATTGCACCACTGCACTCCGTGCTCCGGCCCGGGCAACAGAGCAAGACTCCATCTCAAAAATAAATAAATAAATAAATAAATAAAATAAGACTTACAGGTTTTGCTCATGGTGGATACAACTTCACTTGATCTGCTCTCAGAAGCGCTGACTTAAGTTGGCACCTTGTCCCTCCAATGCAAACACCACATGCTCATTCTCACAGCATCAATCACTCAGGAAAGGCCCTGGCAGCATGCTTTATTCACTGGTAATCCCCAGCACCAAGCTTAATCTTCAACAAATATATGTTAAATAAAGAAAATATTTTAGTTAGCTCAGTCTCTTTAGTGCTCTTAAAAAAAAAAAAAAAAAGGAATCTCACAGTATCGGTGCCTTCCTTCCTATTTTGCATTTATGAAGATGAATTTTCCAACACATGTGCTCTGAGGCTGCATGTTAGAAAGGGTAGGCTTTCAATATCTTAAATTAAATTATCTTATAAACTATAGGGCCTCTGGCCAATTGTTTAACCTCTTTGTATTTCAGTTTGTGCCTCTTCTGAAAAATGTAAGTAATAATAGCACCTACATCATAGAATTGTTTTGAGGATTAAATGTGCTTAAAAAATTAAGCACTTAGAACATTGCTTGGCACAAATAGATATTTAATGAGTGTTGGCTATCTTATTACATTCAGAAGTCTCACAAAATTTCCCAAACCAAGGCCATGATCCCTGCGTTCCTAAGAGGAACCCAGAAGTGGTACACAGAAAAATTAAACCTGGATGTGATGAGAATATGAAGACATTCCATCTATAACCTGGGTGGAACATTCCCATGGGTGTCTACATGGACAGATGACATGTAAGACCCAAGCCCAATCCACTTCCTCCTTGCCATGGCACTATATAGTCCTCCACCACTCCCAACCCCTCA
>NW_012102388.1:707328-720317 GCF_000951045.1 Mandrillus leucophaeus
TAGAGCCTTGTTGAATGGCTTTGACCAAAATGCTGACAGTGGTATGGACAATGAAGTCCAGGCAGAGGTGGTCTCAGATGGAGATGAGGAATTTTTTGGGAACTGGAGTAAAAGTCACTCTTGCAATGCTTTAGCAAAGAAACTGGCAGCTGTTTTTCCCCACCCTAGAGATCTGTGGATTGAGAGGGATGAAATGATTTAGGGTATCTGGTGGAAGAAATTTCTAAGCAGCAATGTGTTCAAGATGTGACTTGGGTGCTGTTAAAAGCATTCAGTTTTATGTATTCATGAAGATATGGTCTTGAATTGGAACTTATGCTTAAAGGGAAACAGCATGAAAGTTCAGAAAATTAATGACCTGAAGATACAACAGAAAATAAAAAACCCATTTTCTCAGGACAAATTTAAGCTGGCTACAGAAATTTGCCTAAGTAACGAGGAGCCAAATGTTAATCACCAAGACAATGGGAAAAAATGTCTCCATGTCAGAGACCTTCACAGCAGCCCTTCCGATCACATACATGGAGGCCTAGGAAGAAAAAGTGGTTTCTTGGGCTGGGCCCAGGGCCCCCCTACTGTATGCAGCCTAGGGAATTGGTGCACTGCATCCCAGTCACTCTAGCCAGGGCTAAAAGGGGCCAAGGTACAGCTCAGGCCATGGCTTCAGAGGGTAAAATCCCCAAACCTTGGCAGATTCCACATGGTATTGAGCCTGCAGGTACACAGAAGTCAAGAATTGAGGTTTGGGAACCTCTGCCTAGATTTCAGAGGATGTATGGAAATGCCTGGATATCCAGGCAGAAGACTGCTACAGGGGCAGAGCACTGATGGAGAACCTCTGATAAGGCAGTGCAGAAGGGAAATGTGGTGTTGAAGCCCCCACAGAGTCCCCACTGGGGTACTGCCTAGAGAAGCTGTGAGAAGAGGGCCACTGTCCCCCCAGACCCCAGAAGGTTACCAACAGCTTCTGCCACATGCCCTGAAAAGCTCCAGACACAATGCCAGCCCATGAAAGCAGCTGAAAAAGAGAGTATACCCTGAAAAGCCACAGGAGCAGACCTACCCAAGGTCATAGGCGCCCACCTCTTGCATCAGTGTGATCTGGAAGTAAGACATGGAGTTAAAGTAGATTATGTTGGAACTTTAAGATGTAATTACTGCCTCATTGGATTTTGGACTTACATAGGGCCTGTAGCTCTTGTTTTGACCAATTTCTCCCATTTGGAACAGGTGTATTTACCCAATGCTGGTATCTCCATTGTATCTAGGTAGTAACTAACTTGCTTTCTATTTTACATGCTCCTAAGCAGAAGGGACTTGTCTTTTCTCAGATTAAACTTTGAACTTGGACTTCTGGGTTAAAGCTAGAATGAGTTAAGACTTTGGGGGACTCAGTTGGGAAGGCATGACTATGTTTGGAAATACAAGGACACGAGATTTGGGAGAGGGCCAGGGGCAGAATGATATGGTTTGGCTGTGTCCCCACCCAAATCTGATCTTGAATTGTAGTTCCCATGATCCCCATATGTTGTGAGAGGGACCCAGTGGGAGTAAGTGAATCATGGCGGTGGTTACCCCCATGCCATGCTGCTATTCTCATGATAGTGAGTGAGTTCTCATGAGATCTGATGGTTTTATAAGGGTTTTTTCCCCTTTGCTCAGCACTTCTCCTTCCAGCTTTCATGTGAAGAAGGAAGTGTTGGCTTCCCCTTCTGCCATGATTGTAAGTTTCCTGAGGCCTCCCCAGTCCTGCAGAACTGTGAGTCAACTAAACCTCTTTCCTTTATAAATTACCCAGTCTTGGGCAGTTCTTTATAGCAGCATGAAAACACACTAATACAAAGACTAAACATTTTTTAAAAAATTCCTTTTATAAAAACAGCTGGACTGAACCCCATAGTCTAAGGACACAGTGGCAGATACTCAGGTGTTTACTCTCATATTTTGCCAAAGCAAATCCCACACAACCACTCCCTGGGAGAACTTCCTAAAGCCACAAAGGAGCCAGTAACACCATTTATGTTCGCATCCATTCATATTGATTTTTCTCTTCTTACATTTCTTGGATGTTCCATCAAGAGGTGAATACTTGAAGATGAGGGTTGAGACCCTGCTTCCCACAGGACCCCATCAATGGCCCTATCTCAACTCCCAGAGGAATGAAAAGACTGTGGATGAAATGTTTCTACATGCTTTTCGGGTTTTTCCTTCTAGCTGTTTTTCAATTAAATGGGTATAGAAATCTCACTGTACTAGCCTCCTTTAAGGTTCCTCGGATGTTATAGGCTTTGAGGCAATAGGAGCAAACTGCTCCTTTCAAATGCGTTTATCTCAAATTCCTTGCAGGGATGTCCTGAGTACTGTCTGTATCGTTCTGCAGAGTCTTGGGGGCTTTGTGGATGGCACAGCACTGAGTTATGGCACCTGTCTCTTCTGTACTTGCAACAGAAATTTATGCAACATAAGAACAGTGGGGTCTTCAGGAATACTCAGGCAACATTACACAAAGCATAGAAAGGAAGAATGTGAGGTCAAAAGTAGGCAGATACAAATTTCAAATCTCCTTTTTTGGGGGGAACAAATTAATATCAATTTCCTCATCTCTACCATAGGGAGGATAGTTCATTGAGGAGTCTGCAGTGAACATTAGTCATGTTTCGGTCACCCAGGTTCTATGCCTGCATCCTGAGAGCTCCCTGAATTATCTGAGGAGGGGTAGTAGTTGCCTCCTATTGGTGTTGATCTTGGTGGGAGGGTGAATGCAGGAGCCACTTCTAACTGGGTTACTGGAAGAGTTAGGTTGTTTTCTCTCCTTCCTTTGGCACAACCAGGGGGTGAAAATGTGACTTAAGCTTGCCCAGAGGATGTTTTTTCCTAGCACTCTGAAGTTTGAGCCACTGACAAAGTCTGGACAGATGTTCACAGGAGCATCTAGGGCTGTAGCAGAGGCTTGTTGGTACAGGCACTCCTCACTACAAAACTCAGTTTAGGCTTCCCAGGTCTAGGGAGCAGTTTTGGGTCCTGCTTGGCTCTGCATCTTCTTCCCTGTCTTTCCACTCATCTCTGGAATTCCCAAGAGCCTGCTAGTTGGTCAGAGTGAATTTCTGTTACTGACTAACAACGAACCACCTGTTAGGACATTGTAGGGAGATTACATGAAACCACAGAAAACAGACCAAGTACAAATCCAGGAAAATGGTAGGCACTTACTGTTATCACATTCCTTTCTCCTCCCCTTTCCCTAAGAGGATCAGAGCACTCACATTGTTTGACATATAAATGTGTGTGTAGCCATAAGCCTTGACCAAAAACATCTGACAGCTCCAAAGGAGCCATAGCAGTCAGCTAAGGGAGAGGGCCTTGAGCTGGAGCCACTGGGGATTAACATCCTGAAAAAGAGAATTCACGAAACTGTGTGCAAAGAGGCTGTGCATATGGCTATATAGTGGTGTTTTCACAAACAGGCATTTACTTATATGAGCAGACTTTCTAGTGGTTGGAAAACTAAATGAGACGTGCAACTTAAAGAATTTCCAAGAAAAAATAACAATAGAATGTCACCTTAAATCCGAATGCAGAACCTTCCTCTATGCAAGAGGTGAATTTGCTTTATGAATATTTTCTCCCACAACCATAATCTAGTCCAGGTGTCTCTAACTAGAGCTTATTGTGTCCCCTGGGGGATATTTGGCAATATCTGGACACATTTTTCAGTCATCACAATGGGTGGTAGCAGTTAATAGGCATCTAGTAATTAGAGGCCAGAGATGCTTCTCAATGTCCTGCAATGCACAGACTATCCTCACAACAAAATATTGTCTGATCCAAATGTCAATAGTATGAGGCTGAGGAACCTAGTCTACTCAAACCAACCCTATCCAAACTTAGCCTTGGTGGTTGCCTGACTTCTCCAAGGTCACATGGTGACCTTCTAGCAAAACATGGAACAGGGGCAGCACTTAAATATCACAATTCCACTGGTTTTACTTAAAAGCCTCTCCTGAATTCCACCTTGATTCCTGATCAGATATAGAGAAAATATATTCTTATAGCTGAGAAAAATGGGGCAAAAAAATCTAGACATGATTTAATTCTAAATATTATACAAGTTCTCAGAAGAAAATGCAGATTCTCTCAGCCCAGAATTGCCTTCCCTACCTCTTCAAATGAACACAAGCATGTCATGCCCCCACTCATGAAACCTAAATGCTCCCCAACTGCCTGCAGCATGACTCTTTGTAAACTAACTCCCAATTCTTCCAGTCACATTTCACACAACACTCCCTCTTACACCTGAACTTCAATTCTACCTATTTCTTGCACCGTTGATTTAGGGCACTGGATGAGTTTCTTCTAAGCCAATTAGCTTCTGGGTTCTAGGTCAGGATCAATACTGTCCTAGGGCTTCATGAGCCATACCAATACCCTTATAATCAATTCTCATTTTTCTTTAAACTGATTCAAATCGTGTTTCTGTAACGTCCAAAAAAAAAAAAAGGTGTTAAGAAACACAGTCCTGGGAACTACTGGTTTCAGCTCTGACATGTACATGGCTTGGAAGTCATCACAATTATTCTTACAAGAAAAAGGATGGAAAACTGAAAAGCACTACATTTTCTCAGACTCATTGGAGAACTGAGATTGTAGGACAAAATGCCACTCCCAAATCTGGAGAGACAGATACATTTAAGGAAGAAATACATGATGGTAAAATTATTTTTCTTAATTGATCAACATATACTGTTTGTTTAAAGCAATAATAGTAGTGATGAATCACAGCAATGTCGCAAAGGACATGAGGGTAACTGGGAAAATGCAGTTGTAAGTTACCTGTGCTACACGGGAAGCATGACAGTGTTATACGAAATTGACTCAGATTAGTTAAAATGTATATTAAAAATTTTAGAGAAACAATTAATATTTTAAGTAAAATTGGTACACCAAAAGAGGCTAGCAAATGTAATCACATAAAATATTGGAATCAGAAAAGGTAGAAAAAGGGGCGGATACAAAACGAAGAACACATGACATTAATAGAAAATAGTTAAAAACATGATCGATATTAATCTAACTATATGAAAAGCATTTAAATGTGAACAGACTAAATATACCAATTAAAAGAGAGATATTGTCAAAGTAGATTTAAAAACATGATGTGCCTATATAATATTTACCAAAATCCCACTTCAGCTCAAAAGACTTTTACAGGTTAAAAGTAAAGAGATAGAGAAAGGTCATGCTAACAATAATAAATAAAACTTTCGGTATTCACATAAATCCCAGACAAAGCAGATTTTACAAAAAGGAAAATTATCAGGGGTAAAGCGGAAGCATTATATAATGACAAATGGGCTAATTATCCAAGAAGTTACAACAATCCTAAATGTGTATGCATCTAACAAATGCACATCAAAATATATGAGACAATCACCGATAGAACTTGAAGGAGATATAAACAATCCTCCTATTATAGTAGGAAACTTAACACTCCTCTGTGAGCAACTGATAGATCAAGCAGGCAGAAAATCAGTAAGGATGTAGATGACCTGAACCCACCATCAATCAACTTGATCTAATTGACATTTATGGAACATTCCATCCAAAAGAAGCAGAATACACTTTCTTCTCAAAATCACATGAAACATTTACAAAGAAAGATTACATTCTGTGCCATGTAGCCTTACATGTAAAACAGAAATTATGCAAAGTATGTTCTCAAGCCACGGTAGTAATTAAACTAGAAATCAATACTAGAAAGACAGATGGTAAGTCCAACAAATATTTGTTAATTAAAAACACGCTTCTCAATAACATATTAATCAAAGAAGTCTCAAAAAAATTAAAAGTATTTTAAACTAAATTAAAAAGAAAATATAACTTACCCACAATTTTGAGATGCAGAAAAGCATTGCTTAGAGAAATATTTATAGCACTAAAAACATATATTAGAAAGATCTAAAATCAATAACCTAATCTAAAATTAATTCGTGTTAAGTGTAGACAACCTAAAGAACAAATTATACCTGAATCAAGCAGAAGGAAATTACACAAATTGGAGGAAAAAATCAATGAAATTGAAAATAGAAAAACAATAGAGAAAATCTACAAAACCAAAAGTTAATTCTTTGAAAAGATCAATAAAATTGATAAAATCCTACTCAGGCTAACAAGGAAAAAGGGAAGACAAAAATTACCAATAACAAAAATGAAAGAAGAGTCATCACTACTGATCCTATGTAAATTAAAAAGCAAGTTTTCTTCTTTGAGATATATTACACACCCTGGTAAATATAGTAGATAATAATGTAGTGTGCATTTAAAATTGCTGAGATTAAATTTCAAATGTTCTCACCACAGAAATGGTAAATAGTTGAGGTGATGAATATGTTAATTAGCTAAGTATTCCACACTGTATTCATAAACCATAATATCACTTTGTACCCATATATATAGCTATAATCTTTCAATTTATAATAAAAATAAAAATTAAAACAAAAACAAGAAAAACAACTTCTCCCAAAAAATAATAAGGAATACAGCAGCTAACTCTACACCCACAAATTTTATAACTTGGATATAAGATAGATGGATTCCTTGAAAGACACTAACAAAATTCACACAAGGAAAAATAAGTAGCATGAATAGCCCTATCTATTAAAGGTGAGTAAATTATTAATAACCCCCCGAAAAATGAAAACACCAGGCTCAGATGGATTCACCAGTGAAAACTTACAAACATTTAAGATATAAATTACCATTTCTACACACTGTGTCTGAGCAAAAGAGAAGCAGAGGGAAGATGTTCTAACCATATTACCAAAACCATATGAAGACATTCAAGAAAAATCAAAAGTGCAAACTAATATTTCTCAGTAACATGGGTATTAAAATCTTCAATAAAGCATTAAATTGAATCCAACAATATATAAAAAGAATTACACACCACACACAAGTGGAATTTATTCCAGGTATACAAGGCTGATTTAATGTTCAAAAACTTAATCAAGATAATTCTTTCGCTGCATTCACAGGCTAAAGGAGAAAGATCATATGACTATGTCAACTGGCATAGGAAAGAAACTTTGCTCACTTTTCAATGGAGTTGTTTTTTTCTTATAAATTTACCTAAGTTCCTTGTAGATGCTGCATATTAGACCTTTGTCAGATGGATAGATTACAAAAACTTTCTCCCATTCTGGGTACAGACCTAAAGGAATACAAATCATTCTATTATAAAGATACATGCATGCATATGTTCATTGCAGCACTATTCACACTATTCACAATAGCAAAGACATGGAATCAACCCAAATGCCCATCAATGATAGACTGGATAAAGAAAATGTGGTGCAGATACACCACAGAATACTATGCAGCCATAACAAGGAATGAGATCATATCCTTTGCCAGGGCGTGGATGTACTTGGAAGCCATTATCCTCAGCAAACTAACAAAGGAACAGAAAACCAAACACCACATGTTCTCACTTATAAGTGGAGTTGAACAATGAGAAAACAGGGACACAGAGAGGGGAACAACATTCACTGTGGACTGTCATGGGAGGGCAGTGAGGGGAGAGCATTAAGAAAAAGAACTAATGCTTGCTGGGCTTAATACCTAGGTGAGGGGTTGATAGGTGCAGCAAACCACCATGGCACATGTTTACCTATGTAACAAACCTGCACTTGTACCCTGCACTTGTACCCTGGAACTTAACAATATATAATTTAAAAACAAACTTGACAAAATGTACAGGAAGTCATGATAAAGAAAAACTCTAACCAAACTACGAAGGAAAGAGAACTTTGTCAACTTGATAAAGAATATGAACAAAAAGCCTAAAGGTGACACGTACTGAATGTCGAGAAACTAGATGCTTACTCACTAAGAAGAGGAATGCGGCACGAAAAGCCCTTCTCACCATTCCTATTTTACACTGTACTGGAGCCAAATGAAAAAGCTGTCAATAGCCAGAGTGGGAAAATTTGAGCAACAAAATTCATAAAATAATATTAGATTATAACCCAAAGTATAAAATAAATATCCAGGTGTTCTCACTGAAATAAGTATATTATTGAATAAATACATAAATGAGGGAAAATAAGCAAATGTCACCTGCAGAATTCTAAATAACTTAAGCAGCTATATTACCCTCAAGGGGGTGAAGCACCGCTTCCCTCTTTACAGTTGTGAGCTGGGGATAAGCACTTCCTTGCAAAGTATAGCCTTGGAAGAATGGGAAAAAAGTAACTTTACAGTGGAGAAACCTGCCAAACCCAGCCCAGCCCGGTGCTGGTGAGGCGGGATAGGTGGCCGAGGAAGCGACCATGTCCTCAGGATATGGCAACCTTGGGACCTTAGGATCAACACAATAAACGTCAAACTCATTCAATCAGAGCAATCTCCAGTAGGGAATTTCCCCTGTAGACAGCATGCGTATTTGGATTTTACCTGTCCTCAGGCAGACCCTTTGCTCACTATAATAGTAAAAAAACGCACCCCTGGGTGGAGATTTTGGACGCTAATAAGACATGCGATATATGAACACGCTCGTACAGCTACTGCGCATGTGCACCCAGAGGACCTCCCCCAGACATGCTTCCTAGTAACACCTCTTCCCACCCGCTTATGAATAATCATGTAAGGCTACCATAAAGGGAGTCTCCCTAGTGCCCGTCTTTGCTGTCTCATCCTTACCAGCAGCCTGCCTTGAATGCTCTCACTCTCTGGTGTACTATCTATTCTGAACTGAACTTTCAAAATATTTTCTTTTGCAATACATTGCTCTATAGTGCATCTCCTTTGCTGTGTGTCTCTTGTTTAAATCCATTTAAACTAAAAAGGCAAGAACTGGGGTCTCACAGCAGCCGTCAGCCCTGGAAGTGAACATCAACAGTAGCAAGTCACGTGGGCCGTATGCACCCTCGATGTGACAAACATGGCACTTTGGCTCTGTGGTTTTCCTCCCCCAACCCAGTGCAATCAGGAGAAAGAGCATCAGACAAATCCCAGTTGAAGAGCATTCCTCAAAACAGCCGACCAGTAAGTCTCAAAATAGTCAAAGCCACCAAAACCAAAGAAAATCTAAGAAATGGTCACAGCTACAGGAGTGTTAAAGCAAAATAAATATGGCCTGAGAAGGACTCTATTTCCATGTTTGAGACCTTGTGGATGAACTGCAACCTAGCTTAATAGGTAGACAAGATTGAAAACCTAACTTCGGAGTATACGCCTGTAACAGTCGCTGAGTCTTGGCCAATCCCAGCGCCCACACTTCAACCAGTCATACACTGCTGAGTGTTCAAACTGTGTTCAAGTAAGGCAAACACTGAGCTGTACCCAACCCAGCTGTTCCGGTACCTCACTTCCAATTTCTGTGTATCACTTTACTTTTTTGGTCTATAAATGTGTTCTGACCACAAGGCACCCCTGGAGTCTCTCTGAATCTGCTGTGATTCTGGAAGCTGCCTGATTCACGACTCATTCATTGCTCAATTGAACTCCTTTGAATTTAATTCAGCTGAAGTTTTTCTTTGACCAGGAGTTCCAGGAGACATGACCCTTACATGTAATGTAGTCTCCTGGATCAGCCAAGGGGAGCGGTAGAGAAAAACTAAGGAAATTTGAATAAAGTATGGACTTTAGCTAATCATCATGTGTCAATATTGGTGCATTAATTGGGACAAATGTAGCATACGAATGTAAAGTATTAATAAAAGAGGAAACTAGTGGGGACATATGGGAACACTGCAATAAGTTCACAAGTTCTTGTAAAGTCAAATCAGTTCTGAAATTAAAAGCCTGTCTGCCTCTCGCCCTGCTCTCTATTTCAAGCAGCTCTGTCAATCCCCACTAGGTAATAAGGGGATGTACAATCCCAGGTACAGACCACATGTCACTGGACATTGGTATAATTTGAAGACACCAACATCTGTCCTCTTTGTAACCATGCACCAGTCTTCACAAGAGGAAAATGCCTCATCTCATAGGATGTGTTCTTAGTGAAAGGTAATTCGAGGAACCATTTTACTTCATGGAAGCCGCATCTGGTCCCTCTCCTACCCCTGGCATGGCCAGCTAGTAGACAGGTGATTCAGCAGGGGCTGCATGGAGGTCTCTGCAGCTGACGTGCAGATAACCAGAACTATGGAAGGAATTCACTGTGAGGGCAGGAGAGAGTTGCTGAGAGGCTGCCGTGTCCACACTCAGCCTCCAACCTCCATCTGAATCTGCATGGCCAAGCTGGGTCCCATGATATCCATCCAGTAAACCCTTTTATTTATTATTTTTTCTTAAATTAGCTGGAGGGTGATTTATGGCCTGCAACTTAGAATATCATTGGATACACCAGGGCATATTTTACCTGAAACAGAATAAGAAGAAATCGTATTCTGGGCCAACACAGGTTCAAAGGTTACATCATTCAAGTGAATTAAGCTCACAGGGTCAATCTCAAACCACCATATTATTTCCTAACAAGCTTTAAGTCTTCTGCATATCTGGCTGCCCAAACCACCAAAGAATATCGTCTGGGCCTCATCGATGCCAGGCTTACTTCTGCCCCTTGTCAAACACTCGTATTTTATTATCTTGCTATCTCCTTTCTACGTCTCACCTGTGCAAGAATATCTCCTTGGTAATGTCTTATTCTGACCTGGACTTAAAGCGAATCACAGTGCTAGGCATATGGCGCTTAACAAATTCTTAGCATTTAAAACTGCAAAGACCTCAGCAAAGTGCACATATTTGTTAATAATCAGCAATTCATTCATTCATTCAAGAAATTGAAGGATGTCCCTGCCTTTAAGAACAGCCCCTTCTCTGAGCTTGTTCCAGTGTTGTAGGCCCCCCGGCTGATTATTCTGGACTGTTAGGTAATCAAGGGAATGCTACGCCTATACTGGGTTCCAGCCTTCCATTCGGATCTGAAGACCAGAACGCTTTGAAAACTGACTCCCTGTGATGAAAAGGAATGGAAAAATAACTGGTGAGGACGTGAAAGAAAGAGTCCCAGTTCTTATCTTCCTCCAGGCCCATGGCAGGTAAATAGAGACCAGGATGCATCTGAGCCTCGCTCTCAGTGGGGGAGGGACACAGGAGAATGTGTGGCTAGAAAAATATAGAAGAAAGGTTTCCAGTGCTGTGGGACGCTTCAGTTGTTCACTTGAAGGAAAACATTTTCTGGGATTGAATGAGATCGTTAGATGTCTCAGGAATGAAAGAAAGCGTTTTGCTTTTCTTTTCCTGCAGGTGTCACCTTCAGAAGATAGAAGTGCCAGGATAGAACAGAAGTTGTAAGATGACAAACAGCCCCACCTGGGTTTTCTTGTTCTTAAAGCGTGAAACACACACGCACATATACAGGCATACAAGTATACACAGAGAAAGCAGCTAACTCCTGTGCTTCAGCTGTCGCATGCCCCTGAGTGCCCATGAGATCACAGGCACGCCGCCGGAGAGGTGTACAGTGGGTGTTCAGTCGTTATCAACAAAGAACTCAAACCGCAGCCGCTGCATCAGTCCACAATTTGCAAATATGCATGATGCATATTTGCATATATCCCTCCCATTGGTGGCAGTTAGTCTGGTCCCCTCCTACTCTGGTCATCCTTGATTGGCTCTGGATGTCTGACTGGTATCTGACCTAGGAAACAGGAGCCCGACGCTGGGCCATGCCAACACTTTCAACACAGAGAGTCTAGAAACACAGTCACAGTTCGGAGAAAAGTGCCCAAGGATATTTGGCTGGATCCTTCGGGGTTATTTATAGCAGACGACCAGAGAGAACAGACACACACCAATTCTAAATATTTGGAAGCTATGCTAAATTAGTGTCAAATTGACTTCATTTAAAAAGATATACAGTTTTATTATTTTCTAATTATAGGGATTCAAGCTAAAGAATAATCTTGCCAGGTCCAAGTTAACCTCCAGCTGTTTACATAAACACATGAGACTCATCCATAATCAGAGCGTTTTAAGTATGCAGCAAGCACATTATAAATGCAACCTCTTAAAGAAACTGTGTAGCATTGTACCGAGGTAAACATACATTCATGAAACATTTTCTTCATTGTTATTCTTATTTGTAAAACTGATTTTTTAAATCGAATTGACATTTCTAATTGATGGGCTCTGAACAAATATACTTTTGCTGTACTTCCCAAATTTTCCAAACTTTGACCTGTGAGTGGAGCCACCAAATTTAGAAGCTTCAAATGCATTTGCTTCTGAATTTGCCAAGACTTGGAGCCTCATATTGTGCAGCCAAGCATAGTGAATTTATCTTGGTTTTGTTACAGATTGCCAAAGATAAAAGCCACCCTTGGACCCTAATGGATATGTTTAGTGTCTAATAAAGTCATGAGACACAAAGCTTTCTGTGAAATTCAGTGCTACACATATCACTGCTTCCACACACACGCACACACACACACACAAGCCGTATGTGGCTCTCATCTCCTGAGAGGCAAAGCCTCAGGCGATTGCAGTGTTTAATCCCGGGTTCAGAAAATCTAGTCAGTCGTTGGCAGACCTAAAAGATGGCAGACAGTATGAAACGGTGTAAGAACAAAGCTCCCCTATTCATACCTTTTGTTTCTACCATCAAATTATTTCTCTACACAAGCAGCCATCCTCACAGAGAATACTATGTAAGACTTTTGGACCCAGAAAAGTAAAACACAAAGCTAGCAGACCTCGCTGAGGACCTGTGGCCAGCTGGATCTAGATCCGATTTCCAGAGGGAGGGAAGGGAAAGCTAATGAAGGCTCGGCCCGACAGATGTGTTCCTTTGCCCTAAATCCCTGCGGCTAATCCACGAATGGCACATCCAACCAGGCCAAAGGTTTTTACCTTCCAGGACTTAGCCAAGTTCGGTCACTAGATGCATGTCCATTAGGTTGTTTCTTTAGTTAAAATCAAAAAGGCATATTTCTAATACTAGGTCACAATGAAATAAACTTAAATGTGCAACACAGAATCAAAAC
>NW_012102388.1:724756-742106 GCF_000951045.1 Mandrillus leucophaeus
GAGGAGGGGGAGGGGGGAGAAGAGAGGGAGAAAGAGGGAGAAAGGATAGAAAAAATAGAAGAAAAGCTAGAGAAGGCAACCATAAATCCCATAGGAAGGGGGATAGACAGCTGCTCATTATTGGATGAACTTTGTAAGCCCACATATGAAATATATCTTACATACAGTTGCGCTCCTAATTTCGGAAGTCATAACACACATTTTACTACATTGCACATTGGGTCAAATTGTTGAGTTATACAGCAGTGCTAGGACATTTTTCATAACCCAGTAACACTTCTACTAAACAGCTGTTATAATCAAACTTGCCTGTGGTGAAAATAAAACTAAAACTATATAATGAAAATACAATCAAGCCTAGGCAAGTAGCTTCCCTCACACATTATATTCCAAAGTGAAAAGCAGCCCATATTTATTCTAAAGTACACAGAGCTTATTTTCAATGTCTTGTCTTTGGTATATTCTTACATAAGAAACTCAACAAATTCTACTGTATATTCTTCACACATTATGCTCATTTATTTTTTTGAACACCAAGTTCTATTTCCAGGGAGACACAAAATGGTAACTTTGAGGTTGGTACCATATTATACTTAGAACTTACATATCTGGAATAGATTTTGAGTTGGCAAAACCCTGTTCTCTGTCCTTTCTGACAACTGTTGCCATTTCATTTGCAATCTCATTTCAGCTGGGAGGCATTTAACTCTCCAATTTTGAAAAGGCTTCTTGGATAACTTTAGCATTCCCCAAACTTGCTGATAATACCCGAAGCTACGGCAAAAGGCATTACCATCAGCATCTCCCTGACTGCCCTATCGATGGCCTGGAAGATCTACGAAGACGAATATTCTCACAACCAAATTGCCAACCCGGAAAGATCAGACTGATCTCCACAGTGCAGGTGGAGTTTGTAAAAACGGGAAGGCCGGCTCCACTTTGGCGAGTGATAACACAACTCATCTGGCCAAACAGCTGCTCGAAAACACCACCTGATCCTGATCGACGGGCGGGTACAGACAGACATGGGGAAACGACTTACCTCAGCGTGAAGCGATCTTCAGTGGAATTTCTGGAGATGGAAACGGGGAAAGTCAGCACGTCTCCTTTCCTCACGGTCTTTGGTATGTAGTGGATGGCCACGCTGCTGTCCAGGCGCAGTTCTCTCAGGGAAGGCTTCCTGTGCGTCTGGTAAAGGAAGATGCTCCCGATCCTCTGCAAGGGGGGCCCGGACTCATCCATGTCACTGTGGCCTGTCCGGATCCCATTGCTTTTCCTCGCATCCTCCCTGACACAGTCCCCTCGCTCAGCCCCTGGGTGCACGGTGTAGTAGAGCTCCACGGGGGTCCCCTCCGGCTGGTCCACGGCCTTCTTCCTGCCGGCAACCACCGTGGGGGGGCTGAACCAGCTGGACAGGAGCTCCAGCTCGGCCACACACAGCCCCAGGTCCCCCTTCAGCCGGCAGCTGCCCCGCACCTCTCTGGTCTCTCGGAAAGCAAAGAGCCTCAGGCACGGCAGCTTCTCCCCGGCGCTGCGGTCGTCCCAGTCTCTGCCCACGATGTGGAACAGAACCTGCACTCTGGGCCGGCTCAGGTAGACTCTGTCCCGCAGGATGTGGGCTTTCAGTTTCCAGTTAAGAGAAAATTTGTTGGTGAATCCAAACGGGTTGGAAGGTAGCATTAAATCCTGGGGCACCACTTGCTCGATGGAGAAAGGCCCGTAGCTGGCATTGAGCACAGGCAGCCTCTTGGATTTGTAGATCAGAAATGACTCCACCCGGGACTGCAGGCTGGAGTTCCTCATGATATCCTGGTTGGCCTCCTTCAGGAAGAAGGAGACGTCCGCGTTGTTGATGTGGTAGGTCACGGGGAGGTAGGTGGGCAGCAAGGAAAACCTCTGGATGCTCTCAAGGATCCCTCGACCTTCCGTCACTGTGGGGAGGGAATCGCAGT
The DNA here is from genome assembly GCF_000951045.1 of Mandrillus leucophaeus. Taxonomy (NCBI): domain Eukaryota; kingdom Metazoa; phylum Chordata; class Mammalia; order Primates; family Cercopithecidae; genus Mandrillus; species Mandrillus leucophaeus. Next base: position 726,709 of record NW_012102388.1, read on the forward strand.
GCAGGTGTTAGTAATGCTAAGGTCCTGTTACCCGTATTTCAGACACCTGCGTGGCCCCTGCATCACAGAGGACCCTGTCTTCATGCCAATTATGCAATTCCTTACCCAAACCTCTCAATCCAATCTACTCGCTTCATATTATTTGTTTTAGAAGAAATAAATGCCACCAACCTAAGTAGAAAACCAGTATCATTTAACCTATAAAAAAGTTGAGCATGCAAATAAATATAATTCAAATGAAGTTTTAAAATTTCAACTCGTGGTAATGGTGTTTTTATGGGGTTATGGTAAAGACTTACTTTTTTTTTTTTGATAAAAGGAGAAATGAGCAAGTGTTAGAAAGCTGTCACAAACAAGCTAGCATCGACAGAGAGGCACCGTGCCATTGAATCAACACAGACTGAGACTGGTAAAAACAGGAACGACTTTCTCAACACATGGATCAATGCTATGTCCACATTTCACCTAATACAGATTCTTTGTGTGTGTGTGTGTGTGTGTGTGTGTGTTCCACCCATACACACGTGCTGCATTTAAGGACATGTCCAATGGGAGATGGTAACAGACTTGAGGCAAAAATAGATGCAGCTGCACAATCATAAATCACACAGTGTACACCTGCCCCCACTTGGAGTTAAGGGGAGAGATGCAGAGAAAAGACCTTGGAAGGATATATTGGGAGGGGCCCTCCAGAAACAGATGAGATGATGTGACCACAACACCAGTGTGCCAGGGCCAGGTGTACAAAGCACATGCTCCAAGTCATCTGTGAAACACTGGACCCTAGAACCTAAGAAGCAAGGGCAGCACCCCGCTTCCATCCCAGCCACATCCTGTGGACACTACGCGGTCAGCAACAAACAAAAACCATTGTTCATTTTTCCGCACTGAACGTCTCTCTCCCCCAGGGGAAGAAAAATCCAAAATGTTATTTTTACAGGTGGCCTTACATTCTGTAAGAAAAATGCAGGCAGAGCAATTGCATAATCCAAAGAACCAATTTAAGGAGTTTTAGAAATGGAAACTATTGGCTCCGGGAACGCTGACTTTCTAGGCAAAGCTCCACAAGTTACGCTGAAGCCCTTCTCGTCAGTCACCATGTAATTATCTTTGATGACTCGGACACTCATGGCGTCACCTTTCTCAAAGGCCCACGCAAACACACATTTGGAAGCATGATGCCTACCCGAGTCAGGACCCGTCTTGGCAGTCGTCTGCCAGCAGCTGAGAGAGCCAAGAGCTCGGAGGCGGGGGTCCTGCTCCTGGCTTCGCGAGACCACGGAGCAGGTCACTGACCCTCCTTGCTTCCCGTGGACCCACTGGTAGCACGAGGGGGCTGACTGGAGCGCTGTAGCCCCAGCCCAGCTGCGATACCGCAGGGTGTCAGGCTGCATCCAATTTACCTTCTAGACAAGAAGTTCAACAGATGTATTCAACCTGAGTTTACAGAAGGCCCTGGATGAAAAAATCTCTCCAATCAACGGCATTACCAAACTCGGAGCAGGCTGAGCTTCCATTTAAACAATTAAAGGCTTGTCTTGGGCTGAACCATTTGAGACTGCTTATAAGTAAGCAGCCTGCACCCACCCAAAGGACAATTTCCTGGGGTTCAATGTCATAAATATGGATTTTTGTTTTCAAAAATCAAAATATCATAGATCTAAAAAGGGACTTCATGCCTTAAAAAGATTACATGTTTTAACTTTATGGAAATAACTCCTGATTTATATTATCTCTAAACTTGTATTTTCACAGGTAAGTTATAGGAAAAACAAAGAAGAGGCAGAGAATTGTTCATCCGCTCTCTCGGTACCCTCTCCCCATTTGCCTAGCCACATTTCTGTGACCTCTCTGGCTGCAGTATCAAAGTCACCTTGCCAGGATCCTTTCCTTGACTGTATGATTCTGGGTTATGTTCTCCATCTGGGTTTTTCTGTAGCATCCCTAACTTCCTGCATCAAAACACGTTATGCTTTGCTGTAATTCTCTGTGCACTCCGGTGTGGGATAAGGCAGGGAGCAGAAATGATACACAGGGCTTTTTTCTCCGCTGTATTCACAGGCTTTAAGAGAGTGCCTGGTAAATATCAGGTACTCAGTAAACATTTGATAAACACGTGAATGAATGAATCAACAAGTATATTATGCTTTTTATGTTACAAAGAGCAGATTCTGTTTTTACGCTAGGATGTTATTCACTGTCCTCTTCGCTTCCATCCCGGTAATCAGAATCCTGGATCCTTTTGTCCCATTAAGAGTTCCATGTAATCCTGGTGATATGGGACTAAGGAAGATGGGCCTCTCCGTGTAACGAGACTCCTATTAGACCTACATCAATGATACAGCATGCCCTATTGTTAAAAACACATCTTGGCACCACTTAGAACAAGTACCTTGAGCTGCCTCAGCACTCTTTTGCCATTCGTGCTAGAAACAGCCAAAGCCAGACAACCAAATTACAGATGGTTAAACATTAATGCCAGATACCAAGGTTCTGTGAACTTCCCTGTTGAACATCTGACCCCGACTACTTGAGGCCACAAAACTTAATTGCACAGCTAATTACACATTCCAAGAGCAACGACATTGGGTCCTCCGATTTTATTCAGGAAAGCAATAAGGCAATCAGGGGTCACTGCGGACGTCATTTGAAGGCAAGTAACTTCTTAGCTTTATTCCACAAATGGTCTATTAGTCATTTTGCCTGGTATCGGACCTAAATGTTTATTGCTTAAAATTGCTCCATATCGACCTCAAGCTAGTGTCACTTCCTTTTTTTTTAATAATACTACAAAAATAATGCCAATTTATTCCACGATGCACAGAATGCATCATAAAACTCATTATCCTCTCATCCCTACAGGAGTGGTTACTATCACTAAAGGACACCATTTATATTTAACATAAAAATTAGCAAAGTGTTAAATAACAAAGAAGCCATACACAGTAAATGTCAGTTAATAATTTGCTAAGGACAAAAATTACTTTTTGATTGGGTGCCATGGCTGTAATTCTTACTTGAGGGAGAGTGGCATGTTCACATCTTGAAGCAACTCAGTGGTCTGGGAGAGATTTTGTATTAATTTTAACATTTTCGAAAGGATCATTTTTTTCCCTGAATAATACTTTTTTAAAAAATATGAGAAGGCAATTTGAGCACAAGACTCTCAATTTTCCCCTATGTGGACTCAAAAGCAATAACTAATAGAATATGGTAATAGGCAAAAAAAATCTACATTCATGCTGAAAATTAGGTACAACCTGCATGCCATAGACTGCAAGAATTACTGGGAGTCACAAGGGACTCAAATACCTCACATAGAAAACAGAATGATTAGGGCTGCCAGACAAAACACAAACACCTAATTATGTTTTGATTTCCAGTAAACAGAAATATTCCATAGGGCATGCTAATAATTAAAAATAAATATTTTAAAATTGTGTTTTTCTGAAATTCAAATGTAACTAGGCATCTTGTGTTTTATTTCCCAAATCTGGCAATCCTCAGCATGATATTGTCATAGAAAGAAAATAATTGTCAGCTGAGTAGATCATCTGTAAGATATCTGATATCTAGGCAGCTGACAAATCTACCCTGATATCAGTAAGAGCAAAGGCCATGGGCCATGTGGGTGCTCCCACACCTGACAATATTTCCAATGCTGGGAGCCAACCAGCTTTGCCATCAGCTGAATCAGAGACCCAAGCATAGGGGGCGCTGCGCTGCACAGAAAGACCTAAACCACCAAGGCATCTTGCTAATGCTGTTCTTCCCTAACAGAGACAGTGATGGGGCAGAAGGTCTGACATAGCCACACTGTGCTCCTGGAATGAGTCCAAATCTAAAACCACCTACAGGAAACCAGTGCCCATGCGGCCCCTGCACCCAACTCACAGAAGGCATCTTGGGGCAAGGGATCTCCCCTGCTGGGCATGTCAACACCCCGAAGCATCCTCACCGACCCCCGGGGATGCTGGGTCAGATGGTAACATGCAACGCCAATGCAAAAAAGGCCGCCCACAGTGAAGGATATGTAAATAAACAAAAACAGAGGGAGAATAGGACCTACCAATAAAAGCTGCAGAGTAACAGAAGGAAATTCAGAAAGACATTCAAGAAGTAGAGGAATAACATACCTTTGAAGAGTATTTACCATAGAATATTGAAGTACCCTTTATACAAAATGACTTTGGAGCTCACAATCGTCAAGAAAAGCAGAGCCTTTGTTGTTTTGTAATGAAATAAGACTGAGATGGAAGAAGATCCTGCAGTATTAAAAGTAAGGAATTTAAAGTGGTTTCAGATGCAATAACACAGATTTGAAAAATGCAGAAAATTGAATTTATCATCTGAGAAGGGGAGCTTTTGAAGCTTTCCCTACAGCTAAATAGAAAAGGCAAAGGAATGGAAATGATCAGTAAGAGGCTGTAACCATGTGAGACGCACATTAGATGTTCAACATTCAGATGACGGAGCTCCTAATGAAGACACCAGGAAAATGCAAAAGCAGCAGCATTAAAAGGCAAAAAAAGAAAACATTCCCGGGTTTATATACATACACATATTCAGAGTAGATCATGATATTTCACTGATTCCAGAGAAAACCGAAAACACCACCTTTTAGGTATTTCTTAAAGATACATTCCCATCAAGGGTAAAAGGTAATTCTATAAGCATTTATTTAAAAAGTAAAATTTTAAAAACTAAAAAAAAAAAAAAATCAGATTGTCTTCATTTGCACCCACTGTACAAAATTAGATATTAAAAAATACTGATAAATATTCACAGAAATACGATGAAGAATGTTCTAACTGAACAATTATCTAATTGAACAATTATTTGCCCAGAGGATTTTTCTGGTAATTGTGAGGGCAACAGAAAGAAACAAAAATGTATACCGTATCTTCCGCTGCTGAAAAATCACTGCAGCCTATTATCCGGGACACCATAAGGTTAATCAAAGTGTAGTACTCAAGAACAGGAAAACCATGTTAAATGAGAACCAGATGAGCGCTGAAAACATTTAAATGTAGAGTGCGTTCAGATAGAGTTTTAAATGCAGGCAAAACCCCACACATTGAAAATAGTAATAAAAAATTCAGAATCCACACACCATAAACTTAAAAATGGCAATAGATGTAGGGAGCAAAAGAAAGTTAAAGTGGACTAAATTTGTATCTTCATAAGAGATATCAGTAGATATGGCTTTATTTTAGTCAGTGATAACCAAATAAAAATATGTCCAACTATACTTTTCTGATAACTTAAATTTTGGTTTTTATGCATATAGATTAGTGGGAAGAACTGAGAAGAGAGGACAGAAACAGTTTACTGAATAATCGATTGAATACACAGATAAACAAGAAAAATAGAAAATAAAATATAACAGAAGAACAAATTTATTAGTTATGATATTATATATAAGTGGCTTAGATTCTCCCGTTAAAAGACTAAGACTCTCGAGCTGGCTCAAAAGTTAAAAGAAAAAAAAGTTAAGCTATAAATTGTCTCCAAGAGAACTCAAATAAGTTGACTGAGGTATTTAAAAAATAAATAAATAAACAACAAAAAGAATAGGCATAGATATTCTACAAAGAAGGAAAACTGGGGTCACAACTTTAATACAAAAAAAAGTAAAATTCAAGGTAAAAATAAGTAATTGAATTAAAGGTCTTAATTTTATTAAAAGTCACAATTCACAGTGCATAAATATTGTAGATATTTTATGCAAGTATATACAGCCACCAAATTAATGTAACAAAATCTCTTAAAATTACAAGTAGAAATTAATGGTAACTAAAATTTGCTTAAATGTTACATACCTCCTTTTTCAGTCTGTGACTTATGAAGTATAGGAAAGTAAAAAATGACATGAAGATATAAATAACTAATGCTATTATAATCTCTATGGAGAATACACTCACTTAAAGTGTTCATGGGACCTTCCCATGAACTAATCATATATAAGGCCACAAGGAAACAATAATAAAGAAATTACAGAAATAATTTTAATTATATTGTATGATCATATACACTAGAATATAAATTCATAATAGCAAAATAGAAACACCGCTACCTACTTGGGAAGAGAAACCCAACTACTTAACAGTTCTTGAATCAAAATCAAAATAAAACTTACCATTATACTATATTTACAAGCTACTGATAATGGCAATACTACACATCAAAACATATGTGAAGCAGCCAAAGATGTAGTCAAAAGCAAATTCATAATCTTCAATAGTATCATTATTAAACTGAATAAAATTTATCAACTAAACACACAAAATGAGAAACCCAAAACAAAATCTAAATGAAGATCTCTAAAGAAGCATTAATAAAAACAAAGGTAGGAAAATAACAATGCAAGACAACAAAATCGAGAATTAAATCAAAGAGGTGTTGCATTAGGAAAAATATATATGTAATTATATATAATATATCTGTATAATATAATAATATAACATTTTAATATAACATATAATAGTATTATATATTATATACATATATAATACATGTACATATGTATATAATATATATCTATATATGTGATAGATTGTTAAAAATGAACAAATCATACATTTATAGTAATAGATTGTTAAAAATGAACAAATCATGCATTTATATACTCTCTCATACAAAAATTTCCATAAAATAAACAAAAAGGAAGGGAAAGAAAAAGCTTGTATAATTCTAGAAAGCAAGTAAAAGTTAAAATCCAAAGATTGGTATGAAATTCTAAAAAACATACAGCAGCATAGAGGGGCTGTTTGGTAACTGCACTCTCAATTTTTCTGTAGAATCTCTTATTTTTGTCTGCTTTGTCAGTTTCTGAGAAAAAGAATGTGTTGAAGTTGTCCCCAATACTTTTGGAAAAACAGTGGACTCGTATGTGTCGTTAATATGTTGGACAGTACATAAGTATCTTCACCATTATATTTTCTTGGTGTATTTGTCTCCTGTTTTTAAAAAACTTTCCTTTTGTCTTTTTAAATCCTTTTAATTTTGAATTGCATTTTTTTTTCTGAAATGAAAAGAGTCACCCCTTCTGTTTTTCCTCTTTTCTTTTCTTTCTTGTTCTTTTCTTTTTTGGCCTTTGTGACAATTTCTTACCATATTTGGTCATGTTTATTTTAACGTATTCTGTGTCACTTGTCTTTAGTGTCAGTATCTAAACAGATATTGATTGTGGGCTTTTCTTTTATTCATATGTTTAGATTTATTCCTGCTATCTTATTTTACACTTTAAATTTATTACAAATTTGTGTTGTTAGTTTTTTAAAATTTCTTCTCTCTGGTTGGGTTGATTTTTACATTTTTTTTCTTTCTAGTGGTTGTAAATGCCGCATTAGTTATTTATTGGCAAGGAAAATATGCAATCAAATTGGCTAATAAAGAAGCAGAAAATATACAAATTTGAAAAGGCTTGTAACCTAATATCCATGGAAGAATGTTCTGGAATTTCCATTCAATAAGTCCAAATAAAGAACTTTTGACCTTACTCTACTCATCTCCCTTAAAACTCATTGAAAACAACACCACCATCTTACAGGGAGAAAAGCCAATCCTCAATTAAACAAGAATATGACCCAAAACCCCAAATCACAAAGAATATCCAACTTAACATGAATTGGGCAGCCTTCCTCAAGAGTGGGTGAGGGGCTCCTTCCAGACCAGATGGGTCCAAACATGCTCAGAATGGCAAAGCCCAGTGTTGGGGCAGATGCCCCACAAAAGGCTGAGGCTCGGGACCCTGCCTGGCCTCAGTGAGAGGATCAGAGGTGAGGAGAGGCAGGGACTGAGGGGAAACCGTCTGTAGCAGACAGCAGCACAGAGAGATCTTCCATGAGCCACCCCAAGTCCTGTGAGCTCCAGACTGAGAGGTATGCCACTAGGAACTTAGGTAGGAGGTGTTCAGGATCACAGGCCACATCCAAGTTCCCATTCACCTCAGCTCACTTCCCTTCCTCCTTCCAATTTCCCTGCACCAATGACTGCCCCACCCAAAGATTAACAATAACCAAACAGTCAGACCTACTACCTTCCACCCAACATCTAGCCCATTCTCAGCTGACGATCTGCACTTCATTCAGAAAGCAGAACCCACCAGAAAGGATCTCTTATCTTCCTTCCCCTAAATCCACGGTCTACTTACAAACTTCAAACACTCTTTGCCTCTTATGATAAAGCCTCTGTTTCCTTTAAAGACCAATGCTTAAGTTCCTACATTTGTACCCTATTAAACTCCTGCATGTTCTGTTGCCCTGGCTGGAGTGCAGTGACACCATTACAGCTCACTGCAGTCTTGACCTCCTGGGTCCAAGCAGCCCTCCCATGTCAGCCTCACACACAGCTTAGACTACAGGTGCACACCACCGGACTCAACTGATTTTTTTTTTTTATAGAGACAGAGTCTCCCACTGTTGCCAAGGCTGGTCTCGATCTCCTGGGTTCAAGGGATTCTCCCACATTGGCCTCCCAAAGTGCTGGAATTACACGCATGAACCACTATGCCTGACTCATCTACCATTTACACACACACACATAGATATCTCCCTATTCAAACACACACACACCTACTACACACATGTATGTATAGATACACTTCTATAAAGAAACATGTATTATAGAGAGATGTGTATATTTATGTCAGTGATGATAAATAGCTCTTTGCAAATATGTGTGTATGCACACTTACAGGGCACTCTATGGTCACTGTGCCAGTCTGAATACCTATTTTGGGGAATATCTTCCCTAAAATATCTATGTCCCAATTACTAAAACCTGTGACTATGTTATCTACCTAGCTAAAAGGGACTTTGCAGATGTGATTAAATTAAACATTTTGAGTTGTGGAGATTGTCCTTGGCTGTGTCCCCACCCAAATCTCACCTTGAATTGTAGCTTCCACCTCCCCATGTGCTGTGGGAGGGAGCTGGTGAGAGGCAACTGAATCATGGGGCAGGTCTTTCCCATGCTGTTCTCACGACAGTGAATAAGTCTCATGAGATCTTATGGTTTTACACAGGGGAGTTTCCCTGCACAAGTTCTCTTCTCTTGTCTGCCACCATGTGAGACGTGACTTTCACTTTCTGCCATGATTGTGAGGCCTCCCCAGCCACGTGGAACTGTGAGTCCATTAAACCTCTTTTTTTTTTTTTCTTAAAAAATTACTGGCCAGGCGCTATGGTTCACGCCTGTAATCCCAGCATTTTGGGAGGCCGAAATGGGTGGATCACAAGGTCAGGAGATCAAGACCATCCTGGCTAACATGGTGAAACTTCATCTGTACTAAAAATACAAAAAACTAGCCGGGCACGGTGGTGGGTGCCTGTAGTCCCAGCTGCTTGGGAGGCTGAGGCAGGAGAATGGTGTGAACCTGGGAGGCAGAGCTTGCAGTGAGCTGAGATCGTGCCACTGCACTCCAGCCTGGGCGACAGAGCAAAACTCCGTCTCTAAATAAATAAATAAATAAACCAGTCTTGGGTATGTCTTTAACAGCAGTGTGAGAATGGACAAATATGCCTGGATTACCTGAGTAAGCCAGATGTAATCACAGGGTCCTTATGCAAAGGTGTCAATGTCGGAGAGGTGAGGTGACGATGCTGCCTGTTGGTTTTGAGGATAGAGGAAGGGGCCATTAGCCAAGGAATATAGGCATCCTCTAGAAACCACAGAAGGCAGGGAAACTGTTCCCCTGAAGCCTCTGGAAGGAATGCCACCCTGAGGCTCAACTTTAAGCTCCTAGCCTCATTCGATTTCTGTTTTAATAATCAGAAGTGTCATTTCTGATGTTTTATTTTATGTTCTTCCTTTTGCAGATAAGGAAACTGAACGTCAAAGGGATTAACAACCCTTTGACCTCAACCAAGTTTGTGCAATTAGTAAGTGCCCGTGCTGGGACTGGACTGTGGATCTAAGCCTCTAGAGTGCAAGAGCTGGTACACACAGACGCATACAAGCTGACTCTGTGAATCTCCTTTCAGCTCCACATTCAGTGACTTCAGGCGGGCAGCTCTACATCAGCCATGGAGGGAGTATTTACACCATGGAAATTGGCAAACCCCACAAATCCCATGTGGCTCTTCCTACCTCCTCCTGGAGCCTACTGTTAAACATTTACCCTGTTAGTCTGCTGCCTGGGTTGTATTCACCTCATTCCACTGTGATCCCGTCACCTTTTTCATTATTGTGAAACTTTTTTTGGCTCTCCAATGATTCCCATGTAATAGTCTGTTTTCCGGCTCAGCATTCAAAACCTTCCCCTATTTACACTTGTCCTTCCTTTCCTCGGGACCTGGCTGATTCGCTGCACTTTACCTAATGCTCTACCAGTTTGCGCTGCTGGCCATTCACCAAATATAGCCTCTCCTTTCCCTCGGTGATGTTGCTACTCTCCAAGTTGCAACACCCTCTCTTCTAAATCAAATCTCCAGCAGATAGACTACTGTCTGTTCTGGGACATTGCATATTATGACCTCTCCCTCTAAAGGTCCTCCCCATTCACCCTGGACTAATGGGATCTCTACGCCTATGCAAAATTGTGATTCTGTTTTTCTTTTTGGGTGTGTAGCAAACTATGCTTTGTAGTGGAGTTAAGTGAGTTCATTTTATTTTCTCCACCAAAGTACTTATTTAATGATTACACTTCTATTCCAGACACTGTTCTGTATGCTCTACGATGATGAACAAACTGAATCCTCTTAGCAGCCCCATGTGTTAGGCGCTATTATCATCATTTCACAATGACAAAACTGAGACTCAGAGAGGCTGAGTGACTTGCCTAAAGTCACACAGGTGCTAGGTGGCAGAGGCAGGATTCAAACCTGACACTCTGGCTCCGTGACCGGTGAGCAACATGTCCTTTCAATGAGTGATTTCTGGATCCGGCCCTGTGCTGTTCTCCTTTCCACTTCAAATCATGTCCTTCTCAATATGTGGTGTAAGTACCGACAGCACTGTGCTAATAATTCCCAGGGATCCCCAGAAAAACATATACAGATGCACCTCAATTCATGATGAGGTTGCCTCCCAATAAGCCCATCAGAAATAGAAAATCTCAGAAGTCAAAAGTGCATTTCATACACCTAGCTTACAAACATCATAACAGCCCAGCCTACCTTCAGTGTGCTCAGAACGCTCACATGAGCCTGCAGGTGGGCAAAATCCCCTGGCAGCACAGGACGCAGCAGAGGATCAGTCGTTCGACCTCGTGATCTCATGGCTGGGTGGCCGCTGCCCAGCAGCATGAGAGGGTACCCTTCGACCTATTGTGAGCCCATGAAAAGATCAAAATTCAAAGCACGGTTTCCACTGAATGCGTACTGCTTTTGCGTATCATAAAGTTCAAATCATCAAGCTGAACCATCATAAGTCAGGGACTGTCTATATATCATTAAATTGTGATTGTCCATGCCTCTCTCAATGAATTTAGAAAAAATTATAATTCACACATCAAGCCCAAAATTCACGGGTATCATTGTTTAGCTTGAGGCTAAAGGTGGTACTCTGGTCATCCGTCTACACTGGCTGCGTGAGTTACAGGTGGAAGGTTTGAAAGAGACGTAGCTGCTACAAAAGTTGTGAAGATGGTGCGTGTGATGACAGAGCTGGACATTTTTAGGGGTTTATCTCATATTCATGAACGGAGAAAATCTTAGCCCCAGGCAAATGCACAAGTTATTTTGTGGAGATCCGCATCGACCCGAGAACCCTCCTAGAGGACTTTCCCTTCACTGGGGGTACTGGAGCAGCTCCGTGGAGGCCAGACACTGATGCGACACACACTGTCCTCACTTCGCTTCTGAAACACTTAAATGTGTTGTTTTAGAGATTCTGGCAGGGAGTTTGTCTTCCTTTCTCTCTCTGGTACATTTTCATACTTTGAATGACACAGGACAGCGGTATTTTATCACATCTCCTAAAAAGGTATGCGATGGCTAGGAGCACAGCCAGGCGTCAAGGCAGTGCCCCTCTGCGGAGGCGTCCACGGGAGAAGCCCTCGATCGTACAGAATAACTTCTTATGGGTGCGTATTTGGAGATCATGAAGGTATCTCAAAAGCAAGATACATTTCTATCTTTATCGATTCATGGTGTCATTCCCAACACAGATGTCTGTGCCAGATGCAATGCTGGGTGCAGGGGAAATGGAATTCAACAGGAAGAGCCTGACCGCCATCCTCACGAGGCTGGCATTGGAGTGAGGGGGACCGATTAAACATCAAGAAAGAAAGAAACACCTGTCATATAATTTCATAAAACCATAAGTATGAAATAAAACAGGGCCAGGCGTGGTGGCTCATGCCTGTAATCCCAGCACTTTGGGCAAAGTGCAGGCAGATCACTTGAGGTCTGGAGATTGAGGCCATCCTGGCCAACATGTTGAAACCCCATCTCTACTAAAAACACAAAGATTAGCTGGGCGTGGTGGCATGCACCTGTAATCCCAGCTAGTCAGGAGACTGAGATGGGAGAATCACTTGAACCTAGGAGGCAGAGGTTGCAGTGAGCTGAGATAGCACCAGTGCACTCCAGCCTAGATGACAGAGCAAGACTCCGTCTCAAAAAAACAGAAAAAAAAAGAAAAAGAAAACAGGGTGAGAGGATAAAAAGTTATCTAGCCAATCAAATACGCTGAAGACCAACTTGAGACAGGAAGAGAGGAGTGATACATTCCCAAACAAACTAATCCTATTTAGCCTTTGTGAGTCCTGACCCTTCACCAGCTAAACACAAAGCCTGGAAATTAAAGTGGAAACCAGACACCCTCCATGAGGGATTCTCAACCTCAGCACCGCTGAAGACCAGCCTTGGTCATGGGGGCATCCTGTGCCTTGCTGAATGCTTATCAGCCTCCCTGACCTCTGCCTAGATGCCAGCAGCCACCACCCCCAGCCCAGCTGTCACAATCATAAATGTCTCCAGACCTTGTCAAGTGTCCCCTCCCGGTAGAGGCTCAGGTTAAAAAAAAAAAAAGCACCCATTTAACTAGGAATTTCGAATGCTTTGTAGTGTATGTCCCCAGTATCCCAGGGAACATTATTTTTATCTGAAAATAACATTTTACAGGACATGATGTATTTTTATTTGCTTCATCTGGCAACACAACTTAGGGAGAAAAACCACGCCACTTGGAGAGCTGGTGCTTCTGCTTTACAGTTGAGGAGCTAGTACATACCTAGATAGTACGTCATGGATAATACATTGGAAAACCACATCACATGTCCTAACCATGCAGATTAGACAGGGAACGGCTGTATCAGAACTTCCAGACAGAGTGTGTGTGGAAGACCTACTCAAATGGGACCATGGAGATCAGGCACTATTACAGCGGACTCTCAAGATAGAAATAAACGTCAAGCCAAGCTCAGAGTGGTACATTTTTTCCTTACAAATTGACCAAGAGTTTTTAATGGCAATGGACCACACTGCTGCGAGTTTCCTAACAGCGACGCTCTCACGGAACTCCAGAAGAATCATGGTCAGGGTCAAATTTCTGGGAGATGATTTGACCATACCTAAAAGAGGCTTGAAATTTCCTGTCTCTCTGACCCATTCATTGTATATCTAAGAATCTATTCTGAGGAAATACAGAAATACTCTGAAAAATTTGTAAGAATGTTGAGTGCAGTGCCAGCCATAAAGTTGAAAAATCAGCTACAAACTATAGATCCAAAGAAAGGATACGTAACCATTTATTAGAATAGATAAGGTAAACCTATTTCTTGGTAGAAAATGAACTACAATTTTTGTCTTATAAGACTGTAAGAAACTCTGTTCAGCCTCCTCTTAACTACCACCTTCTCCTCAGATTCTGATTTTTTTTTTTTGCCTTGCACCAAAGAAGTAGAAGCAAATGTTCCCCAAGGAAAACCTCTCCGAATGCTGGATTCACCAGAGTGTGCCTCCTTCCTCCTGACGTCTTGGCTTTTTAATATCCTGTGTGCCTCCAAAGCTCTCTCATGCCTTTAATGCATGTTTTTTGTTGTTGTATTCTTCAGCTTTTCTACTTGTTCTCAGTAGGAGGTTTGACCCAGTGGCCTGAAGCAGATATCACATAAATTATTATTGACTGGAAAAAGAAAGAGCATGTTTAGCTTATAACACAAAAATGTGTATCATATTTCATGGAATCTCAGATCCTATTAATTTAAAATAAACCATTATTTTATGTACCACTAAGAGGCTAAGCTATGACACAAAAACTGTAATCTCTTAGAATTTTTACTTTATACTGATAGAAAATTTATTTTAAAAGCATTTACATATAGAAGTGCTGACAACATGAACATGTATGACCAACCCTAGCAATTGAACTGAATCCCGAGTAATTTCAGGACAAAAGAAATGTGAACGCACCATAAATTTCAAGACATATTCTAATTTCAGATATAGCACATATGAAAATAAAGTCTCAGAATCATTGAAATGTATATAGTATATACCCACATAAAGGAAAAACCAGGGAGAAGTATACCAACCATGAATAATAGTTGTATCTGCCTGGTGGGATTTGGGGTGTTAATTTTCTCCCTAAGTGTTGTGTTTTCCTTTAAATTTTCCCATTATTGCTAATGGTCATTATTAATATTTATTTATTTATTTATTTTTGAGACAGAGTCTGGCTGTGTCACCCAGGCTAGAGTCAGTGGCACAATCTCAGCTCATTGCAACCTCTGCCTCCCGTGTTCAAGTGATTCTCCTGCCTCAGCCTCCCAAGTAGCTGAGATTACAGGTATCGGCCACCACACCTGGCTAATTTTTTGTATTTTTAGTAGAGAGGGGTTTTGCCATGTTGACTAGACTGGTCTCTAACTCCTGACCTCGGGTGATCCACCCACCTCGGCCTCCCAAGCTGCTGGGATTATAGGCATGAGCACCGTGCCCCGCCCATTATTTATTTTTAATTGGAAAAAACATTATGCAAAATATCTCTTGCCCATTTATTTTATTTTATTTATTTTATTGCAAACATTTAAGTGTATTTCGGAGTGTCTTTCTTAGGATCACTTTTAAAACTTGAATGTAAGACCACCTAGGTCCAGAGAGAGAGGCGAATACTTGAAAGCCCGCAGCCATGGTCCTCTCCCCTCACGCTTCGTGCCTTGGTATTCTTCCCTGCCACCTCCTCCTTTCAATGTCAGTGTGTTCAGCCTTAGCGCGCACACTGCCTCTCCCCTACCCACGCGCGTTCCCTGGGTGTGTTCAGCCTTAGTGCACACGCTGCCTCTCCCCTACCCACGCGCGTTGCCTGGGTGTGTTCGGCCTCAGTGCGCACGCTGCCTTTCCCATACCCACGCGCATTCCCTGGGTGTGTTCAGCCTCAGTGCGCACGCTGCCTTTCCCATATCCACGCGCGTTCCCTGCGTGTGTTCGGCCTTAGTGCGCACGCTGCCT
>NW_012102388.1:743556-778799 GCF_000951045.1 Mandrillus leucophaeus
AGTAGAGACGGGGTTTCACTGTATTAGCCAGGATGGTTTAAATCTCCTGACCTCGTGATCTACCCGCCTCGGCCTCCTATAGTGTTGGGATTACAGGCGTGAGCCACCGCGCCCGGCCTTTGTCTTTCTTTTTAACCACAGAGCTCAAGTTTTAATGAAGGGAAGAGCTACATTTCCAAGTCTCCCTTGCAGGTAGGAGTGGCCACCTCCGTCACTGCCTGGTGAAGCTTGCTGCACTCCTGAAACGTCTTTGTGCAGTGCAGTGGAATGGCCACATGCCACCAGTGGCTACTGGCCACTGAAAATATGGCTGGTGCTACCAAGAAACTGACTTTTCAATTTCAATTAACTCAAGCTTGAATTTGAAGAGCCACATACGACCAGTGACTCCCATATTGGACATCTCTAGTCAATGGGACGTGGGCAGCGTGGTGTCTGGAATATCCGAGAAGCGGCTGAGTCGGGTAGCTGTGGGCTGCGTTCTCTCCTTCACTTTCTTCCTTCCTGCTGTGTAGGAAGCAGACCGGATGGCTGCAGCCGGAAGGGACATCTCAGACTTTGAGGAGGGAGCCTCATGTTGAGAAAAGGAGACTGACAAGACACAAAAGGGCTGCAAACCCAAGTGACCTCAGTGCCATCATGGGAGCCTGGATGCTCACGTGAGAGAAGGAATTTCTACTTCGATTTAGCCACTGTTACTTAGCAGCCTCATCGCTCACAGCTGAGCCTAACCCTGACTTTAAGACAGAGTCCTATTTGTGGGAACTATGTTCAAGCCACGTGATCTGTGTGTGATCTTCACAGGAGTAGCAGCAGCACCTGGGAACGCACCAGGATGGACATTCTCAGGCCCCTCCCCAGACCCACCGATTCAGATGCTCTAGGGGTCCAACCTCCACAATATTTGCTTTAACAATATCCCAAGAGTCTGATATGTGCTCAAGTGTTAGAAACACTATTCAAGCCAATTTCTGTAGAGTAGTATGTAAACATGGATACCTGACTGCACAAATACATAAAAATCCATTTGCAGAAGAATGTTTTTATTGCTTCAATTGTAGGTCTCTCTCATCTCAGATTTTTGGTTTTTGTTTTTTTTTTTAATAAACATTGCAAGATTACCTCAAGTAATGTATGCAAAGGAGCTTTGTGTGTTTTGGGAAAGAAGGAGGGAAAATAAATCCAAAGCAACTTTTTTTTCTTAAACCAGAACCAGCCAGACATAGCAGACAATCTGATGAGCAGCTTTGGTCTCGTCCTCACCTTGTGTGTCTTGCTTAAGCTTTTACCTACAGATTCCACAGCTGCACTGACGAACTCAGCTGGTAACTGTGGGTGAGAGGCAAGTATGTGAGTCCCAGCCACCGTCTGTGAGATTGCAAAGAAACAAACACAGACACAAAACCTTCTGGTCTCCATTGAGTTCAGTGCTTCCCAAACATTGGCCTGCATGTGACTCATCTACCCAGCTGGCTTGCTGTGGCTGGGCCCCACCCCCAGAGCTTCTGCTCAGCAGGTTGGGGTGGAACTCAAGAATTTACCTTCTAACAAGTGATGCTGATGTGGCTGGTCCAGGGACCCTGCTTTGAGAATCAAGTCCTACTACATTCCTAGGTCTAGAAACTCACCTCGAAACTGTTAAGAGAGAGAACACTGATGGATTTAGTGGCACCCTTGGGACCCCAGGTAAGGGGATGGACAAAGTCCTACAGGAGGAAGCATCTCTCTCTGACTGTGGCATCCTGCCCTTGCTCACCTCCCTCCAGCCACACTGCTCTTCATCCTCTTCCTCACGTGCACTGAGCTCAGTCCTGCCCCCAGGGCCCTTGCACTGGCTGTTTCCTGCACCTGGAGTGCCCATCCCCAGGCCCTTTGCAGCATGAGCTCTTTCACCTCATCCAGTCTCAATACAAATGGCCCCTCCCCAGAGCAGCGCTCCACGACCACTGAAGTAACCCTTCCTCCTGCTGCCATGTGCCCTGGTTAGTTCATTCATATCTGAAATGGTATTTTCTATTTTTGTTTTCTTGAGTAAAATCTGCAGAGCCCCCTTTAATGGGTCAGTGGAAGCAGAGATTTGGATTGCCTCATTCAAGACCGTCGTTCGGGCTGCAGGACAATGCCAGGGCACAGATGGACACTGGACCAGGGTTTGAACAACACAGGTGGGGAAGTGGGGAGGTGTTGGTCAAAGGGTACAAACTTCCAGCCATGCAGGAGGAAGCAGTCCTGGAGAGCTAATGTACAGCATAGAGACTACAGTAGATAGACTAATATGTATCACATACTTGCAACTGGCTAAAGTATCAGATCATAATAATCAACTTGATTTTGGTAATATTTCACAGTGTATATGCATACTAAAACATCACACTGTACACTGTAAATATATACAATTTTTATTTTATTGAGGCTAATTATACCTCAATAAATCTGGGAAAGAAATTTTAGAAATGAATGGATAAAGGAAAAGACATTGAAGAAAATAACTGAAAGCTCTGTCTCATGGTCAGCAGCCCACAGGCCTGTCCTTGGGAATGTCATCAATGCGGAATCCCCCTGAAAGCCCATCAAGACAAAGTCTAGTGAGGAGGGTGCAGTTTGGACACAGAGCGCCGACTTCACCTTGTCTCTAACCTAACAATGCGTAAGTCGTTCCCCGTCCTCACCCCCATCAGGCACTCAGTATGCAGTGAAAGAACTTCATGAAGCTGCTTTATATTAAAACTAGTAGAGTGTTACATCTCATAATTTTTAAAAAATGGCTTATATTAATGTTTAATTTGTTTAGGGATTTAACAGCTTAAAGAAACCCACAAAACAACTTTTTTTCCTTCCCCATTTTCTGAGGGCAAAGTCATTTTGAGGGATGCAATCAATATGCCATAGTTCCTGAATGAATGTAACAGAGAGAGAGAGAGAGAAAGGAAAGGGGAGGAGGAAGAGGAGCGTGAGCAGGAGGTGAGACAAAGGACAAACCACACAACAGAAATGATAGCAAGTAGCTACCTTCCCCAGGCCAAGTTCATGCTGAGGTCCAAGGTGTCTGTCGTTTCACGGGTGGTTCACAGGAAAGTTTATTTACCAGGAGAGAATGAAGGAAAAATCTGTGCTTCAGTGAAAAATGATGCACACCTTTCTAGGTTTTCCAGTTCTGATTGTATGGGAGTTATTTTAAGACTGTAGATAACTGATACAAAGTCGAAATGATTCTTGCCTCTAGTCACGCAAATCATTTCTATCTGGTACAGGAATAACCCCCACCTGCACAGAGTGGGTTCAACCTGCACACGTGCGATTCAACGTTCCTTTTCTCCACGGAAATCTGTGCCTCTTCAACTTCTCCTTTGAATAGGTTATAGCATCTGCCTGATGTCCTCCATTAATGAGTTAAACAACAATGTTCGTGTATGCTTATTTATATCTACATGAGTTCATGATTTTACCTTTTTGTGAAAATCATCTTTTAGCAAAGAGGAAGAGGAGGTGCTGGTGGCATCTTCAAGTGTCCAAGCCTGTGAGGCTATGACGCTAGGAGTCTCACTCAGTTCTCTCCTGCCAGGCATGCCTGCTGGTCACTGAATTACCCACTGGGGCACATCAGGGATCCATAGTTAAGGCCACACGCGTCATCATGCAGAGTCATGAGGCTAGCAACTGCAGGAGGCTACAGACGATCAACCTAAACGAAAGTCCTTCTCTGAAAAACTGGACCAGGAAGTGTCCAGGTAGCAAGTGGTAGTTCAATCTCACTTTTTCATGGGCATTGTCCTAAAGTCTCCTAATTCCAGACAAAGGCAGTGTCTGGGGCAATTTCAGGAACTGCTTTTCTATTCTGAGTAGCTTCAGACTTGTAGTCTGAAGTGTGGTTTCAGTGCAATTTTAAAGAGATGAAACTTGGACAGAAGGAAAACAATGCCACCTGGGAAATGGTCCAATCTCCTGTATGCAAGGGAGTCCCCCATAATCGATCAGATCCGCTCAGGCACATGCTCTGGCTCAGTTCCTTGGAAAGGTCAATGAGGTTCCCATCACCAAACAGCCTGTAAAAAGGGCTTCAGAAGTCAAGAGAACACGTGGGAACGCCTGTGAGGGTCAGGGCAACTCTGTCTGAACAAGCAGTTAAATTAGAACATGCATCTGTTTGGAAACCATGGCTGAGCTACAAGGTGCACTTAATTTAGCCCAGAAATTAGAAACGCCAAAATGAATCCTAATATCATTGACCAAATTTCCTAAGAGTAGGGAGGTAGGTAGAACAATGGTCCCTCAAAGACGTCCATGTCCTATTTCCAGGAACCTGTGGGTAAGTTACCTTGCATGGCAAAGAGGACCATGCAGATAGGATTAAGTCAGGAAAACAAAACGAGAGGATTATCCTGGATTATCTAGGTGGGCTCATTGTAATCTGCAAGGGTGGTTAAGAGTGGAAGAGGGAGGTAGGAGAGGAGCCGGGACCTACAAAGCTATAAGATAAAAAATGTGTGTTGGGTTAAACCACGAAGTTTGTGGTGATTTGCTACAGAACCAATAGAAAACTA
The DNA here is from genome assembly GCF_000951045.1 of Mandrillus leucophaeus. Lineage (NCBI taxonomy): Eukaryota > Metazoa > Chordata > Mammalia > Primates > Cercopithecidae > Mandrillus > Mandrillus leucophaeus. The sequence goes on from NW_012102388.1 coordinate 748,098, forward strand.
ATCTAGAAGACAACTAGAAACGAACAGTGGCACCCATCTTCATGGTCATAGGCATTTGTGGAGAAAGACATTTAGTATCTGCAGGTAGAAATGATGCAGGCCAACTCTGAGGTGGAGTTGTGCCAGGCCTGCAGCTAACACGCAACACACCTTCGTGTTGATTAGAAGTGAGTGTCCTTGTATCCAGGCCAGTGCAGTCTCATGGCGACCAGCACAGCTCACTGACCGGAATGGAGACTGGCCTTCAACTCCACCAGCACAAAGCACACCTGACGCATTCACAACCTGAACAACGGTACGTGACAGCCCTGCGAGGGAAGCATAGCCATCTTAATCCAGGAAGGCCATTTCTCTGTGTACAGATGAAGAAATTTAATCTGCATTCTAAAAAGAAGGGTGTGTTTTGCTTCTTAGGTGATGTGACATCATCATTCTGTGCTTCCCAATCAATTACCTTGTAGCTCTCTTCAGATTTGACACATGGATTCTTCATGTGTCTCTTTACAAGTCTGCACTGAAGTTACACGGAAATGACATCCCAAGTATTTCATAAATGTTGCTTTTTCGTTTGCCTTTTTTTGGGTAAAAACTGGCAGAAAAGCTAAGCAATGTAAACAAAATTAGAAATTTATTTAATAAAATTAACAAAAATATTTAACATTTAATAAAATATTTAATATATTTAATAAAATCACATTTTGATAAAATATTTAATAAATATTTCCATATGGGAAACAATTGGATATTTCTCAAGGCCCACAGAAATGTGTCCAGTGTGATTCAATGTCTCCCTGGAAAAATAAACCATTTTAAAAATTTTAATATTTTATTATATTAAAATATTTAATAAGATAGTTAACATATTTAATAAAATTTTAGGTTTTATCAAAATCTAAAAGACCCAGAGGTATCAAAACTTAGGATCCAAGAACTCCAGCAATGCCATCTCTTGAGGCTGTTGCCTTCAAAATCAATGCATTTCTTATGAGGGTAGCTCACTCCTGCTAGGGCCCCTGAGCAGCTCCAGGTTGATCTCCTGCCCCTGCCAAGGACAAGTCCGGTGAAAACGAAGGCTTCTTTCCCTGAAGAGACTCAGATCTGGGGGCTGATGATCATTAGCCCAAACTGGGTCCTGTGCACATCATGAAGCCAACTGCAGTGGTCAGGGAGATGGAATGGGCCAAGCGGCCAGGACAGGTCACGCAGGCTGGGTCACATGCCCACCTGACCCTGGGGATGGACTCAGTCTCACCCATGTCCCTGGACCGAGGGGGAGGGGAGGGCGAAGGGGGCTCCCCCGAGGATGTGGAGGAATGAGCTGACGCCTAACAAAACATTGACGTCTGGTGCCCATGTTACCGTGAAAGCTTTCTTCCCACTTAAAGTCAATAAAACCTTTACTGGCCAGTTGTCCTTATTTTATTCTTTCTGATGTGGCTTCTTCACATGTTTATATTTTGGTCTTTTTGGAAATAGGTTTACTTATGAAGGTCTTTTATGGGGAAAGTTGGGAGAAAATGGAAGAACGATATTTACTGTGTTTTTGCAAATGTCAGACACTTTGATTTATTATGTTATTCAGCGCTCACCATAATACTGTGGTGTTTTATTATCCTCATTTTATAGGGTAAAAAAAAGATATCCCAGCACAGCCATTTGCTGGCTTTCCCTCTTGCTAGCCTTGTAGCTTGGGCAAATCATTTAATCATTTTCATTCTCAATTTCTTCATTTATAATATGGGGATAACAACAGTAGCTGCCTCACACAGTTGTTGGAAGAATTATACAAGTTATTCCATGTGATACTCAATACATTTTAGTTAGTATACTATTAATATTAATATTTTCAGAAATGATCATCTATCTTAATAAGAAAGCCACCCGAGAGCTGGGAATGGTGGTTCATGCCTGTAATCCCAGAACACTGGGAAGCCAAGGCAGACAGATCGCTTGATCCCAAGAGCTTGAGACCAGCCTGGGAAACATGGCGAGACCTCCTCTCTACAAAAAAACAAAAAAGAAAAAAGAAAAAAAATAAGAAAGAAAGCTGGGTGTGGTGGCACATTCCTGTAACTGTAGTCCCAGCTACGTGGGGGGCTGAGTGGGAGAATCGCTTGAGCCCAGGAGGTGGTGGTTGCAGTGAGCCGAGATCGCAAGACTACAGTATAGCCTGGGTGACAGAGTGAGACCCTGTCTCAAAAACAAAACGAAACAAAATTAAAAAACCCCACCCAAAGCTGCCTGCATACTCTAGATGTAACCTAAAAAAAAATAAAGATGTGAAAATTGTTATATCCAATTCAGCTCAATAATATAAAAATACATTTCCTTGAATCGAAAAAAAAAATGTTCTAGAATCTAAATACAACAGAACTAGAGGCATGCTGTGCTTGTACAGCACAATAACAAAACGATTTATCTTTCAGTAGCTCCTGTCTGTAAAGTTCTGAATTCATATGAGCGACAGATGCAGGAAAACTCTGTTTATTTTTCCGGGGAGACACTGAATCACACAGGACACATTTCTGGCCTTGAGAAATAGCCAATTGTTTCCCATATGGAAAACACTTCTGTAAGTGCTGAATTCCATAAACATCAGGTAGCTGAGACACTTTGAAAACGAGTCAGTAAATTAGCTATTCGACCAGAAAGTGCCTATTTCAGAGCCTGCAGCTCTGCAGTGAAGTATTTACTTTAAACGGTAACCTCATCACCTTAAACTTTTGATTAAACGTTACGCCTCTCTGTGACAACTGTATTTCACCCTGACAAAGGAAATATCTGGTTCTAAGCTTATGAGAGTCTCTTAAAAATAGGGCTTTTGTGGCTTACTTGTTTGTTTACTGACTTCTTCAAAGCTATTTAATGGCTGGAATTTACCATTCAAATTTTATAATGAGTGATCTGGGTGTCTTATTCCACTTTACAATAAAAATCTCAAGTGGGCCATAAAAGACTCAAGATCAAGAATACAGTAAACATTCTGATAGAATCAGGCCTTGGAGTTGCCCTAAATGTGGAAGGATCGGTGTCAGACACGCATCACACCATTCTTCAGAAACGTGGTTTCAATAAAACCTGGCACACAGGAATGGTGTCCTTCCCTGGTGTCAGGCTAATTACAGCAAAGTTCTAAATTAAAATAAAATACTGGAGTGATGCAGCAACATTCCTAGTAACTCACGTGGATGGACCAGGACATGTGTTATTCTTACACCCTCTACCTTTCACTCATTACGCAAGAAATTCATGGAGAGGAAGAACATTCCCATTCGGACTGATTCCTAAATGTTCAACATTTGCACTCACTCACTTAAGGATTCTAGAACCTGCCCGGTATTGCTTGGTTGGAGCATTTTCTTCAGCAAATACTGGAAAAAATGAGCATAAGTAATGCCAACCATTTGCCAAAGTCTTAAAAAGCTGAAAACTTATTCTGACTGAATTACTTTCAAAGGCAGCCTGTTCATCATTTTGTGAATGTTAAGATACAGAGGTTACTTTTGCTTGCTCTGAAACGATGACAGTGCCGTGGCTGTGCCCTCTAGGGAGACGTTGGCACAAGCTGGTTTACAGAAACGGGGCTGCAGATGTGCCTCCTACATTAGACCTCCACTCCAGACACACCTCCCCAGTCATCCTCTCTGAATTTCTGCCAGCAATGAACAGAATCTGCTTAACAGAGTACTGTGATGCTTTCTCACTCCTAGATCTGGGATTCCACAGAGGTGATAATCAGCACGTCAATTATCAATAATCATTAATCACCTATAAATCAATAATCAACTCCTGTAACAGAGATGAACTGAGTGACCTCCCAGCCTCAGGGAAGGCGCTCTACCCGGCTGAAGGAGGTAGAAAGGCATTCTCCACCATGGGCACTGCCCTCCAGGAGCTGACAGTCAGGTCATGGATTCAGAGGTGAGGAATCACTGCAGGGGAAGATGGGGCCGCATCTGCCTGTGGAGGGACCACAGGTGCAAAGAAGTCCCCTAAGGACGTGGCATTTGAGTTGGACATTGGCATTCAGTTAGGATAGGTATTGGGAAGGTGTTTTTGAGGGTGATAACTGAGTAAAGGAGTAAAGGGGTAGAGTTCAGGGACACGGGGCCATCAGGGAAGGCGGGCACATGTGTTTTCATCCTACTTGTACCATTGCAAAGGATACCCACTTGTGACTTCAGGAGGCTGGCCTGGTGTTCCCTCTCATCACCAAGTCATCAGATCCACGCCCAGGACTGCCTGTCCACTAAGGAATCCAACCACAAGAGAGTCCTACCTGGATGTGCTTTGAATTTTATGGGATGCAAAAGAAGGGTGGGATGCCTTCACAGTGTCTTTCTCTTGGTGCCCAGAAATACCAACATTGTGGTGATACAAACAAGAAACTAATTATGGTCCTGCCCAGAAAGGGGAGGGCTTACCAATGCTAGCAGGTCCCTGAAACTAGCTCCTGGGGTCACCTGGGTGGGGCCAGTGGGCAGAGGATGTGCTGCTGACGCCCTAGGTGAGTGGCCTCGCTGAGCCCGTCCTCTCCCTGGGCCTTCCCATTGATCTCCTCTGAGAACCTGGGTCCAGGAGTGCCTGCTGGGGGCTTCAATGACAGATGACCATGGGGGCATGGGAGGCAGATATGCAGAAACTCTGCCCCGTGTGGATCTCGCGTGTACGGACCCTCACAACAGAGTCCTGGGGGTATCACCCATGGGGCTAATCCCAGAGAACCGACCCCAGCAAATCCATCCCATTACAGAGCACATCCGGCCAGCCAGCTTCCGAGCCGGCCCTCCCGCCCATCGCCAGCCAGTCGGCCATACCTCCTATGTAGAAGATAGAAAGCTTACTTCTCAGATGTGGGTCCCAGGAAACCCAATCTTCTTAATTTGTGTATAACCACAACTTAATTGCCCATGTAAATTTTAATCCTGCAGCATGGAGTAAACTTAATTTCAGTCATTTTGCAGTTCCCTGCCTCACTGCTGTGGCCAGCCTCATGGTGGGTGTGCTCACTGCTGTGGCCAGCTTCATGGTGGGTGTGCTCACTGCTGTGGCCAGCCTCATGGTGGGTGTGCTGGAGACGGAGTGCCCGAGAACCCATATGACGGAAAACCTACTTGGGTCCCACGCTGCTTTTCCTGTAACTAATCTTATCAATTTTCCCCTGTCCCCTATCAATAAGCCATTAGTTTCCTAACTCCTCCTTTCCAATGAGAAACTGGGATCCCTGAAGCGCAGGCTGCTGCGGACGCACAATCTGTTGTCAGAGCCCATCCGGGTGGGGCCGAGGGAGCCACTAGCTCGTGGCTGTGCCTCCGGTAGAAGATGAAATGCGACTGCCTGTCACTCTTCCCCCAGCTGGTGCCACACCAGCCTGGGCCTGCTGCAAGCCCCCGTCACGTCGGTGTGAAATTCCCAAGGCTTTTCCAAGTCTACCCCCCGCACTGGAATTCTAAGATGGGAGAAGGCGAAAAACACTGAACATCTTGGAGATTAGGGAAAGGCCTGGTCCTCTGTCTCTGGATTGGGATTCTGGACACCAGAACACAGACCTAAGCTGCTTCTCCCTGTTGAGTTAGGTGTAACTCAGTCGGTCTTTCTCAATGTCAAACCTACTGGGTCCCCGGGGTGAGGACTGTGGCTCTGTGAATCATGGTCCTGCTGGAGAACCAGAGTGACGACCATATTCCTGGTTGTTTTCATCAATCCTGGCTCCTTTTTTGAGACCAGGTCTTGCTCTGTCACCCAGGCTGGAGTGCAGTGGTGTGATCTCAGTTCCCTGCAACCTCCGCCTCTCAGATTCAAGAGATTCTCCTGCCTCAGCCTCCCGAGCATCTGAGACTACAGGCATGTGCCACCACATCCAGCTAAATTTTTTTTTGTATTTTTAGAAGAGATGGGATTTCACCATGTTGGTCAGGCTAGTCCTGAACTCCTGACCTCAAGTGATCCGCCCACCTCAGCCTCCCAAAGTGCTGGGATTACAGGTGTGAGCCACTGTGCCTGGCCGATCCTTGCTATTTCCAATGACCCTCCGCGCCAGGCAAGTGAGAAGAATTTAAGTGTTCTCTGGAAACGGCTTAACGTGGACTGGCAGGAAAGAAAAATCCCTTTTCAATTACTTTTCCATCACTCTGTTTAAGTCTAGGAGAATGTTACAGTTTTGTGCTAATATGTTTTTAATGCTTCCCCGACATTTGCTAATCTTTCATTTAACAGAAGACGGAGAAGCTCGGCATTTTGTCTAGACAATAGCAGCCAGCTCTTTAGTACCTCTGCGTTCTCGGACTGGTTTTCAGTGACCGTGTTGGTCACTCTGTCCATCCATGCAGATGCTCTTTCTGCCCCTCCTCTGCCCTGCTCTGCACCCAGGAAGCCGTCCTCTATTGAGACATCACCCAGGCCCTTTGCTCTCTGGCTTCTGGTGGGGTTTGGCCAACGAGAGGAATCAGCAGGCCGTCACAGGACTAGGGGACAAAGAGGTTGGGTATTTCTCTTCCCTCCTGAGGTTTTGGCCACCATTGCAGACCCCAGTAATTTCAGCTGCTGCCAACAGTCCTTCCTCCATGGCTCTATCCTCAACGGGGTCTGTGATGCAGCTCCCTGACCTTGTCCCCACCTTTGCTCGCAGGGCTGATAACAGCCCCCCTTGTTGCTGGTCTCTGGACACTTCACAGTCCCTCTTATCTTCTTTAATCCTGTCAACATCTCGTCTCTCGAAGTAGTCCTTTCATTGAAGCTGCAGTCAGTTCTGTCCATGCCAGGAGCTAGCACAAAGGAGTTTACCATCCCTTGATGACAAAAGTAGACAGAGACACAAAATACAATGTGGTTTTCCTTTTCCAAGTGTGCCAAGCTGCATAACACCTGCCCTCCACTACCAAGATGTCCATATTCTAATGAATTCCAAAACCCGTGACTATGTCACTTACCCCTGAAATGGAACTTTGCCAATCTGATGATATTAAGATGAGGGAGATTACTCTGCATTATCCGGGTGGGTCCAATAACATCACCGGGTCTTTATAAGAAGGAGACAGTAAAGTCAGAGTCAGAGGAGGAGATGCCACATTTGAATAGAAGGCACATTTGAGATGACTATGCCCAAGACAGTGGGGGCTTCATCAGCCTGGGTCCCTGAATGTTCCTATGGAGTTGACCCTGATTAGATATGCACCTTGAGCAAGCAACACTGCTCTTCGTTTACTGTGGTGTAACCATCCTTGATGATGAAGGTAGGAATCCCATCCCATGAGAGAGATCTGAAGACAAATACTACAGGTACTGAAGATGGAAGAAAGGATCAGGAGACACAGAACATGGGTGGCTTTAAAGGCTGGAAAAAAAGGAAACAGATTCTCCCCTAAAGATACCAGAAAGACAAAATCCATATGATACCTTTACTTTATCCCAGGGAGAGTGGCTTCGGACTTTCGGCTTGCAGAACTATAAGGTAATACATTTGTGCTGGGTTTTTTTTGTTGTTTCGTTTTTTATTTTTGCTTTTGCTTTTTGAGACAGAGTCTCACTCTTGTCGCCCAGGCAGGAGTGCAGTGGCGTGATCTCGGCTCACGGCAACCCCCGCCTCCCGGGTTCAAGTGATTCTCCTGCCTCAGCCTCCTGAGTAGCTGGGATTACAGGTGCCCACCACTGTGCCTGGCTAATTTTTGTACTTTTAGTAGAGATGGGGTTTCGCCATGTTGGCCAGGCTGCTCTCGAACTCCTGACCTCAGGTGATCTGCCTGCCTTCGCCTCCCAAAGTGCTGGGATTACAGGCGTGAACCACCACCGTGCCTGGCCTTGTGCTGTTTTAAGCTACTAAATTTGTGGCAATTTCTTACAGCAGCAATAGGAAATTATACAGCTAGGCACATGGGAAGATAGCATTGTGGAGTTTCCCCTCCAGCTAGGTTGGGGATCATGTGCCTCGCTTCTAATCAATGAGCTATTGATGAAAGTGGTAGAAACTCCTTCCAGGCCTGGCCACAGAGTCCCTGGGCTACCCTCTGGTTGTCTTTTCCCTACTCCAGTAAGCACAGAAGCCACATCTGAGATAACTGTGCCCAAGACAGTGGAGGTTTCACCAGCCTGGGTCCCTGAATGTTTCTGTGGAACCAACCATGATTAGATATGAATCACTGGTAAGCGACATGGCTTTTCATTTACTGTGGTGTAAAGGTGCAAGTATCCTTTAATAAGCTCATTACAGTTAAGAAGTCAACTTAAGGAAACAAAGTAAATAATGGTACAATGAGCCTATCATTCAATATGTATTTGTATATGCCTACAGATAGTGTGCTAATAAGCCTGTTATCTGGCTTATAACAAAAAAAAAAAAAAAGCTCACTGATTTGTAGCATTTTCCAAGTTCTGTGGTGTAAATACCATCACTGTGACTTGTTTCAGACGACACTGGGGATGCCACTGAACTTGGATTTGGCAGGAGAGGCACACAGTTGGCTCTCATGCTAGGATAAGCTGGCCTTGGCCTATCTATTAAGTGCTACGTGTTGGGAATATAGCAGTAAGCAAACTCAGCCCTCACCTTCATGGGACTTACACTGTAGAGACGGTGTTACAAGGAAAATCGTTTTACAGTGTACATATGTATACCAATATATGTATAAACACAGGCACACATATACACAAGCACATATAATAGGCAATAGTAAGAGTGGTAAGGACAAGATTCGGGGAGATAAAGAGAAATGGAGAACCACTATTTTATTTCCAATGGATAAGGCAAGCACCTGTGCAGAAAAGTTAACACAGCAGATCAGAGACTGCTTTCCTTGGAAAGGCTCCTTGCAAGGTTGGCACTTGGCTGACGTCTGGGAACCTGGCTGACAAGCGGTTTTCTACTTTAATAAAAGACTTTCCCTAAATGATAATAGTGGTTTTCAATGTGCATAGTCTTTTGGCACAATATTTACTATGCAGATGCAGGTCCAGACACGTGCTTTCCTTCTTAGAGTCTGGAATTTTGCTACTTACCAGGTAGAGGGTATGCATGTCACCAGTCCCCAGTAAAAACTTTGGGTACTGAGCCTCTGATGAGCTTCCCTCATAGACAACACTTCCCAGGTGCCGTCTCAACTCATTGCTGGAGGAATTAAAGTCCTCCTGTGTGGCTCCATGGGAAGAGACTCTTGGGAGCTTGGGCCTGGTTTCTCATGGATCCCCCATGCACCTTTTCCCCTTGCTGACTAGGCTTAAACCCTTTCACTGTAATAAATCACAGCCATGAGTACGGCCCCGTGAGTCCTTCCAATGAATCCCCAAGGCTAAAGGTGGACTTGAGACCCTGGACACAGCGTCCCTGAGGAGATAACATCTGAAAAAAGTCCCAGAGAACGCTAGGAGGTGGTCATGCAAATACAGAAGGAGGTGCCTTTGGATTAGGGGAACAGCAAGAGCAAAGGTCCTGAGGCAGGAATAGCCTCAGCTCATGAAAGGCATGGTAAAAAGAGAATGTGTGTGGAGGGAAAAGAAGAGGGAGAGATGGGGTCAGAGACATGGTCATGGACTAGATCACAAAGGGTCTGTGGACCACAGTGAAGATGCTGGACTTTAATCTACATGTGATTATAGAGCCAGAGAGGGAAGGGATTGAATTTATGACGTGAAAGGCTGTCTTGCTGCTGTGTGCAGTATGGTAGATAGAGACCTGAGGGTAAAGTGGGAAGCACAGTTAGGAGGCGACTGTAGTAACTAATCCAAGTGAGAATGACCAGTAGCAAGAGTTAGCATGGAGCCCTTGGGGGGATAAGTCACCAACTGCAGCAAATTCACAGAAGCAGGTCTGAGAAGTTCTCTTAGCTGATACACCTGCCTAAGAATAGGAGTTCTGTTCCCAGCTGTGACCCTGAATAGCAGTATCCCTGTCTATCAAGTGAGAGGAGTGAGTTATAGCAGGAATACTCCACTGTGGCTGTGTGCTGGGCAGTTATAAAGAAATACTAGTGCCTTCCCGCCTCAGTGTGGATTTATTTGCTATGGGCGTGGTCCAAACATCAGAGGTTTAAAAAATTCCCAGGTGATTCTAAAGCTTAGTTAGGATGGATAGCCATGAATTAGATGATCTCCAAAGTTCCATTCTAGATTTTTTACTTTGATGTGTGATTGTCCCTATGTTGGTGACTTGTCAAATGTCTTAGTCCATTTTCTGCTGCTATAACAGAATACCGTACACTGAGAATTTGTAAGAATAGAAGTTTATACAGCTTATGGTTCTGGAGGTTGGGAAGTTCAAGAGCATGGCGCTGGCATCCTGCCAAGACCTCTGTGCTCTGTCAAAACATGGTGGAAGGGCAAGGGAGCACCAAGGTGGAGAGAAAAATGAGGGCTGAACTTTGTCCCTCTGTAAGGAGACCATTCCTAAGATAACTAACCCACTTCCACGATAATGGTATCAATGCCTTCATGAAGGCAGGGCCCTCGTGATCTAATCACCTCTTAAAGGTCCTACCTCCTAATGCTGTCACAAAATTCGACATGAATTTTGTAGAAAATATTCAAACCCTAGAAATGACCAAAATTAACACTAAAAAGAAAGGAAGAAAGGGCACATATCCCAGGTCAGAGAGAGGGCAAGAGAGAGAGCTGGAAAGAACAGTGGGTCCCTCCTCCCTCTCCCATGAGCTTCCTGATGACTTACATTGCTAAGATCCAGTTACCCAGCATGATACATTTTTTTCTGAGGTGATCTGCAGTCAAATTAATGATTCAAATGTGGAATGTTAAGTGTGGGTGGATTAACAGGTATCACTGGAAGAAAATGTGAAATAGCAGAGCCTTAAAAGCCTTACATATATTTTGAATGATGAAAAAAAATGCTAAGCTTACTGAGCAAAAGCAAGGAAAAAAGAGACCCCTATTAACATTGCAGACAGCTAACCCTGCATACATTTATACAATCTCCCTACCCTCCCACTACCATCCTTTTCAATCAGGAAATTATGTTCTTTTCTGATCACTGGCTGTATCCAGCTTGCCAGCATTTCTCTACTAGGTCCATTATGCTGTCTCTATTTTTGCATCTCTTTCTATTGCATGTTAAAAAATATTTTTAAAAAGAGTGAGAAGCTAGAAGGATGGAGACCTCTTTGGCGGTACTGGGTGTGGGGAGCAGGAGGGTCTCTCAAGAGTGTCCCACATCAATCCATCATAAAACAGAATATAGACACTGAATATAAAGAATGCAATAGGATAATAAATCAGGGGTGAAATCCATCAGCACAGAAATTTCCTTAAAATCAGGACAGAAATAAAATAAACTGTATTTTATTTAATGCCTTATCAATGACAAAAATTCACATCTGACATATTTTTCTTGTTTCCAAATTCATTTGCCAACACATTTTGTTTCTGAGTGAGAACAGCATATTTTTACTCCTTAATATGAGTAATTATAATTAATGGGGTGTCCACTCAGTTTTGCCTGGAAATTCTTTCTTCTAGAACAAACAGCCACTTTCTCTTTTGAGAACTCCTGACCACACAGCAAAACGCAGTAAGGAACTAGGCAGTATGAACAAAACCACAGCCTGCAGGGCATGAGTCTCATTTAGAATTTCCAAGAGCTGAGCAGTAATGGCTCTTTTAATTTTTGGAGTAAATTCTGTTTCCCCAGGTTCAGGCTCTGGCCATGTGGAAGGAAAAATATTTCATTTCAAATCCTTTTTTGCCTTACATTGTAATGATTAAACCCCAGGGTTTCCTTCACCTGGTAAAGGAGCTTCTATAGTTGTGAAGAGGGAAAAATGCAGCCCTGGTTCTTGGCCATCCCAGGAGGAAACAGACATTGCCAAAACTCAGTGCTTAGGAGGAAACCCAGGTAGATTGTGGCAGCCCCTCAGGTCTTCATGGTACTCCTTTTTCACAATGTCCTCATTGCCCACCGCAGATATTACCAGCTGAAGGCCCCTGAGCTGCATCTGGCTCCAAAGTTTGTTTTATCTGACTTTGCAGGGAGTTATTTAAATTTATAATTCGTTTTTAATGCCAGTATTTATAAAACAAAAGATTTTATGTAAAAATCTTGACTTAAGCTTTCATTTAAAACATTTCAAGATTTGTTAAATCTGTCAATCCATTTCCATATTGCAAAAATCAACAGAATAGCACCCTTGAGCGCATGAACTCACTAGTTTGCCACAGTCTCTACCCAGCCTTTATGCCTCATTTGTATTACCTGTTTTCCACCACAGGCATTTAAAAAAAAATCTCTGAACCATACAGTCATTTGCAAAAACACTTAATATAATGCAGTTCTATTCCCTTGTATATGCTTAATAACTCAGTCCAGGGTTTCTCAACCTTGACTCTACTGACATTTTGACCAGATAATTATTTGGTGTGAGAGGACTGTTCTATGCATTGTAGGAAACTTAGCATCATCTTTGGCCTCTAGTCAATACATGTTAGTAGCACCCCAGTCATGACAATAAAAATGTCTCCAAACATTGCCCCCAGAAAGCAAAATCACTCCCAGATGAAAAAACACTGGTCTAGCCATACTGAAATACGTTTTTTTCTTTCCTGCCAAAGATTGCATTTTTTTTTCCAGCTCTAAGTCTCCAACATCTGCCTGAAAAACTCCTAGTCATATTTCAAAACCCAGATCCAGAATTCCTTCCTCTGTAATGCTTATCTTTCTACTGGCATAAAGTGTTTATGTTTTTTTTGACCATGACTAGAGCTATGACTTTGAGTTGTGTTACAGTTTACAAGGAAGTTGGTTAGGGTGTACAGTGAATGCTGTCTATGATCAAAATTGCTATTCAAATTATTTTAAATAGTTTTAATCACCAGAACCGGATGCTTCGGAAGCCAAAACATTAATGTAAGGTCTTCTGAGCTAGCTGCACCATGGTCAGGCCATCGTGACATTCCCCCCGCCCTTGTGATAATGTACTTTGTGATATTCCCTGTCCTTGTGAATGTACCTTGTAACATTCTCCCCACCCTTGAGAACGTACTTTCTAACATCCATCCCCTGTCTGCAAAAAATTGCTTCTAACTCCACTGCCTATCCCAAACCTTTAAGAACCAATGATAAGCCAACTACCCTTCACTGACTCCTCTCTCAGACTCAGCCCCCTTGCACCCTAGTGAATAAACAGCCTTGTTGCTCACACTAAGCCTGCTCAGATGGTCCCTTATATGGACAGATGCATGTAATAATTAAGAAATGTCATATTTTTCCCTCCTACTCTCTCGGTCATGTCCTTCATTTCTCTAAGGAGCCCAAAGTCTAATCTGGACAAAGGAAGTGGCAATGAATTGTTTATAGTTTGTCTTTTTTGTATACTTTATTTTAATGCTGTTATTAATTTGTATGCTGTACCTCCAGGAGATCTCCAATTTATATTATAAATATACTCTGCCATTGTAATTATGCATTTCCAAATCCCTAGTCCAGGGGTGTGCTCCTTGAGGGTAGATGCTGTTTCAATTGGTTAAGAGCTTTATATAAACCGTCGATCACTCAGACCATGGTAGAAGGTTTATATAAGGCTTTGTAAGGTCTGAATCACAACTTGACTTCCTGCTCATTTATTCATTTATTCATTCACTCAGCACACACTGGTTGAATATCTTGGTTAATACTGAGTGTCAATTTGATTGGACTGAAGGATGCAAAGTATTTTTCCTGGGTGTGTCTGCGAGGGTATTGCCAAATGAGATTAACATTTGAGTCAGTGGACTGGGAGAGGCAGACCCATCCTCAATCTGGATGGGCACCACCTAATCAGCTGCCAGCACAGCCAGGATAAAAACAGGCAGAGGAACCTGGAAGGAACAGCCTGGCTGAGTCTCCTGGCCTCTATCTTTCTCCCGTGCTGGATGCTTCCTGCCCTCAAACATCGGACTCCAAGTTCTTCAGCTTTTGGACTCTTGGACCTTCAACCACAGACTGAAGGCTGCGCGGTCGGCTTCCCTACCTTTGAGGTTTTGGGACTCGGACTGGCTTCCTGGCTCCTCATCTAGCAGATAGCCTACTGTGGGACCTCACCTTGTGATCGTGGGAGTCAATACTCCTTAATAAACTCTCCTTTATATATACGTCTATCCTGTTAGTTCTGTCCCTCTAGAGAACCCTGACTCATATACCAGCGGTGTGCTCCCTGAGGGTAGATGCTGTTTCAATTGGTTTAGAGCTTTACCACTCAGTCCACGGTAGAAGGTTTATGTAATGCTTTGTAGGGTCTGAATCACACCTTGGCTTCCTGCTCATTCACTCATTCATTCGTTCACTCAGTACCCACTGACGGAATATCTTATGTGCCAGATTCAGCAATGACCCAAACACATGATTACTGTCCTCTTGAAACATACTGTCTTATAGAGGCAGACAGACAACTGAAAAAAAAATGCAGAGTATCTCAGGTGTTTCAAAGTGCTGTAAAAAGAGAAAAAGCAGGTAATGTAGATAAGAGGGTATGGTGGACAGGGGGAAGAGGATGCTGTTTTCTCCAATGTGGCTAGCAGTGGCCATTCAGAGGACATGGCATTTGAGGAGAAACCAAAATAAGGGAGGAAAGAACCAAGGGTATATCCAGAGAGGACACTGAAGACCTGCTGGGTGTGTGTGAATAACAGCAAGGAGATTCCAAGTGGCGAGAAGAGTAGAGGGAAATGTAACATGTTACGGAAGATGCAGTGGGCCGATATAAGGAATTTGAATGTTTTCAGACTTGAAGCAATTGGAAATTTTTTTTTCTTGAGATGGAGTCTCTCTCTGTCACCCAGGTTGGAGTGCAGTGGCGCTATCTCGGCTCACTGCAAGCTCCACCTCCCGGGTTCACGCTATTCTCCTGCCTCAGCCTCCCAAGTAGCTGGGACTACAGGCACCCACCACCACGCCCGGCTAATTTTTTCTATTTTTAGTAGAGACGGGGTTTCACTGTGTTAGTCACAATGGTCTCAATCTCCTGACCTCATGATTCACCCACTTCAGCCTCCCAAAGTGGTGGGATTACAAGCGTGAGCCACTGCACCCAGCCAAAAATTTTTTTTAGTATAGGAGTTTGTGATGGTTTTAAAACAGCCCCACAGGTTTTCAGATGCTACCATCATTGAGTATAGGCCAGCCTTAGTGGCTTGCTTCTAATTCATAGACTCCAGTAGAAATGATGCTGACCAACTCCCAAGGCTGTCAAAATGGCACCTGCTCTCTTAGGACACTTGCCCTGGGAACACAGCTACCACCAACCCAGCCACTTGCCCTTCCCCAGATCGCATGGGGAAGCCACATGTGGCAACACTGGCAGTGTGATAAAGAATATATCTGTTCTTTGTCCCTGTTCCTGGAACAAAGCTACTAAAAATCTTTGGGATTTTCTGAGTCATAGGAGTATAGGAATGCCTTTGTTATGCTAATGGACCCAGGAGAGCTTTACGATGGGGACTGGTCACCAGAATGACTGAAATAGTTTAAATATTTGTCCCTCCCCAAACCTCAGGTTGAATTGTCATCCCCAATGCTGGAGGTAGGGCCTGGTGAGAGGTGTTTGAATCACAGGGGCAGATCCCTCAGAGCTTGGTGCTGTCTTCACAAGAGTAAAGTGAAATGGCCAGATCTAGTCTCGTGAAAGTTTGTGGTGCCTCCCCCCACCTTGCTGTCTTGCTCCTGCTTTCTCCATGTGAGATGCCTGCTCCCTCCCACTTCCCCTTCCACGAGGTGTAAATGCTTCCTGAGGGCTCCCCAGAAGCAAATGCTGGTGTTATGCCTTCTATACAGCCTGCAGAACCATGTGCCAATTAAATCTCTTTCTTATAAATTACCTAGCTTCAGGTATTTCTTTATAGCAATGTGAGAATGGCCTAACACAAAGACCAAGACCTTGATTACGGCATGGGAATTTGGGGCCACATCCAGGGAGGGGATAGGGGCTGGGCTGGAGACAGAGTTTAACCACATGGCCAATGACGTAATCAATCAGGCCTCTGTAATGAAACCTCAATAAAATCTCTGGACACGGAGGCTCCAGGGAGCATCCCATCTGGGGAACACATGGCTGTGCTGGGTGCCATGGATCCCACGGGGAGAGAGACAGAGGCTCTGTGTCACCCGCCCCTCTGACCTCACACTCTTGGCTTGATGGGTCGTGATCTGTGTCCTTTACCATGAAATTCTGATCATAGGGACAGCATTTCCTGAGTTGTGTGCCTAGTGAATTTCTCGTCTAGTTTCATTCTAGTGAATTATCAGACCTGAGGGGGTGTGGGAAGGCCCAGATTGCAGCCAGCTGAGTGGAAATATGGGTGTCCTGGGCACACCTGAAACTGCGGCTGCCATCTGAGCCTGGGGAGGTCTTGTGAGAAGATTTGCCCTTAGCCGGTAGGGTCAGTGATAACTCTTGGTAGTTAGTGTCAGAAGTAAATTTGCATTGCAGGTCACCCAGCTGGTGACAGAGAATCGGTTTCAGAGCCTGATACCCCCAGATAAGAGCCTGATCTATGGCCAAAATCAACTGCCAGTCATGTGGGTGAATGAGACTTCAGATAATTCCAGCCTCTACTCTCCCAGCCATGCCACCCCACACAGAACAGAGAAAAGCTGCCTCCATCATGCGCTGCCAAGATTACAGATTCATGAGTCTGATAGATTTTGTTACTGTTTTCAGCCACCATGTTGGGGAATGGTTGTTTATGTAGCATTAGATAACTAGACCAGAGTGATGGGATCTGACAGGTTGAAAACAATCGCTCTGGTTACTAAATGGAGACAAGGAGGAGGTGGGGGAAGAAAAGTGAAGAAGGAAGACAGGTCAGGAGGCTGTCACGATAATTCCAGTGAGACAGGATGGTGCCCTGGACCGGGACAGTCGCTGGGCAGGTGATGAGAAAGGGCCATAACCTGGGTCTGTTTCAAAGGCAGAGCCAACAGGATTTGCTGATGGATTAGACATGCCGTGTGAGGCACGCTCCCCACGGACGCAGCCAAGCTGGTCTTTGTCAGATTTAGCTTGAATTCCATCGTCTGGATGTATCTTCCTTCCGTTGCAAGGTACAACGGAAGAACTGGAAGATGAAGAAATGGAGCACTGACTCCTTCGTTCCCACAGCTGCAATCCAGTGTCAGAGAAGATGTCCTTTAAACAGGCTGGCACTACGACCATCGGTTGCTCAAGACTGAAAAAGGACAATATTGGCCAGCAAGGGGAGATCTGTACCTGTTCCTCTGGAGGAATAAACAACCTGCTACTTAATTGCCTTAATTAGCTGTCTTGCCCATGCCACTCATTCTGCCCTGGTATCTGACCTAAGGAAAGTATAAGATGTCGTGAATAAAGAGAACGCACTTACAGAGGCCACCATGATGTCCAAAAGAACCTTCCCCGATTGTTTTTGGTGTTCTAGCTCCTCAAAGGGACTTTCTGCTCCTTTAACCAAAATCCTACTTTACTTTTAAGAATCAGGTCAAATGCCGTCTCCTCAGTGAAGCTTTTCTTTCTGACCATCCCTATTTTTCTCTAAACTTCTATAGCAATTATTCTTTGTTCAGTACAATGTGGAATTAGCCAGAGTTCCGTGTGGTATTCCTTCTATTACTATAGAACTGATGTTTAGATTACTCATTGCTTTGAGTAACGCAATACTTTATCAAATCCATAAGCCCATAAATTCAACCAAAAGCAAGTTTGCCCAACTGAGATCTTATATTAGTTGGACACACTGATTACAATAAAAATACGTATATTAACAAAAATGGAAATAATTTTGTTTAATTATAATAAATTAATTCCAGTCCATACAATTGCTTCAGGAAACAAAAGCAAAGGGTTAAACTCTAAAGTATTGGAGAAGGTGGTTTCGTTAATCACAGAAAAGTAGCCTCCCACTGAAAGCATCCCTATCTTAAGTTTCTGAATTTAAACAAACATCCTGTTTCTCAGTGGTAACAGCAGAAAAAGATCAGAAGACAAGTAACAAAGAAACTGGAAATATAAAAGGCAAGTAACCTGATAATCATAGAAACGAAATGGATCAAGATTCAAGGTTACTTCCATCGTCCGTTAGATGCAGAAATAAATAGGAATTGCCCATTTTACAGTATGAAGACAAAAAGAATTAAAAGTTAAAGGCCAGAAAGATTTGAAAGTTAAATATTTAAAATATTACAATTTTAAAAATCCACCAAATTCAGAGCAAGTGTTTGGACACCTCTTAATTACAGAGAAATGAGAAACCGGTTAATGAAATTATGCTACATTCCCTATCGCAGTCTTGATCACAGTTTGCATGACTACTTACTTAATGATCTGGGAACAGAATACTGAAAAGGCAATAACTTTACCTGTCCTGCTCAACATTTATTCCCAGCATCCTACACACCACCTGGCATTTAAAAGGCCCCCATCCAATATATAACTGTTGAATAAAGTACAGTACTTATGTTTATTAGGGAGCTGTTCAAATTATACATTAGCATAAAACATGTAATGGTGTGGGAATATTTTCAATGTACATATATGTACAAATGATACTATATTTTAGAAACAAAAATGCAGGACCCTATATACTTATGAAAATAAACATGTACAAAAGAACACATTATTAACAAAATAGAAAACAGTAATTTAGGCCAAAGATCTAAATAGACATAACAGCCTAGATAAAACTCTTTAAAAACAACGTAGAGTGTAAAAAGCCATAGAAAAAAGAGCAAATGCTGTAAGACACCATTGATATAAAATTCAAAAACTGGCAAAACTAATGGATGGTCAGAATAACAGTTATGTTTGAAAACAAGGGGTGATTACTAGAATTAAGTGAGGGGAGGGTATCAAGGATATTCTATCTCTTGACCATGAATATGTGACTTTGCAACCATTTATCCATGCCATTGTCCTTATAGACCTATAAAGATCATCCTCCTGAGGCATAAAGCAAGGGGGAGATGGCTGAAGCAGGAATGAGTGGCAGCAACAGGATGCTGACCACCTCCAGTACAGCACACCTGCCCACCTCCACTGTCTCCTGTCCTAGGCCATGGAACCTGGGCCATGGATACCACACACTTTGCTTCCCCCTCCCTCTCCCTGCACTGAGAATGTGCATCCTCATCTCGCCTGTCTCCAGATAGCTGCTCTACAATGCTGTTTTCCTTTCACTTCCATTATTTCCTTTCTTTTAGGTAATAGACAATCTTGAAAACAAATTGTATTTATTGCTGTTTCTCTAAAGAGGAACATGCCCTACAAAAGTCTCCTTCTTTATAGATTTCTCATTTATAACAGTGTGATACTTCTTTTTTATGGTACGTAGAACTATTTTCTTTTGATGTTGGTTTCACATAAACAGAAGTAAATATGACTTTACTGGCTATAGAAATACAACTCACGTGGAGAGAAATGTATTTTGTATCTGAAATATCGCTCTTCCCAAGTATTTTTATAAGCACTTTACACATAAAATAAAATGTCAAATAATTCAGAAACAAATATACTATGTTCCAGGGATTGCAAGGAAATTAACATGAAAAGGGATCTGGTAATTCAAGAGTCATTCACTGTCCAGTGAGACAGAAGGTTGGCAGCTGAAGGCGGAGCCACAAGGCTTCTTGAGGAATTACTACTTTAAAGAAAAACAATGATAAATTTTACAGTATTGAAAAAGAACTTTCTAATTTGCCACATATAAATTTTAAGAAAAAAAAATGTTCTAGGAGAGACAAAAATGCTCTTGTTCCTTGCTTCCTATGAAAATGAATTCGTACTTCTTAAGACAGAAAAACATTTTAGGCCTAAATATTCAGAGGTGCATTAATATATTTGTGGTCCATGCATTAAGTCAACCTAAGATGTGGTTTCTTAACCCAGCATGACTGGCATCTCAGACTGGAGAATTCCTTGTTGTGGAGGGCTGTCCTGATGTTGTAGGATGTTTAGCAGCATTACTGACCTCTACTCACAAATGCCACCAGCCCACCTCCAGGTGTGATAACCAAAAATATCTCCATGCATTGCCAAATACCCACCTCAGGTGACAACCATTGATGTGCATGAGATATTGCTTGGCCCTCCCAGTGCTTAATCATGTGGTGTTTTAATATTTCCTAATTAGTTGACACGATTGAACACTTGAAATATTTCACACTGAAACCTTAATTTCTTCTCTCTCTTGAGTTATTAAAGATATGGAATCTCCAGGCTTGCATTCCACTGCAGAAAAAATTAGCTAGACACAAATCCTAGCCCCACTTAGAAAGAGTACGCATCTTCTCGTTTCCTACTGTCCACACCACTCCCTATTGTCTCACAACTGTGTCCACTGTCACTCACCACTCAGTTGATGTTGTCCTTTTCATCTTGCACCTGCCTGATTCACTCATGTACAAACCATCTCTGACCCCTGTAAAATTTGAATTTGCAGCATCTACTCTAAAAGCAAAGGACCTAGAAACTTCTGCTATAAGCAAAATACAGACTTTTTAGCAAATAAAATACAAACAGCAGTAATGGAAATTATCTAAAGTCAACATTCAAAATACTCATCATGGTCTCACAGAGGTCCAGGATAGCTGCCCAGGATCTGATCTTTTGGGTGAAAATGAGCACCAAGCTTTCACTGATGGTTCAACTCTTTGGTTTGTATCTATTGTGGCAATGCCACAAAGACTCACCTGCAACCAATACAATTATAATTAAAAATCTGTTGCCATCTGATAATTTATAAGGATCATTCATCACGCAACAAAGTCCACAGCAATTCTATAGCCAATAATGCACCATATTGATCGGCTATTACTGAACAAGCTAGGGAGATTAAATGACTCCTCCATTCATTTTTCAAAATCTTATTTTAAATGTCTCAGCTATAATATTCTACAAAATACCAGGGGAAAAAATCAATGAGATTAGAAATCTTCCTGCTAAGCTTAAGGGGCCATGTTATTCCTTGCTGCATAATGAAATGAAAATCATCACTAGCTGCCTCCATAGTGCACACTTCCTCCAAATACATAGAGCAGACTCTGTTGCAGGAGGAAAAACAGGAGACAGAGAAGAAGGAGGAAAGGAGGGGAGAAGAAAAAGGGAGGAGAGAGAAAAGGGAGGAAGAAAAAAGAAAAGTAAGGAAAAAAGGAAGAAGGGGTGGGGAAGGAAAACAAAAGAGGCTGGTTGTGTGAATGCAACAACATACAGCAAGTCTTTGATGTGTAGCCTTAGTAAAGACTGCAGAGATGCAGAAAAGGAGAAAACCCCAACACGCTGTAGCAAGACATGAAAACATTTATGTGGAAAGACACACTGTAAAACTTCACCCTCTACTGGGGGAGGATATTGGAAATCTATAGATCTCTTCTTGGAGACAGAGCCAGCTGTCCTGAATGATTCAGTCAGACCCATTTTCTTTCAAACCAAGTCTCAACGAGTTAGGGCCCTTGAAAACAAAAGGCGGCCCAGGACAGAAGTGAATACTCCTTGAGCACAGTAGCACCAGAGATGTTAATTACCAAAGGAGAAGGGTCAATGCCATCTTAACAGTAGAACCTGCTTTCATTCTGCGCGATAACTTTATCCGTAGAAGACAATTAATACTTGCCCTCATGGGTACGATGATCCAGAAGGAGTGAGGGGTGCCATGACTGGTAGGGAGACTTACTTGGAACAGAATCTCTCATAGTCTTACCCCAAATCATGGGGCCAGAGACTGTTCCATTCCTCTTAAGACGACGACAAAAGCTCCATCAGCATCTGCTCCAGCCGAAGGGCGGTGTTTTTGAGCTGGAAAAAGGAAAGGACTGGCCTCTGCCCTAATCCAGCTCACTCCTAGGCGGTGTCGTGAGGACGTGGGTGGGTTATGGATATCGGCTCCCAGGTCCCAGTCCTGCAACCTGCCCTGTACTGCTTTCAATTCTTGCACAGCCTTTCAGAACAAGAATCGCTTCAACACACATCCAAGTTCACATTCAGGGAAACAGGTGTGGATGGACCCCAGGTGGGAAAAATTCCCACCTCCTGATGAACTGATGAGCCTCCAGCCAAGGCAAGGCGAGGGGATGGAGGGGGCTGCGGCCAGAAAGACAGAGAAGACATCAAGTCTCCCCTGTGGATCACCAGGCAGGACAAGAACAGATGGATGCACGCTGGCCCACCTCAGCTTCTCTTCTGTTTCTAACAAAATAGAAGAAGAATAACCCTCTGCTGGGGACAGAAATGGGATTTCCTGGACTGCTGGGTCACACCTATAATGCTATCTAATCGAAATTCCTTTATGGCAAGGTATAGTGAGTTGCTGCTTTAGAAAGCTGCACTTGGTAAATGCATGCCAATGAATGAGATGGGTATTCTGTGCATTTACGTTCATTCCTCAGAGGCCTGGTCCCCATGGACTGCACCAACTGGGCTTCCTCGTCCTCTGGCTTCTGGCTGAGTTCAGGCAGTGGGAGGTGCTGGCAGGAGATACGAGGTCTTCTACAGATAACGTCGTCTAGCAAAATGCAAGCCAGTTCTACTACTAAGATGGCACTGACCCTTCTCCGTTGGTAATAAATGTCTCTGGTGCTACTGTGCTTGAGGAGTACCTACTTCTCTCCTGGGCCTTCTTTCATTCTAAAGAACCCTAAAAATAATGAGCCTTGGTCTTAATGATCATATCTCCTTGTTAGTTGCAGTTGTGGCCGAAACTATGTTCTTCAATGTATGGCCGCAGCTCCCATGGACTGGCCCCTCTCCTAACGTGGCCTCTCTCTTCTGGTCTCAGTATCCCATTCTCTTTCTCCCCTTTTTCAGCCAAATGGTAGTGACTATTGACCACTCCTGCTACCCTGGGGTCAGGTTCCTTAACCCTGACCATATCATTGTAATCAGCCCCATCATCAAAATCTCTGCAATCACCCCTTGGAGGATGTTGTCCATTTCTTTCTAGGATTTTGACTCAAACACAAGCAATAACTTTGTGACTTTCATAGTTCAAGACCTGAAGATAGTCAGGTCTCTCTATCTTAAGAAACCTGTCTAAAATTCATTCAACAAACATTCACGCTTTTAGTAGTTATTATGGCCCAGGTACTGTTGCTGGGCCCTATACATTTAAATGGATAATGCAAGGTACTTGCCTGAAGGTGGTCATTGTCTATGCTGGGAATATTATTCTCTTCTCATGATATATGTCCATGTCTATCCGACTAGCTGTGGAAATTTTAATCACTCAGGTGTAAGTATCTTTCATGTTCTTGCACAAACTAGTTCTACTGATTGGAACCTAATCATTTATGACTGAAGAAAATATTCCAAGGCTTTCAAGGATGCCACATACCCAACATTACAAAGCGCAGATTTAAGCATGAGTAGAACACTACATTATTTTCTGGTTTGCGCTACACACTCTTTTTATACCTCCTGAAAAAAAAAAAAATCACTTCAAAACCACTCAGTTCCTTAAAAATTAGTAGGGTAATTCTATGATAAGATGATATAGGGCTCACACTGATAAAGTAAGTGGATGGTGCAAGAATGTATTTATACTTTCCTGCCACTGTCTGTAATCTCAAGGATTTACTGTACACACTATTCAGGTGTCCTCAGGCCTTTGAATTTAATTATGACATTAAAGATGTAATTTTCACATTTTAGGGTCCTGAATTATGTCCAACAGAAGGCTTTATGGAGAGCCATGGGGAAATTATGATTTGTGTCATTTCAGCCCAAGTGTCATCTCCTGAAGAATTTCTACATTGACTTTGATGTCAAGTGTTCCCCATGTAGCAGGGCACAAATTCTTAAAATTCTGACAGATGTGACTTCATAGCCCATGAACAAATACATACAGGGCAAATGTAGCAGGACAGTATTTTTGAAACATCAAGAGATCTCTTCTCTTAATGGCCATAAACCTTTGGTACCTTCAGCCTCGATTTTCTAGTGGGGATTAATATATTAATGGGATTAATATACCACTTCACGCTTATTGTCTCACACGAAGACAGATTGGAGAGAAACCAGCCTGAGAGTTTCTTCCCTGTATTTTTAAGCACCTTTCTTCAGGTACAGTTGATACACAAAGAGCTGCACATATTCGCATGCACAATTTGATGAGTTTGGGCAACTGAAAACCCCCATGATCCCATCGCCACAATCCAGGGCACAGATGCAAAGTTTTGGTTTCTGCGGTAAGAACACAACGTGAGATTTAACCTCCTAATGAATACTGAAGTGCACAAGCCCATCTTTAGGACTCATTCATCTTGCATAACCAAAACTGTATACCCACTGAACACTAACTCTGTAATCAAGAAAACAGAAAGGGTCGCCAAAGGAGGAAAAGAGAAAAGGGGCTGGGTGTGGTGGCTCACGCCTGTAATCCCAGCACTTTGGGAGGCCGAGGCAGGCGGATCACCTGAGGTTGGACGTTCAAGACCAGCCTGACCAACATGGAGAAACCCGATCTCTACTAAAAATACAAAATTAGCCGGGGTGGTGGCACATGCCTGTAATCCCAGCTACTCGGGAGGTTGAGGCAGGAGAATCGCTTAAACCCAGGAGTTAGAGATTGCAGTGAGCCGAGATCACGCCATTGCACTCCAGCCTGGGCAAAAAGAGCAGAACTCTGTCTCAAAAAATGAAAAAAGAAAAAGAGAGAAAAGGAAAGGGTTGTTTCTCTAGTTAAAAGCCTCTAAAGGAAACGAAAGGAGCCACAGAATGCTCCACAGATGAGGGACAGTGAGGCGTCCAGGACAGGGAATGGGGGAACAGGGGACAGGCTTCGATGGAAACTCCCTGGGAAGGCATCCTATGCCTTGTTCCTAGACTACGTCAGGAAAGGGGAAGGAAAAGTCCCATTTAGTTTTACAGGACCAGAGAGCAGAGAAGACCTGTCTTTGACTCCAGAGTACATCTAAGAGGGAATGGCAATCAGTGACTCAGAGAACCTCCAGGAAGCTCCCATGCCTTGAGAAGCAAGGATGCAGCTGAAAAACGCACCAGCTCTGAAAGAAACTTGTGCAAAATGAGGTACGATTTAGCAGGAAGATGCACAGATCAATGTGCAAGGATTGGGGTGGGGGTGATGAACATTTCAGAAGATGCAAGTGGAGACAAATGACACAAGTAATCAGACATTCACCCTCAGGCACCCCTTGGCACCCTTCATATGTTCCCCAGAAATGAGACAAAGCCTTGGGGGTGCAGAGAGGCGCAGGGGTGACCAAAACCCTGATCTCCCATCTCTGCCACCCTTGTGAAATGGGATACAGAATAGAAATGGCCTCAAATCACAAGGAGGGTATACTGTGCAGTAGTTCATTTTATCGACCCTGGTACTACACTGCCTGGCTGCAAATCTTGGCTCTAGCTCATGTTTGCTCTGTAATTTTAATAACTTTCCTTGACTTCTCTTTTAGTTTTCTCATCTGTCAACTATGAGTATTAACAGAAACTGGTTCCTAGGATTGTTTCATTGGACGTGTTAATCCATGAAAATTAATGCCTGACACATTGTTTATTAGTCTTCAATATGTAGAAGCTATTATTATAGAACAATAAAGAAAAATGCATTCCTTAACCACCTGCTACTCGTGAGAAAAAGAGGAGTAGCAGGAAAATAACAGGGTCTTGAGAGACTGTGAAAGAATCAATAGTATACTGAAGAATATGAATAAGTCAATGCTCAACCACAGCAACTGTGAAGAACGTTCTCTTCCTGGATGGCAAGAAAATAAAAGGGAAGAAGCAACCTCGCTGTGAACTCATATGATCTGCAAGATGGCATCCCTACAGTCAGACCACTGTGGCAATTAGGACTGGGATTTTTGAAAAGGTCACTGAATTGGAAATTGGGAAATAAGACTTTAAGTCCTATCTGTGAGACTTTAAATGAGTGATGCTAGTCTTGGGGGCTTACATAGCTTATTTACAAAATGAGGACAGTCTTCAAGGTGCCATTTTAGCTTTGAATGTCTGAGATGTTGATACACCGATTAGGGAGTCTTGAAGTTTCATCCTTGAGAAAAAAATGGCAAATAATCACAGCTGACTTCAGAGGCTTTTTAAGGAAAGCTGAATCCATGTCCATGACTGGGGTCATAACTTATTCCCAAACTAACAACATCTACATATTTAGCATACCACAAAGTATGCAAAATAATGACCCCAAGTAAGAGAATGTTAAGTGATTTGTTGGTGTGCTGTCCTCACAAAGGTTTAGTGTGCTGTGTCAGAGACCTCAACACGGCTTCCAATGAAACAAGTTTTAATGTTCAAATACTAAATGGTTCTAACAATAGCCATCTGTGTTAGTCCATTTCGCATTGCCATAAAGGAATAGCTGAGACGGGGTAATTTATAAAGAAAAGAGGTTTATTTGGCACACAGTTCTGCCAGCTGTGCAAGTATGGTACCAGCATCTGCTCAGCTTCTGATGAGGCTTCAGGAAGCTCTTCCTCATGGTGGAAGGTGAAGAAGGAGCCAACGTGTCACATGGTGAGAGAGGGAGCAAGAGAGAGAGGAAGAGGTCCCAGACTCTTTTTGACAGTCAGATCTCATGGTAACTCATTAACAAGCCAAGCCATTCATAAGGGATCCACCCCCATGATCTAAACGTCTCCCATCAGACTCTGCCTCCAACACTGGCGGTCACATTTCAACATGAGATTAAAGTACACACATTCGAACTATATCACCATCTGAAAAAAGTAGGCAATACAGAAAACATTTTCATTCTGGGTTCTTAAACAATTAAGTTTTGCTCCAGGAGTAGCTGCAGAAAATATGATACTTACAACACAAACACTGTGTGCCATGAGTCTGTGTCCCTGGTGTGCCTGTGAACTTTACCCCTCAGAACTCTTTAAAACAAATTGCTGTCTGCATGCACCTGAGACAGACCCAGTGTCTTCCAGCTCCGTGACTCTGTTGATAGGCTCCATCCCTGTGATTAAAACTGATGAAAGTCCAGGTCTTTGCAGCACTGGAATGCAAGAATTTCATCAATTTCAATTGCCTTCTGGCTTCCAGAATAAGAACCCACTGGGAAGCCAGGCCAAGTAATCTGACCTGGTAAAATTGAGAAAATGAACACATTGCTTTTGTCTAAATTGACTGAAGATCCACTGGGGGAATCACACTGTGTAAGGGTCCCAAGGGAAGTTTTTAGAAAGCACATCCCAATCCACAAGGAATAATCTGCCCCCGTGGCCTGGGCCTTCCATCCCAACCTCCTCTGCCCTCCTGGGTTCAGAAATCTGCTCTCTACATCTTCCAAAATCTTCCCACGTCCACACAGCCTCTGTGGTATTGGAAAATTCTCAACTTGTTCTTAATGATGGTGACAAATGGAATAATACTTCCCTGATATATTTGGCCATGTCTCCACCCACATTTCATCTTGAACTGTAGTTCCCATAATCCGCACGTGTTGTGGGAGGGATCCAATGGGAGATCATTGAACTATAGTGGCAGTTACCCCCATGCTGCTGTTCTCATGATAGTGAGTGAGTTCACAGGAGATCTGATGGTTTTATAAGGGGCTTTTCCC
Source organism: Mandrillus leucophaeus (assembly GCF_000951045.1). Classification (NCBI taxonomy): domain Eukaryota; kingdom Metazoa; phylum Chordata; class Mammalia; order Primates; family Cercopithecidae; genus Mandrillus; species Mandrillus leucophaeus. The sequence continues at coordinate 775,578 of NW_012102388.1, forward strand.
CCTCTTGCTCAGCACTTCTCCTTCCTGCCACCATGTGAAGAAGGACGTGTTTGCTTCCCCTTCTGCCATGGTTGTAAGTTTCCTGAGGCCTCCCCAGCCATGCTGAACTGAGTCAATTAAACCTCTTTCCTTTATAAATTTGCCAGTTTCAGGTATGTCTTTATTGGCAGCATGAGAATGGACTAATATATCCCCCTACAACCAAAAAAATATGTTCATGCCCTAATCCTTGAAACCTGTCAACATGTTAGCTTACATGGTGACAGCGACTCTGCAGATGTGATTAAGTTAGGGATCTTGAGATGTGAGATTATCCTGAATTATCAGGGTGGGCTCAAATCACTGAGGCCCCAATAGGAGGAAGACATCATGATGAAAGAGGGGACATCATAATGATGAAAGCAGAGCTTTGAACAGGAGCAGCCTCTAGAAGCTGAAAACAGCAGGGAAATGGATCTTCCCCTTGAGCTTCTAGAAGACACACAGCTCTGCCTACACTTCCACTTTAGCTGTGTGAGATGTCAGAGACAAAAAAGTGTGTTCTGTTTCAAGGCACTGCATTTATGGTATTTTGTTAGAGCAGCCATAGGAAACCTATACAGCTATCTACAGTGTTGCCTCCTTGCTCAGGAGGGGGACTGGGTGTGGATTCTGTCTGAGATGCTCACTAACTGTGTGTATAAGTGACCTCAACTTCTACACCTGTAAAACAGGGTGACAGTGGCTCCTGTCGCATGAGTCATTTTAATGGCCATTATCCTTAAAACAGTATGCAGCTCATTTCAAGTATTACATAAATGTTAGCTATTACTGTGATATTTAATATCAATGTTCCACTGCTTACTATTGCAAATGTTACAACGTTGAGATTGCTACAGGGATATACTTTCCTCAACTCTGTACCAAAGGTATTAGTGTTACAGTTTCCACTCCAGAATCTCATGTGCCCCAAAGATTCCTATTTAATTAGCAAAAGTGGGTGGGGGAAGGAGATTTCAAATTGCCCCCAGCTGGAGCAGACAGTCTGAAATGGAGCCTGTGACAAATATATGCCTGTAAGTAATTATAAAAAGTAGTGCTCAGTACAAACAGTGTGTATTCTGCAGCCCTGCCAATATCACAGTGTCATTAAGCTCTCCAGGCTTCTAGCAAATACAGGGCTGGGATTAGGGTGAGACTGAGCTGCTTAGGCCTCAAAATTTAAGGAGCGCACTCTCAGGCATACACCCTGGACTGCGTAACCTTGAGAGTGAGCACTTCCCTAAATTTTGTGTCCAGGTACCTCACTAGATTAATACACCCTAATCTAGGCCCTGAGCAAACACAAATGAGTAGAAAAGGCCTCAAACTGGAGATTCATAAAGTCTGCTAGGAGAAAGCATGCAATGATACAAATGCAAGGAAATTATTAATATATAACCCTATTGATATGGTTTGGCTCTATGTCCCCACCCAAATCTCATCTTGAATTATAATCTTCATAATCCCCACATGTCCAGGAAGAGACCAGGTGGGAGGTGATTGGATCATCCGGGCGGTTCCCCCATGCTGTTCTCGTGATAGTGAGAGAATTCTCATGACATCTGATGGTTTTATTAAGTATTTGACAGTTCCCCCTACACACATGCTCTCTCTCTGTCCTGCTACCATGTAAGACACGCCTGCTTTCCCTTCTGTCATGACTGTAAGTTTCCTGAGGCCTGCCCAGCCATGTGGAACTGTGAGTCAAGTAAACCTCTTTCCTTTAAAAATTACCCAGTCTTAGGTATTTCCTTATATCAATGTGAAAAAGAACTAATATGCCTATACAACATCCCTTCAAAACCAACCCTTAGAGGTTGGTTGGAAGTGCTGGGCAGGCAATGTTCTACTTCATAGCATTTGCTCATTTTTAGAATATTTCCTTGTGATAGTGAGTCTTCCAAAGTCAACACCTGCAAATGCGGATGTGGTCATTGTTACAAGACCCCAAGTCCACAGATCATAGATATGGGGGGGTGGCGATACATACCAGGTCATTTGGTTCTATCCACCTTCTCATGACCAGGCCCCCAGATCACCCTTTCACTCCAGCCATCCCCCAAGTGTCCTCTAACCTGTGAGTGCACGGATTCAACCCCCCTCTATCTCTTACTAATCTCTCCCTCCTTCACTTCTTTCATTTCAAGATGGAACTCATAACAGTATAACCCACTTCACAGGGCCATTAACATTAAACAGTTGCCATGTGGGTCTAGCGCTTCGGACTGTCTAGAGTCAGTTATTTGTATCACCATAAAGAATATCACCTGTTGTGTTCCTGCCTTGAGGTAACTCTGGAATACAGCACCAGTTACACTTAACATGACATTTGTTAAATACACAAAACAAAAAGCAAATTAATAAACGGAGGAACCAACTAGCAAAGAGTAAAAATGATGTCAACTGTTCACCTGTGTAGAGCTAAGGTCTCTGATTCTGTGATTCATAAACCAATCTTCCCCACATGCAAACAGAGCCACCCCAGTCCTTTGGAAGGAGAATCCTGGAGAAACTCTTTGGTGACTCAGGCCCAGGTCTGGGGAGGTCTCTTAGAAGGGTGACATTCATCCAGGGACCTGGACCATAAGAGAGATCCAGAAGGAGGAATGAGCTTTCCAGAACAACATTTATGAATGAATGATCAAAAGCCAATGAATCCACTTTGCAGTTAGAGAAGCAACACTTAGAAAGGCCTTGGCGAAACAAAAGGTTTGAACGATGCGGGGAGAGAGAGCCAGTGCAAAGGGAACACAGTGAGAGAATCGGCAGAGGGTCAAGGTGGGCAGTTCCCGGGTGTACAAGACCTGACAGGTAAAGAGTCTGTGTCTCATCTTTACTGCAATGAAAAGTTATCCAAGGATGTCAAACTGAAGAGTGGTGTGGTTTCATTTGCATTTGAGATCATCCTTCCTGCTGTGAGAGGAACGGCTTGTAAGGTAGAACTGGGAGGACCAATTAGGAGGCTGATGAGAAAGAAGACAGCATCCTGGACCAGGGTCATGAAATTAGGAGATGGGAGGATGTCATCAGATCTAACACACATTAAAGGAGAGCTCAGGACTTGAAAAGCATTGTCAGGCGTGGGGGTGGCCAGTGGGTTGGAATGCTTTGTAGCTCTGAACAAAGCATGTTCTACTGTTCTACTTTTTTCTCTCTCAATAAAGAAATGCTATTTTTTATATACATAAGCTATACTTGGTA